>NC_134536.1:130860257-131179757 GCF_050624435.1 Tenrec ecaudatus
AAAGTAAATCAAGACATTATCATCAGGCACCCAGTAACGAGAAGATGCTGTTGGCCCAGTGGTATACACACTGACATGTTCAATGTACCATTACAATTAAAAAGCTCAACATGGACAATTATCTGGAAAAGAGTGCACCAAAGAGGTGAAATACTATGCATGACACCAATTATTCATTTATCCATCCACTCTGTGTTCAGTAGTAATCACTACAGTCACGAGGACGAAGATGTAAAAACTTCTAGTAACAAAAGAAAAACACCAAACTTCAGACACCCCCACCGCCCCCGCAGCTGTGGGCTAAAATGACCACAATAAAGGGTCACATGTTCTCAGAAATGCAGTGATGGAGTTAACAATTTAAGCATTTTAGATTGAAAAAAAAAACACAACCTAAACTCACTCGTTTTCCCACCCCATGCAAAAAAAAAAAAAATCAAAATTTAAGAATGAGGTTGAAAAAAATGAGGTTGATCTTATGTACAAACTTACAGACACAAATAAATAGCAGTTTTGAATGGTTCTTGGTTTAAGCACTAGAGATTACATTTGAGGAATTTCTGAAACCCTGCATTTTAAAGATTCCCAACTAATGAATATTAACTCATTGTTCTTAGAAATAGAGCCATCAAATCAACAAATAGGGGTATGTGTGAGGGGGAATACTGAATAAAGGTATTATTTGTAACCTATCTGACGAGCCACAAGCTTCTAGTGGAGTCTACCAAAGGGCCAGCCCTCCTGACAATGTAAGAAGCCAGGACAAATGACTAGATTCCAGGGACTAGGAAGAGTTCCCCCTTCCTATTCCTTTGCATAGCTCTGTCATCTCTACTTGTACCATGACGACCCTCTCCTCTGTGACTTTTCCTTTAGGGCGCTCACTCCTCTCCCTCTCAATACAGTTAGAGTGAAGTTCAACGACAACAGCGTTTCCTTCCTTCTACAGTAGTCGGGAACTCTTGGAGGCTCATCGCCATTCTCCCAGGGTTCACCCTTTGAGAGAAGAACTAGCTTGCGGAGTCACAACCCACTCCTGGAACTGTGGCTCAGTTCTTGCCCTGCCAGGCATTTCTGTCTCGTCTGGGGTGTTCCTCCAAGTTCAGAGGCAGCAGTGTGGACACACTTTTCTGCACAAGGGCTGTAGAGACGGGAAAAGGGACTTGGGGAGACTCAGCACTATGGGAAGAATGAGAAGACAATTTGCTCTTGGTGGCCTGCTCAGCACAGGGCAGACTGCCAAGGACTGTGTTTCAGACTTCACCCTTTTCACACTGATGCTAGGTGTGAATGCAAATGGTTTTCTTCAGCTTAATGACTCCCCCTAGACATCGACAGGAAGACCTGGAACAGCATGCTATGTGACAACATGTGCATGAGTAGACAGAAGGCTTTCCTTCTCAGAGGCTGAACACACACCAGCTCTTCTACTTCCCAAATGCTAGCCCCACACCCAGGATCGGAAATCTCTACTTCTGCTGTGGGGAAACTACTACAAATGTCCTCAAGCACTCCAGCATAGCAACTGCATCATCATTTTGTTTCCCACGTCAAGGTCCAATACCCTCTAAGTATGTCTGAGAGCTGCCGTAGTTTAGAAGCATGATCCAGAGGACCTCTCAGCAGACCACCAACTTGTCAACGTGAAAGGAAAGAGATTCCGCGATGGAGTTTTAAGTGCTTAAAACTCTTTTCTTGGCTTGTGTCCAAAACCACCAATCTGCCATTTGGGGAGACCGAGATTCTTATTACCACAGAGTAGATGAAGGTACCTCAGAGAATTTATTTTCATAAAAAAGGATGGAACTTCCTAGCTTGGAAGCCAGTTCTGCATACAGCTGTCCATTCTGTTAGATGGAAATCACCACCAGAGGGAGGGATGTGTTCTAGTTAAGTTCCTGTGAGGGTGGGGGAGGAGTATGGCTGTGGGCTCCCGCCTGCAGTTAGGTTAACAAAGCTGTTCTCCTCGGCTGAGATGGCTGGCTGGCTTTGTCAGTCACGGTAAGTGCTGTATTTGGTGCTGCTGAGCTGGCAGGGATCCCTTGCATCATCGAAATCCACGAAATGTCAATGTCATCAACAGTCTGAAACCAGTCCTGACTGAAGGGTGAGACAAAGGCTTTCAGCTTCAATTTGCCAGACAAAGCGGCAAGTATAATACTGAGCCACTTATCAAAAGCTAAGTGGCCTCTGTCCTGCCGAAAAGGACAGAATATGATCATGAGTGCCCTCAACTCTCTGAAGAGTTGACCGATTTCCTGGATCCGTGGCAAGGAACATGGCCTTCATCAACTGCTTCATGTGACCCAAGGTTAGGACACTCGGATGATCTGTGTCATTGCTTTTTCATCAGCCTCGTTAGGATCCTAGAGACAGAAAACACAATAATGACAATTACTTGCAAAAGGAAACATCAGGGACGTCTTGACGCTATGTCTGCATACATGGCTTAAAAAGCTTCAGCCCCATTACGAGAGACGTGACCTTACAAAGATTCAGTTCTTACAAGTTTAATATCAAACACTGAAGATTTCCTCTTGCCTATGCAGAATAGAAAGCATAAGGGCAGAGGGAAGGCCAGGAGCAGGAGGAAACAGAGCTGGACGTGGCAGACACTAGACACACTGGTTCTTTGGCAGTTTTGGTACACATGCTGTACAGATGAGAAGGTGAAGGGCCTTCAGGGAATGGAATGAGCTGTGCATGTAAAGGTCACATTACAGTGTGGAAAGTGGACCAGAAGGAGAGGAGACAGGAGGCTGGTTAGGCACGTTACATTCATCTAAGCAAAAGACGGGAGAGGTTTACACCAGACTGTTAACAATGGGCAATAAAGAATAGACTCATCCAAGTTAGAGTTTAGAGGTAAACCCAAGAAGACTTCTTCATGTGGACAGTTCCAGCTTCACAAAGTGGGTCAATGTCCAGATCTCTTGTTGAAATGAGTAAAGACAGGTTTCTAAAACCAGGTGAATCCTGGAATTAAATTGCTTCTGCTGTACGACTGATTAAGCATTTTGCCTTAGGTAAATTACTTAACCCCCTCCTAGACCTACGATTCTGTATTTGTAATAAGGAACAAAGACCACTGGATCAGAGGCCTTTAGTACTGTAATTAAGACCAAAAGGAAGCTAAGAGGTAATGTTCTATCCACTTTAGTGAACTTGAGGAACACCAATGTTCCTCAGTGTGAACGGCAAGATGCTGCTGCCAAAGTGTTCAAGCCAAGAAAAGCATGCAGTGAAAATGTGGCTTCTTACCTGCATATGAGGACTATCTTTTTCCTTTGGAGAGAAAAACCGCCCACCTTCACCACGCTTCCGGGCCATGGCATGGCGGTGCCGAGACTCATGCAGGTATTTCTAAAACAAGTGAAGGGCGCCTTAAGCACTTGTCAGACGAGCATAGTTATTTAATGCCCAATCGCAGTCTCAAAAACGTAGGTAGCTATGATCAACCACACGAGCAATAATTAAGAATTACAGAATGGAACTATGGAATATTGTATATCTGTAAGATATCCCACCCAATAAAAGGATTTTAAAAAGAATTATGAGAAAAGGATTTGGAGAAAGCACTAACAGTATAAGGAAGCTTCTAAAAGTTCTTGGAAAAGCTTATTATCTTTTAACTTCAATTTTTCAATGAACTTGTGGAAACCCTTTCATGTCCCTGTGTAGCTTCCCTAAAGCACCACACCACATGGACCATTCCCTAGTTCCCAATATGCACCCTCCTGTCCTGCTTTAAAGTGGATTGGTGCTGACCCAGACCTTAAAGAGCGCCCCACTGCATTTCCAGGGAGGCCTCTTTCTCTCTCCCATGGTGCAGTGGTGGGTTTGAGCTGTAGCCCACCAGACTATGGCAGTCACATAATCTCTCAATTGAGTATGGGATAGAGGCTAGCTTGCCAATTAGGTCACAGCTTGATGACTTCATTTGGAGGCGCTGAGGAGATACATAGCTCACTGGAGGCCAGATACACTCTCTCCCTTTGAGACATTCCTGGTGACAAGCCACATGGAACTACGCTGATGGAGCCGGAGGAGCCATGCGGAGACCCACACCAGCACTGAGATGCTTCCACCACCACTGGATCCACAAGACTTTTCACCCACTGGCCTGTGATCTTCCTGCATTCGGTGTCATTGCATGTGTTGCATGAATCTGAAGAGGAATTTATATAGACTGGTATCGGACATATGGGCCAATATTGGACTTATGGACTTGATCTGGACTGGGTTGGGATGTTTTAATATACAATTGCCCTTTCTAGAAAATATAAGTGTCTATCTGTTTCTCTAGTCAACCCAAACTACCACAGAGACCATTAGGGTTCCTTTCTGGTTTAAGAGCAGAACAAAATTTTTGTTGGGCTGCTAATAAATGGACTGCATTTCCTAGCCTTACTTGGGGCTAAGTGTGCCATGTAACTGAATTTTGGCTAACGAGATAAAAGTGTAAGTATCATATGGAATTTCCTGAAAGTTACTTGCAAGAGAAGGCGTATTTTCCGTGCCCCCTTTTAGGCAGCCATGTGCGTTATGAAAAGCCTGGGATGAATATGAGAGCACTGACAGAATGGTTCTTCAGACAAATGTCACCAACCAGGGAACAGTTTACCTTGGAACTTCTTTTATAGCACTGTTGTTTTGTTAGCATCATTGTAGCTGCATTTAGCAACAACAAATAATAGCTTGTACAAAAGGACAACAACCACTGAACTTCAATTATCTGCAAAGTACTTCAGGACACAAGCATACAAAAGTTAGCTTCCAGAATGGAACCTTGCTGCCGCCTCCCACAGCCCGCAAGATCACACACACCCTCCTTTCCTTTGGGATCTTCCCCTCTGCCTCTAGCTTAGCCCTGGCTTGTCGTCTCTTAAGAATTCGGTGGTACTGCTTGGCGTTCACATAGAGAGGCTCTTCCTCCAGCATCTCTGCTCCAGGGAGAGGGATTCTTTGGATGGCGGGCACAGATCCAGCCCCAGGCACCATCTGTATGGAGAGGAACCCAGAGCTTATTAGTGGCAGAGTAAGGATGTGAGCTTCCTGCTCCGTATTACCTTTTTCCTCATGAATGCTAAGAACAGCAGCTTTTATTGAGTGCTTGTTTAAATGTAGACCAAATCCTAGACAATGTTTATACGAGCAGTCAATATTTTTAACAGACAGCCCACTGATTCGGCCCTGGGAGTGTAGTAAGGGCTACCCTGAAGACACACAAGCCAGGCTTAAGTCACATACACCATGGCCACAATTCCTAGGAATGACTGCTAGTAATTAATGGCAGGAAGAGCAGTGATACGGTTTCACCCACTGCCTTCAAATCCCTGCAGCATTTTCAGGTAAACATTCAACTGCTAACCACAAGGCTGATAACTCAAACCCGCCAGCTGCTCCAACAGAGAATGCTGAGGCAATCTGCGCCTGCCAACTGTATAGGATCCCCGTGAGTCAGGATCGACTGCAGGGTCGGAAGTTGGGTTTGAACGATTTAGATGTACAGGTGCTCACAGACAGAGGAGAATTACCCCACAGCATTTCTGAGGCGGAAATCTTTATGGAAGCAGGCTGTCAAAGCTTTCTCCCATGGAGGGGCTTGTAGATTTGAACTGCCAACCACTGTACCATCAGGTGCCTCCATAAGACATGAAAGTAGCCCAAAGGAAAATAGGTACAGATTGACCAAGTGATACTAGACACAGTCATGTAAATGCAATTGCTTCATATAACTGAACCCTAATTTCTGTAAACCAATAAAACTTTATACTGTACGGACTGGGGGGAGCAACAGGTTCCCACGTCTGCTTTTCTCAACTACAGTCACCTCGGAACATGTCCTTAACTTCTCCACTGTAGGCCCAGTGGACCAATTTCAATGTAAGAAGATCTGGCTTTCACCCATAGCACCCCATGCTCCTGCCTCTCCCTTTATCTGGCTTCTCAATATACATCATAGTATTTCTCTATTGGTTAAAACAGTCTGATTCTTACTTTTCTTATTTTTTTCACTGTGAGCACTATCTTTCTACTTCCCCCATATTAGTGCCAGACCTCCCCTCATTACTTTTTAAGATTGCATAAAGCCAGTTGTTCACATCCATTTATTCACTGCTTTCATCTCCAGAGCCTAGAATAGTCCCTGGCAGATAGTGGTAAGCGCCCAGGATAAATTATGGTCCATTGCAGTATTTATTTAAAAAGAGATCTTTGAAACTGCTCCTCACCCCTCCCCGCCCTGCCTGGATCACTCTCAGTCCCAAGAGGTCACGATTATTTATAGGTTTTTAAGAAACAAAACCAAACCCATTGCTGTAGAGTCGATTCTGACTCCTAATGACCCTAGAGGCCAGAAGAGAGCTAGCTCCTAGGGCAGCGGTTCTCCACCCGTGGGTCGCGATCCCTGGGGGGGGTGTCAAATGACACTTTCACAGGGGTCACGCAATTCATAACACTAGCAAAGTTATAGTTATTAAGTAGCAACAATAATTTTATGGTTGAGGGGCCAAACAACATGAACTGTATTACAGGGTCGTGACATTCGGGAGGTTGAGAACCGCAGTCCTAGGCTTTGCAAGCTGTGAATCTTCATAGCAGACGACTGCCACTGAGTGGCTTGGTGGTAGAGGAGCCCTTCACCGCCCTGCCACTAGGGACCCTGTTTTTTAAGGAAGAATCAACATGCAATCTCCAGAGAACGTCAGCGAGGTTCATGGCAAATGAGATGCCGAATGTGAACACAGTAAAAGGCTCCCTCTTCTTACCATGACCATCCCTCCTGAATTGACGACATTGCCTGCCACCGGCAGTGTTACAGTGACAGTCCCTTGCCCGCTACTGGTTGTGTTGGTATTGGCTCCTGTCTGGACAATCTGGGCTCCTGCCAGGCTGGCTGCTGGGATGGTGATCATGCCTGAAACAGGGACTGTAACTTTAAGAAAATAAAACATAAAACAAACAAAAAACAGGCACACAGAAAGAAGGGAGCACAGTTAGTCCCTCTTCTACCTGGCCCACACTCATGCACTCTGAAAACCAGCGCCCTCCAAAGCCACAGGAGAGAAAAGGCACTTTTTCCCTCACTGCCTGATATGCCAGGTCCCAGCTCTCAGTACAATCTCTGCTTACACACAACATTTCTCTGGGGATTCCACTCCGTTCCCACAGCGACACAAGGAGTTTGGAGGCCTCCCTCTGTACTTATGGTGCTTGTGCGAATGAACACTCTGCTCTGGGAGATGATTTTGAAAAAAAATGGTTTGCTCCAAAATAATGATGAGACTTTCACTTGCATGACTGATAATTACAATCACGTCAAGCATTCCCAATCACCAGGTTACCAATAGATGGGTGTAAGGTATCAAAAAAATACTAGGATCGCATTTGAAAAATCCTAAGCAGCACCTGACTGTTGGAGCTCACCAGTCTGCTGGAGATCCTCTGAGGGCTCAGTCTGTTTCCAGAGGAGCGGTTCGAGCACATGCAGTTACGGTAACATCTGGAGCTCATAAAGGGCAAACATTTTAAGCTCCAACATAGTTGTAGAACCTAACTAACATGTGCGCTCTGTGTAGATTAAGCTGAGAGATGTCTCCCCAAACCCTCAAGTCCAGTTTGAGGATGTCTGTGCTTCTATCGGCAGTTTTCTCTGATTCCCAGTCCATGTAGATTCACATCGTGTTTCTAGAGCACACCCCGCTCCTCATAGGAGCTCTCCATTATATGTGTCTGTTCACATGTTTGCACCTCACATCCGAGTTCAGTGGGTTTGAAGCCTGGACCCTGCAGTTAAGGAAACCCAATGTCCACGTAGGCAGAGAGGTCTTTTGGGAAAGCATGAGCAAGGAGGGGCCTGGGGAGTGGTGGAAACAGGCTGCAATAGCACTCTACATGTCAATTTGATTTCTGGTCCGTTTCTTCTTCAACCAATTAAGAAACACTTAGTTTTCAATCTTCTATTTAGAAATATTTCTCCCCAAAGAGCATTAAAAGGTTACCTAATCAACGGAACCAGTCTTTTAACAAATATGGGAGGAAAAATTCCTACAAAATCAAAGTTGGTCATGAAATGGTGACAAGGAACCAACAAATCAATAGAAGCCCAGAAGAAATCTCTTTTACTTTCAAAATATATGTTGGCTAGAAGTGCATTACTAAATCGCCAAAAGAGGGAGTGGCTCAAGGCACAAAGAGAATCCCAAAGAAATATACTTCAGGGTGCCTTACCTTGCTGAAGAATGGTGCCGTCTGCGTTCACGGGCTGGTAGACGATGGTCTGCCCTTCAGCCGTCTGCGCCACTTGCTGACCCTGCACAGCGATCTGCTGCTGTGTCTGCAGGAAATACATCACAGCGCTGTGCGGTTCATTCCGCAGACACCACAAAGAACAGGACCCAGTGGCACTTGTATTTGTTTTTAAGGCTCAATCCTTTTGGAATGGTCTTCCTCCCTTTCTGCAGTCGCTGTGGGCGGTTAAGTTGGTTCCCTGAGCAGAATGGGCCCAGAGGACTTCCCAAGGCGGTCATCTCCACGGCTGCTGGCCACGTTTCCCTCCCGCAGAGCTGCTGCTGTGCTTGCAGTGCACACCCTTTCTTTGGTGTGCAGCCACACGCGCGCCATGCACCGCCCGGGCTCCATGAAATATCTGGTTCAGTGGTCTGACCCTTTCAGGCCAAAATCTGCCGTGCACCAGCGCTGAGAGAGCTCGCAAGTTACCTGAGTTTGGCCAGCAGTGACAGCAGTCTGAGGCTGTTGGATGATGATCTGCTGGGTCTGGCCCTGCTGGCCCTGCACCTGCACAGCTTGGCCCCCCTGGATCTGGATCTGCCCTGGTGGAACCAACTGTATCTACAGAAGACAACACAAAGAACAAATGGAATGGGATGAAGCTCGTCTCTGGCAGTCTCTGGGTGGTGCCAGTACTCTAAATTCCTCTGAAAAACAGCAAGCATCCTGACGAGGGGGCAAAGGAGGAAACCCAAGTCCAAGCCTGCTGAACGTGTTTTCCATTCATAAAAGCAAGGAGGGAATTCTGGACATTGCATGCATGCTTGTTGCTATTATGGAATCAGTGTCAGTTTTTTTCAAGATATGATAGAAGAGACATTTTATACCTTGGAAGTATATGAATTCAATAAAAGTACATTTTGAAGAGCTTTTATCAATGAAATGCTGTATTTTCCTAAAACAATCCTGGGGGGCGGTGGTACAGAATGTTTTTAAAAAGGCTGCTTGTTACTAACTGCGGAAGCTGCATGCTGAATGCCTGTGGGTATCACTGTCCTGTTCCTGTTGCTTTCATCTTTGAACTTTACAAATGTTAGTTACTGTCCAACTTTAAGAGGAAATTCTGTAGATTAGATATGAAACCTTTAAACATAAACTTTATACTAGCTTACTAGACTCCATATAGTAATGACTCATATTTAATACATTAACTAAACAAAACTGGCTGCCATTCAGTTGATTCCAACTCATAGTGACCCTCAAGGTCAGGGTAAAACTACCCTGTGGGCTTCCGAGATGGTAAATCTTTTATAAGAGTAAAAAGCTTGTCTTTCTCTCCCTTGAAGCTGCTGATGGTTTAGAACTGCTGACCTGGAGGATTAGTATAACTTGTAACCACCCCACACCAGGGCTCCTTCATATTAACATCATACCACATTTCAATCACTTAACATTTCCCTCCTACCCTAAAGGTAATCACTATGCTATAACTGGCAAGAATTTAGAACAGATTTTTTAAAGAGCGCATCCACAAACAACGTGTTACTGTTTTACATTGAATAAACAAAACCATATTGTATGTATGTATGTATATTTCTGTTCAATCAACATTGCTCTCAGCATAAAGCTAGTTGAAACAAAATTAATCCATTCTCATTTAGTTTCTGGTTTGCTTCTAACAGAGCATGTTAGTTTTCCACTTGACAATTAATATTCCTCAAGTTTTCTGGGCTTTTCCTACTGCCTCCCCCTCTCCCCCACCGTCTTACTGGGGTCCCTATGTCCATTCTCCCTTCTTTCCTGCCTTCTGGGGACCTTGCCCTGTGGTTGATTACTCTGTGGACTAGCTCCTCCTGAGCGCTGCTTTCCCTTTAGGCCTCTCTGTTTGGCTGGAATGTGATCCGGATGGGTTCAGAACCAGATTGAAAGGGTGTATGAGGACCACAGCCTCAGCGGTTCCATCAATCTGCCAGACCACAAATCTGCTTTTTAAAATGTTTAATGATTTCATATTTTGCTAGCCTTTTGTGGTTCTAATTTGCATTTCCCTTATTAGCTAGTAAAATTAGGCTATGCCTACATGTTTGTCTGGCTTTTAAAATCGACTTGGCTCCTGGGTTGTGTGCTAAACCTCAGCTAATCATCTTGTATAGCAAGGGGTGCTACCCTGCTCCAGTCCTGCATGTCAGAGCGCACCTACACACACTGGCCTATAGCCTTTCCCTCGCTTACTCAGCACCTCTGCTCATTTGTCTATCTGGTTGTTAGTTTTGTACTAACACATACATTCTGTTCTGGATATAGATCTAAATATGCTAAAATTATCTTCTCCAAATCTTTACCTTATTTATTACCTTTACTCATGCTATACTTTGGTATTTTTTTCAAGGAAATCAAGTCTCTTAAAGGTTTTCTAAGTTTTAAGGGAATGCTTGAAGAAGGAGCTCATTGAATAGTGGTCCGGAACCACTATGTATTTACTATTCTAATGCCTTCTTTGCTTTATCATGACATGCATTAAATTGGAAGCATGGTTCTACCTTTGTGATAGAATGTTATTGAAAGTTTTGCCCTATCACCAACCCCCAGTGTTTATGTATAGAGTCCTGTCACTCCAGAGTTTAAGCTGCACAAACCAACAATTCATGGATCACACTAATGTTGCCAGCCTATATTGTTGTGGTTTCGTTTCCTCAGCAGTGTTTTAAATTCTATACCACTAGCTAGATTAACGTCATTATCAATGGAATGACCTCATGCCCCAGGGGAATGATTGATATTATTCTCTAACATAAAATGATAATGTCTGTGAGACATATAAAAATCATAGATACTTATGAATGGATCTAGGGTTCACATTTAATTCTAGCCTCAATCTAGGAGATTTATTTCTTAATGCTCACCTTCACTGAGTTCACTGGAGGATATGGGTTGTGTTAGTCTGGGTAGGCCAGAGACACAAATCAAGGGCGACTCCTAGGTGTATGAGAGTTTTACACCTAGTCCAGCCTAGTCCAGATCAAGTCCTTAAGTCCGATATTCACCCATATATCTGACACCAATCTATAAATTCCTCTTCAGACTCATGAAACACATGCAATGATGCTGAATACAGGAAGACCACAGGCAAGTAGATGGGAAGTCTTGTAGATCCAGGGGCAGTGTAAACATCTCAGTGCTGGCGAGGGTCTCCATGTGGCTTCTCCAGGTCCAGGGTTTTGGCTGCATCAGGGTAGGTCCATATGGCCTCTCCTCAGGGATGTCTCAAAGGGAGTCAGCCTTGTCAGCAGTCTCCAAGGACGAAAATCTAGGAGTTCCCAGAATTCTCAGGAGAATTCTTCGTATGTGTCTAGATACGTACCGTTTTCTTACTATAGAATACAGTCAAAATTACTACTCTTAGATCAAAAGATTTATGTATTAACATTTAAAGAGATAGTGAGATGCCTTTCCAAAAGGATTTAAAATTTTGAAAACTAGAGGGCTTTTTTCTCTATTTTCATTCTCGTACTGAGCGTACTTCATTTTTGCTAATCTGATGACAAACACTTTCCGGTTGTTAAGATCTGATAGTGCGCAGTTGTAGTTTGACTTTTGAGCGGCCATTGCAATGAGTTGTCAAGCTGCGCGGGAGAAGCAGGGTGCCTGGGGAGGGTTGGCTGGTGTAACAACGAGTAGAGAAGGGTGAAGGGTAAGGGACCACATCTGACCTCTGCCTCGGTGAGTGTGATTCTCCAATGCTGTGGTGGAGGCAGAGGTCAGACGCCGTCCCTGTGCTTTAGACGAGTGTCCTTCCTCTTTACACGTCTTCACACGGTCGTACTGGACGTCACCGGCGTGCGTTGCTGCTCTCAGTTTCCATGGAGTCACACTAGACTCAGAGGACCCCGAGGGTGCACACAACAACTGCGCTCGAAGGCTTTCAAGTTGTCACTTTCATTTTTTTACTTTTGAGGGCTCTTACAGCTCTTGTAACAATCCATAGATCAATTTTATCAAGCGCATTTGTACATAAGTTGCCTCCTCCACCCTTGTGGCCCCTTGATAAATTATAAGTTATTTTTTCATATCTTACAATGACTGCTGTCTCCCTTCCCCCACGGTTTGTTGTTCATCCCCCTGGAGGGGGTGGGGTGCTGTTATGTGTCAGTCATCACCATCGGCCCCCTCTTCCTTCACGAAGCTATAACTACCAGGCCTTACTTCTTAGGTACCATTTGGGGGTGCTTGAAAGCCCAAGAGTTAATAGTACAGAACTTAACCATTTGTGTGACTCTGTGACAAAGGTACAAAATGAACTAAACAAATGAGGTAAAATTAGATACGACAGCAATCATTGCACCATTTACAATAATCGATCATTTTAAACCTCTAGTCTGACAATCCGCCTCAATGTGTTTTTTTTTTACATGGCTCACCTGCTGCAAACCCTGTGTCCCAGACACAGGTACTTGCATGATGGTCTGACCTTGCCCACCAGGAACAGCCTGGACCATGATGGGTTGGCCAGTGGATGTGATTAACTGTCCTCCACTGACTTGCACCATTAATGGCTGCCCCTGGACCTAGAATGTAAAAAAGAAATAAGAACAGTGAAATAACGCAAAGACACAACCAGGCTTTTATCAAAAGGTAATGACGGGAATTATGCTGCTGCCTTCCTGGGGGAGGGGGAGGGGAGTTAAAGAGACATTAAGAAACTAGGTCTGGAAAGCCCTCAACTTATCTATTTAAATATCTACAACATTTGACATCTCTGATGAAATGAAGTTAAATAATTTTAGGTCAGATATGATGAACTACATTCGCCTTTTAGAAAGTCTCAAAAGGCACAAGGTATTTATCACCAAACAGGCTAAACAGATGATAGACACTTGAAACATCCAGGCTATTTGGCTTTTTAGACAAGTAACTAGGACTGGTCTTTCGGATGGCTGGAGAAGCAACGCGAGGGAAAAAGGATTGTGGTAAGGACGGTTAATACAGGTTCTACATTAAGCTGAAGGGGCTAAATAACTGTGCCCAGTAGATGGCAGGAGGCTGGGTGGCAAATAGCTGTAACAGCTTATGTCCCAGAGTCTCCTAAGTATAAATGAAATGTATACCTTTAGCCCTCGGCACACATTCTGCGAAGTCTAGATACATTTGTTATTTAAAATAGCTCACTATCAAAAAGTGACTTTAGATTTTCCTGCAGTTTCCCAGGTGGAATTCCTCATAACAGACCCTACAATATTAACATGCTTTAGCCTCAACAAAAACAATGTTAAATATTGAAAGCACCCAGAATAATCAAGTGTACAAATAAAATCTGCAACTTTCAAGTCCCTTTAAGTCAGCAGTTCTCAACTTGTGGGTTTCGACCCCTTTGGGGTCGAATGACCTTTTCACAGGGGTCACCCAATTCATAACAATAGCAAAATTAAAATTATGAAGTAGCAATGAAAGTAATTTCACAGTTGGGGGTCACCACAACATGAGGAACTGTATGAAAGGGTGGCGGCATTAGGCTGAGAACCACTGCTATAAGCAAACAGACTACTCTGGAAGCCAGAACATTCCTGGAGCTCTGTAACATCCAGAGTCCCAATTTAAAACAGGCCTAGCTAAAAGAATGCAAGGAGGCCCAAAGTAAACCACCTCAGAAATGTATTAAAATGATAGAGAAAAAAGGTCAACGTCAGCCAACCTATATTTAGGACACAGCAGCTAAAGCAGCTCCGTCAGTCCTGGATGTACAGGCTACTTACAAAGGTCACTCCCACCACCATCACCACCACCACCACCACCACCACTGGATCAGAGTCATTCAGAAACTCAAACCCAAGGTTCTATTAAACTGTCCCTTGGAGAAACTCCACTTGGCTTCTATGGATTTTATACAGCCAGATCTTATAAACTTCCTCCTTCCCTTTTCCAAATCAAGCACTCCCCTTGTTACACCAATGTCTGCATATGCTATGAGTAAAGATTAAAAAAACTTAGGGCACAAATAACTAAAAGAACTATTTAAAATTCTCAAAATAATGAGACCCCTAGAGAAAAAATTTTCATTATTTCCATAAAGTGTTTTCCATTTCTTTTAAGTCACAACTGTAAGTGGGAAAGACAAGTTTTAAGGCACATAAAATAAAGGGTCATTTTCATTTCTCCCCTCATCAGCATGCTACATGTGCACGATAAATGACATGGGACTCTAAGGAGCCCACTGTGTTGACAACGTAGGAACGGTCGATTACAAGGACACATGCACCAGACAAAAAGCCATTCATTCGGTTAAGAGCATGTTACGTTCCCATTCCAGAAGTGGTTAATGGCAGCCCCAAATTCTTTTTCACATGTCAATAAGATGAAGCAAGCATGAGTGGCATGAATAACAAGCTGTTGAAGTCTGAGATTCTAATCTACTTGAGAACAATTGCAAGCTCAGCATCTTTCAGCTGAATTCAAGTTCAGAATTGGTTGAGTATCCTAACCCTACTGGTCAGCAGGGAGAGGAAGCCTGGGAGGGCAGAGGGAAATGATTACAGTAGTTAACAGCAGGGCCCGTAAAGAAATGAAATGCCATTTCTACATGGCAGGCCCTACTTTCAATCATTTCCCAGTCAATGAAAGCAAAAAGGCAGCACAGCCAAATCTTGCCAACTTCCCCCAAAATATGCTAATTCTGATCAAATGAGCTTGCAGACAGAGAAGACTACTGGATACAGGCACTGATCACATTTATGACCCCTACTCATAGGACACTTAGCGTGAGGTTAAGGAACTACTATTGGTTAACCATTAATTTTTATACTGGTTCTAACACCTAAGATGTATACAAGGTATCAACCCCACGAGTCATAGGTAATTGTCACAGATCTAGACAGGTCACCATTTCCCCAGGAAAGGTAGTGGATAGGCGGCAAATACTAAGAAATTAACATGATTTAGTGATTAGAAAACTCCTGCCAACTACAAAGATAATTGTTCAGTTTAATTGCCCTTTTGGTAGAAATAAAGCTTAATTGATATATACAGGTACGCCCTCCAAAAAAGTCCCAAATCTACTGCCAGCAAGTCAATTCTGATTCACAGCAACTCGACGGGGCAGAGTAGAATGGACCGATAGGATCGCCAAGGGTGTAAATCTATATGGAAGCTGACAGCCTCGCCTTTCTCCTGTGGAGTAGCTGGTGGTTTTGAACTGCTGATCTTGTGATTAGCAGCCTCACCATGTCCATATATTTCCCTCTCTATTTTTCTAGCCCAGGTTCATGGAATTTTACCAAGCAATCTTGTTCAGAATCTCAACTCTGAGTAGGATCAAATGTCACTGGTAAGAATGCCGTCTCGGAGGTCCCTCATGCCATTTTCTTCCCAGGCATTCCCATAGAAGTAGGTGAGCCAAATGCGGCTTCCAGAAATTGTTACCTGGAGACTGCATGAAACATTAGGCATCTGTGAAGCCTCACAAACAAGTTAGCAGCACTGAAGACATGCAACCGACTTTGCCATTCTTACTCGAGAGCCAAGTACACACAGCACCAGACAGGATGGGGGAGGGGGCCATGCAGTGCTCACAGAGAATCGGAGAGGGCACCACTACCTGGAGGGTCTGAACTTGCTGGCCTGAGGCGGATGCCACCTGGGCCTCAGTCTGCAACTGGACAGCAGTGACACCACCCTGCTGCTGAGAACAGGAACAGGAAGAGCTTGAGATGTGGCAAGAAGGAAATGTATAGTTCAAGATATGAGACTGCCTTACCTCTTAGATGCGAGAGGGGCGTCATCTTCTGAAATACCACCCTATGCAAGACTTTCAAAACCAGACAGACTCATCGGTGGCATCACTACCGAGTGATGCCAGAACGACTGTCTGTAGCAATGTTATGCAGTGGTTCAGCACAAGCTTACTATGTTTTACAAGAATTAGATTTTTTTTGCAAACTCAGCTTGTATGTACCAATAAAGGAGCTTCTAAAATGTCATGTAAATTTCATCTCAAAGTCGCTTTATGAACTACAAAGCTAAAAACGATGTGCTGATTGAGTTCTTAACCCTCCTCCTGCGCTCTGCTCAGAGGTGTCATTTGCACGCATTGCAGCAATGTTTGAGGCAGGTGGGTATTTCTGTATGTGCTACAAGAATGCACTGCTCGTTTCCCGGACGCCGGTGTTTTCATAGGCTCTGACCTTGCCCTGGACGGTCTTTAAGTGTCACCATCGACTCGATGGCAGTGAGTTTGTTTGAAATCGTGTCAAATTGTATGGTGGTCTATTGACAATATTGGGCTAATTACTACTTGTGAACCTGTTTCAACGTTTTTGAGAATGTAGCAGTAATTAAAATGGAAGGAGAAAAAGTTTAAAGGCTTCTACCAAGTTACCAATAATGTCATGAAAAATGCTGTTTTAATGCACAGAGATCTTACAAAATAATTTAGTATTCACATAATTTTTAAAGCGTTACATTTAAGCAATTTTATCCCACAATTAAAATGCATAATTAACATGAAAGATGCTATGAGCCTTGGGAGGCTGCTACCACAAGCTCAGAAGCGGGAAGCCCCAGCCACTCCTCGGGCGGGACAGGGCTTTCCACTGCCCCACAGGGTCACTGTGAGTTGCAATCGATTGGCTGGCAGTGAATGTGTTTGAAGGACTCTGTATGGGCTGGTATGGGAAGAGATTCCATAGGTGGGGGAGTCTGACACTATGGGTTTACCTAGTGAGTGACACCGACCCTAGGAATACCGTGGTGGCCCACTAAGTGATAGCTGTTTAGCCGAAGGCAGCGGTATTGAAAACATTAACTCTTTATTCCCAGTAGAATAAAGGGTAATTCAAGACACACTTCCATGACTCAAAAGGGTCAAAAAAGTTTTCATCATTAAGGCAAAAATTATTAATGCAAACCTTCCTTATAAAGGTATGTGACCCTTTTGCTTATTCTAATGCTTTTTTCATTTCCTCAAATGAATTCCCAAGAATACAGTTATCAGGTTTTAAGTCTTGAAACTACAATGAAGAATTTCTAAGGCCTAAGATGGGAAGAACGGAGGTCACTGTTCTGATATCCCCAAATGAAGGTTATTGCCACCCAACCGAACTGCCACAAAAGTGGTATTTTCAGTGACTCAGTTTAATTTTCACATCCTCCCAATGGCAGGTTTAGACAGATCCCAAATTCCCTCACCAGCCAGAAGCCTGCTCTGATTGGAGGGCCCTTTATGGAAATCTCACCTCTGAGAGGACGGATGAAGCCAGCTGCCAGAATCACAGCAGCCAAATGGACAGCAGAGGCAGCGAGAAAGATAAAAATGGTTTTTTGTTTTTGTTTGGGAGTGGGGTGAGAGGGCTAAAATAAGCCCAGACATAAATAAAACACCAGAAAATATAGTCAGTATAAATTCAAAAGCATGACCTATCTTAATTTGGGATAAATGAGCAGCAGGGAATTCCTTTGACGGATGTGTTTGTCTAGTATCTAACCATGACTGTCATGCTAAACCAGAAGTCTTCACAATAAGCACTGTGGTGGCACCTGGGTTTGCTGTTGTGGCCAAGCACTTACTCAGCTCTAGCACATTCCAGAGAAGCAGCCACATTGTGTTTAGGGAAAGAAGAAAGAAAAAACACAAAGCTCCAAGATTCTACCTGAAAACACAGAAGTTGTGACTTCTAGTGACAGAAAGGGGTACTTTATTATTAAGTCAGCCCCCTCCCCCACCCCTCACAAAAAGAGAAAACAGATCCTATGTGGCCATGGGCTGGATAGAATTCTAACCAGAGGGAATCGAAGGGCAACCACAATAAACCTGTCTTCAAACAAAACACTTCGCACCAGTCCTCGAACCCCAGTATTTGACAAGATTAGGCATCTCAGATCATCCCCGCCCACCACAGTCCCAGACCAACCAACCGAGCGGTGCCTTACTGGCTCCACTGCCGCAATGTTTAAAGCTGTGTTGCTCCATCCCATACCTGCTGCTGGATCTGCCCAGCCTGCACGACGATCTGCTCGGTGGAGCTGTTGCTGTTCGTTGTGTACTGCTCCATGTTAGACGGCCACCCACAGGGAGCTTGGCTCTGGTGAGGCTAAAAGACTGGGAGCTGTGCTCCTGTGAGAAAGAGAAAGGGCAGGAGGGAAACTCAGGGGAGAAAGGCAAGCTGGTAATTAACACTGATAAAGGTATTTTGCTTAGATGTATGCGGAAACAGGATAAAAGAATAGCACATCTTTGTGTTTAGCATCACTTTAGGCTTTGATCAAAGGGCAATCATCACAAAGATCTGAAAATACTCTTTTCAAAATGCTCTTAATGTTTTGGGGGGGCAACCTTACTCGGCCATTGGTCTTTACAAGGCTAGGCTACACGGGGCTCATGGAACCCTGAATAGAGGGCAATATTTTCACTTTAGAGAGCAACTTTTCTTTTCTTTGTAAGATCATTTTATTGGGGGCTCTTAAAACAATCCATACACCAATTGTATCCAGCATATTTGTACATAAGTTGCCATCATTTTCTAAGTATTTACATTCTACTTGAGCCCTTAGTATCAGCCTCTCTTTTGAGGCCCCCCACCTTTGTGACCCCTTGATAAATTATAAATCACTATTTTCCTATCTTACACCCACCGCTGTTTCCCTTCCCTGGCTGTTTCCCTTCCCTGGCGGTTTTTTCTCGCCTCCTCTCCACACCTTCCCTCTACCCTCCTGGTATCGATAATCCCATTTCTTTTCCTGAGGGGGTTATCTGACTTGAATTCCTTGTGTCCTGAGCTGTTATCTATCCCTGTGTATGTGCTCCAGCCTTGCCCGTGGTGAAAGGCAGCACTGGGGTCATGATAGTGGGGCGTGAGGAAGCCTCAAGGAATCAGAGGAATAGTGTGTTTCGTTGGTGCTATACTGTGCCCCGGTTGACTCATCCCTTCTGTGGGGGGATGTCCCTTTGTCTACAAATGGGCTTTGGGTCCCTGCTCTGACCCCCCTCGAACTCACAATATGTTTTTGTTTGTGGTCTTCTGATGTCTGTTACCTTATCCTGTTGACACCTCATGATCGAACAGGCTGGTATGCTCCTTCCACCTGGGCTTGTTGTTTCTCTGCTAGATGGTTGCTTGCTTAACTTCAAGCTTTTAAGACCCCAAACGCTGTATCTTTTGAAAGCTGGGCACCATCAGCTTTCTTCACATTTGCTTGTGTAACCACTTTGTCTTTAGCAATTGTATCAGGAGGGTAAGCAACACAGAATGTCAGGTTGTTTGAACAAAGTGTTGTGTTGAGAGAAGGCATAAGCAGAGGCCCACAGTCCATCCACGTCTTCAATGTATTACCATATAAATATAGGTACCTATGCCAATACCTCTATTTTTATGAATTAACATGTTTACATAAGTGTACACCTATTGTTAGGTAGCTCAATAGGGGATTGTTCCTCTCTGTGCCAAGCTGCCCCTAAAGGAGGCTGGTGCAGAGAATCAGACAAGCCCAGCCAGCCATAAAGGCAAGAGGGCATGCACAAGTTCAAGGCTTTGAGACAGGAAGCCAGTACACTTGGGAGGACCCCAATCTGGGCCAGTGGGGCTTAATTCAGCCAATGGGGTCAACCAGTATTATGGAAGCCAGAAGCTTCGAGACACCCCTCCCCCTTCCTCTGGCCAAGGTTTCCATGTGTGGGTGTGAAGTGCCCTGAGAGCGCCTGTGTGACACCTGAAACAACTTCTATCCTTTATAAAAACTCACTTGGATGACAAACCAGGCTTCAGGCGTGAATTCTCTCTTGTGAAGCCAAGCCAAGGACCAAGGTTATTTCCCACCCAAGGAATATAGCACTAGGTTTATACCTCTATCCATAGCTTTGCTTACTAGATCTTTCCTGTTTCCTTTTACCTTTCTCCTGCCCCTCACCCTTCTTCTGCCTTAGTAATTCCTCTCAGCTAGATTGCTGTTGCTCCAACACCCTCAAGATCTCTACGTCCTCCTCGTTGATTTTAATTCCCTAGTTGTTCCCGTCTACAGGAGCTGCTAAAGCGCCGAGAGGACTGTAGGACCGTAGGACCGACAACAGCTTGACACATGATGACTCCGTGATGGAGCATACCATGACAGAGGGCAACACTGGGGACACCTGGTGGGAGTGAGTCCAGTCTGAACTCCCCCAGCAGGGTGAACCAGAAAGGAACATAACAGCTCAGCAACAGGAGCAAAGCAAAGCAACTGGTTTCTTTGATTCTTAACAAGTATCTGCTTAGCTTGTAGGACATGTTACTCGAGCGACTGCTCCACTTGCTTTTCAGATTCTGTATTTCAACCAATACCAAAGCATGGAAATAAACTATAAACAATGAGCCCTGGTGGTGCAAAGCTAGTGATGGCTCAGGTTCCGGTTGGAAGACATTAGGAATAGCCTGCCTGCCCCTATCGACCAGTAATTCCAGGGACCAGTGAGCCATGTGCCTCAGCCCCAAATGGAACAATGAAAGCACAACCCTACCTTGGAATTCTACACATTCCCTTTATTGATTTACCTTCCTTCCCAACTCGCTCTTCACAACATTAAAAAGTGTGACTCTCGGTTTCCCCAATGGGGGCCAGTGGAGTTAGCCCGAGATTTCAGGGCTCCGTTTCTTTCTCGCCCTTTCCCTTCTCTCCTCTCCCTCCCTGGCAGTGTGGATTCTCTGGCTCCCTGCTAGAGTCTGTGAATCCCTCCTGGGGATTCCTCTTTTTCTTCCCTCTGGCCTGGCTTCTTTGCAGCGAACTTAATAGCTAGCAGTTTGAAACCACCAGCTGCTCCTTGGGCTTTCTGCTCCAGTAAAGAGAGAATCTCAGAAGCTCACAGGGGCGGTTCTGCCCTGTCCGAGAGGGTTGCTGAGGTGCCACTGACTCAACGACAGTGAGTTTGGTTTGAGCGTTTTTATATCAACAAGAACCCTGGTGGCAGAGTGGGTTGTGCCTTAGGCAGCTAACCTCAAGGTAAGCAGTTGAAAGCCACCAGCTGCTCCTAGTAAAAAGATGAGGCTTCCTCCTCTGCACTGCCAGGGCTCCTCTGAAATATGTGGTCATGAGTAAGAAACACAATGGCATGCAGTTTTTCTTCCTCATGGATCTAAGTGGAGCTAACGTGTTAAAATCATGTACCAATTTGTGGACATTTAAACCCACTGTGTTCTGAAGGGTAAAACACCCCCAACCCCACCACCAACAAAATAGAAGTAGCTTCCAATTAAGTAGCCATTCTATGGTACTGCAGAAGTCATTCAACTTGGGATCTGAAAGCAGCTTTTCAACAGCCATGTTCTTCTTACTATGAGCTTTGCTTGGCTGACCTGGAGCTCTTGTGGACCAAGTTTCCCACCAGATGAAGTCAGCCTGGTTTAGCCTGTCTAACTTTTGCGTCAAACACAAAGGCCTGAATGTTTCTTTTCCTTAAAGACAGGCAGACAAACACAAAGGGTGTTTACTTTGGCTGACATGAAAATTCTCTGCAGAGCCTCTGCCTGCCTTTCAACGCACATAGCCAACCACTGGGAGCCCTTTCTACGGGGATCTCTATTTTAAAGCAAAAGCGTAAAGCACAGGTTACTGTATTTGACGACTAACTGGAGGAAGGAGGCCCCAAGTTGACACAAACAGTGATTGCGCTCAGCTGCTAACCAGAAGGCTCAAGTCTGCAGAGGAGCCTCAGAAGATTTGGTGCTTTATCTACTTCTGAAAAACCAGCCACCAAACACCTTATGGAGCCAACTTGGCTTTGACATACATGGTGTCAACCATTAGCCAGAATCGACCCATCTGGGTACTGGTTGTCA
The DNA here is from genome assembly GCF_050624435.1 of Tenrec ecaudatus. Lineage (NCBI taxonomy): Eukaryota > Metazoa > Chordata > Mammalia > Afrosoricida > Tenrecidae > Tenrec > Tenrec ecaudatus. The sequence goes on from NC_134536.1 coordinate 130,882,283, forward strand.
AGTAAAGTCTAGAACAGTAGTTCTTAAATGCTTAGTAAGAAACACATTTCCTAACCTGTAACAGAAACAAAGTTTATCCCTATGCAGCATGAGATGCACCTTGGAGTTTGCTATTCTACCATAAAATATTGTATCACTAAACTGATTGCGCAATTCAGACAGGTCCTAAACTGTCCAGCAAAGACTAATCTAGGGAACAAAGAGCTGCCCAGTATCCCCCATCCTCCTATAGTGGTTTCTGGATTGAAGCGCCGTAATTTGTCCCTTTTCTCCCTGCAAATGACATAGTGAGTACCCAGACACAGTCCTAAATGGTTAAAGAATAAAAATCAAATCCTAACCAGGATGCTAACTTCTAAGTGTCTACGTTTATTAAGGAAGTAAAAACCTGTAATGGAACCCAAGAGAAAACAGGTATGTAGGAGTCTGGAGAACAGAGTCCTTCCAACAGCAATAAATCAAAGGCTTTAGGGAAAGGGAGGGTTGGGGGTGAAGTAGGAGAAAGATGAGACTTTCTGCTCTCATCATCATTTACAGTCTAAGAAACCTACAGGCACAATTCTCCTCTGTCCGATAGGGTCATGATGAGTTGGAATCGAGCCGATGACGCTAAGTTGAGTTTGAGTCATTTGAACTACTTTATGAGAAGAATTTAGATATACGATGCAGGAAAGAGGGGAGCAGCTTAAAGCGCAGACTCAAGGGCTCCACGCCGACAGCAACTGGAGGCCAGGTAACACACACAAGCCCCACAGACCAGATTCCAGCTCACGGTAACCGCGTTTCACGATACAGTGGCCACCTTTCTGAAGCACAGCACCAGGAGTCTGTGGGTTTTGTCCTCCAAACTATTCATTGAACACTGAGGAGCCGTTAGCAGTAGAGCCCAGACTACTTTCTCAAATACTAGGCTTCATTCAGTATGTGCTTCCACAGGGCGGGGTCTAGAAGGTGGTTGATAATGAAATAACCAAGCAATAACAACTACCCTTGTTTGCTGGTTTCAATGTGCCAGATGTACCATCATTAAACAGGCAGACTATCACATCAATTCCAAGGGCATTTTGTTTATTTTTATATATCAAGGATTGTACAATCATTACCACATCAGTTTTAGAGCACCCTTCCCCCATGGTTACGTCACCTTTAAATGAGTTGCACACTCACTACAATCAGTTCGAGTGGGTCCAACAGCACTTTAAATACAATTGTACACAGAGCATTATTTTACTTTAAAGTCACACACTGTCATCATTAATATGGATCATGCATATATTCAACAAATTTAGAAAATTACCGAAACAGCAACAAAACACATGTTCCAAAAAGCAACAACAAAATTGTCCTTCAAGTCTCAGTAGCGGAGAGACCACTGGACTAGGCGTCTTCTGAACCATCCGATGGCTCTGACCTGCGTTTAAGTGTGATGATAAACACGGGCACCAGGAAGAGGCGACCTACTCTAGCTGCCAGGGGCTGCACCAGGTGCATAACATAGTGAAAATAATTTTTTTAAGTTCCAAGAGAGAACTCTTCTCTTCTTCCCCGAAAGAGAACAATCACTGGGATGGGATGCAACCCGTCAGAAACTTGTTTTTCAATCTCGGGAGAGAGGGGGACCAAAAAAGCAGATCTTTTCTACTTGAACCTCCAGACAGGTTCCAAAACTGCTTCTTAAAAAGTCCTCAGCAAGAAAAATATAAGGGGCCTTCCACCAACCCGGCTTTCCAGGCCCAACTCTCCTACTGCCTATCCCTTCTCTGCCAGCATTGCTCTTCCTGCCATTCTGTTTGCTCTGCAGAAACCACATCATTCTTCCGGGCCAATTACAGGGCGGCAGCGGGAACCTTAATCGAAGCTGGTGACACCTCATGCACCAAGTGCTTCCTCGGGCGCTGGGCTCCTTTCCAGCACTAACCGGTTAAGCATTGATCCTTCATCTATCTGGCCCTCTCCACCAGGCGGGCGTGTCTCGCATTTACTTCTACCCACTCCCTCTCCCCATCTCACGGATCGAAGATACCGGGCACAGACTAACTGCCGCCAACCGAGAGGCCCTCACAGCCCAAGGAACTGTGCACGCCACTTTCCATTCCATCACCACCTGATGAGGAACCGCTAACATGGGACTAAAAGAGGGCACCAAAATAAATAAATAAATAAAAATAAATAAATAAAAGAGGGTACCAGAAAGCACGACCCGGACCCACTAGACTCGTCAAACCCGACAGCCGAAGCCACCCAGAAAGAAGGAACAATCTAGTCTACTCGCGGGAAGGGCAAGAATCCGCGCTGGACGACACGGATGTGAACTGGGTGCTCGCTAGGCAGCCTCGGCGAGGTGGGGGGGACAATCTTCCAAGAGCGCCGGTTTCAGGCACCCTGGGGCAGGTTTTACAAGCCGGGCAATAAAGGGAGCCCGTTAGGTCGGGTTCCCAGACGGAGGGGAGCAGGGCGGGGAGCAGAGGAAATGACGAGCCAAAGGGGGTGGGAACGGCGTGGGCCGGGGACCCGGGCCAGCGGGCCGGCTGGGAGGAGGGGCGCGGCAGGCCGTGGGCGCGCTGATGGACCCCCTCCCCCGGCCAGGGAGGCGGCAGGGGCGGGCCGGCCCCGTTTCCCCGCCGCGCTCCGGCCCGGGGACCTCGGGGGCCCGTGGACCACCAGACCGGCCGCCACCACGACCCTGGGGGTGGGGAGAGTTCCCGTCCGGGGAGTTAACTGGACGCCTGCAAAGGCAGGCGAGACTGAGGAGGCCGAGGCGGCCAGGGGACAACCGCTGCAGCCCAGGGCGCGTGTGTACCTGAGCGCAGGGGCTTTCGTGGCGCGCAAGCCAGCCCCCGGGCCTGGGACTTGACAACCGGGCCTAAGGGTCCGGGGGAAAGGGAGGCACCCCCGACTGGCATCGGCTCCCTGCGAGGGTCGGGAGCCCCAGGCGCCTGCTCCCAACGGCGCCATCCCGGCCGAGGGCGGCCCCCTGCAGGCCCAGGCAGGGAGTGTCCCGAGGCGCTCGTAGGCTCCAGGCCGGGGCCTCAGGCCGCCCGGCTCGGCTAAGCTCAGCTCGACTCCCCGGGCTCGACGGGCGCCTGGGCCTCTCCTGAGTGGTCAGCAAGACCCGCCAATCGGGGCGCTGGGGCCGGCTCTGGGCCGCTGGATATTGGCTCCTCACACTCACCGGGTCTCGCTCCCCCGGTTCGCTGCCCGCGCTGATTGGCTCCAGTACCGGACCCCGAAACCCAATCAGAGGCTCCAGCCGCCGCTACCGCCGCCACTGCCGCTGCCTCGCAAAATGGCGAACTCGAACAAAGGGGAATCGGGCCTCCCTCCAACCGTCTCCGCGCAGGCGCCTCGAAGGCCACACCCCCTAGCTCTAGTTCTGGGCCCGCCCCACCCCCATAGAAAGAGCACTGCGCAGGCGTCGCCCGAAGCCACGCCCACCTCCCTGATTTGACACTTCCCGGGCCGAAAGAATACGCAGGCGCCTTCGCGACGCGTGGGACCCACTCCACACTGCCCGGAACATAGCTATACGCAGGCGCCAACGGACCCAGTACCCAGCAGCCCGCCCCCTTCTGTGCGGCCGCTGGAGACACACCCCTAGTGCTAGTGCGCAAGTGCGGCTCTCCCTAAGCGCGATCCGCTTTCTCTTTACGCATGCGCGGGCGGCGGCGGCGGGAGACGGCTGCATTTATCGCCGGAAGTTAGCGGCCATCACCAGAGAGCGCGGGCTCGGCCAGCTAGAGGGGCTGGTTTCCGCCCCGCTACCGGGTTGTGGGCGGCCATCTTAGGTGCGTACCAGTGAGGCCACAGCGGGATTGGTTCCGTGGCCCGGCTTGCCCCTTGCCCCCCACCTACCAGGGCCGGATCCGGGTCTCTTCCTCACGGGGCGGGGAGCTCTAGCGGCCGTGAAGGGGGACCCCGGTAACGCTGGGGCTGTGAGGCAGTTTCCCTACGCCCACAACGCCACCCCAGGGCCGGTCCTCCGCGCTCGCTGAGGCGCCGGAGCAGTAGAGAAGGGGAGGCTTCCCTAGAGTCCGCCCCCAGCCCCCCGAAAAGGGTGTGAAACTTCTCGAGAGGTCGCGTTTCCTCTTCCTCCGCTTGCAGCTCTGCCGGCCCTGGCCCAGCCCTGTCTTGCCGCCCTTGGGTGACTGTACGCAGGCCCGTCCCTGCTTGCAGGTTCCGCCCACCCATGAGTTGCTTTAGCTTTGGGCTGAGAGCAGCGGACTTGCCCTAAATCGGGCTCTGTCCCGAGGAGTGTCGGGGTGGATGAGTGTGAGAGTGAGTGCGTGTGTGTCTGTTTGTCTGTGTGTGTTAAGACCCCCCCCCCCATCGCTTGCTTCTCCGTGGTCCACTCAGCCACGCGACGTGAGTGCGTCTCCCTCGCCCTTGGCCCCAGGTGCATCGTGTCCTCCGTCCTAGAGGCTGAGCGTGGAAACCTGCTGCGGCAGCTGCCACGTGGGGGCCGTCAACGGTGCTTCAGCCTGCCCGAGCCCATTGCTCTTTCCTTTCTCTAGCTGGAGAAGCCTTCCCATTCTGCAAGTAGCGACTTAGTAACATGGCTGACAGCCCTAAGGAAGACACGGAAGAAAGCCGAGTGCGTACGAACTTAATTTATGGGCGACTGAAATTAAGATAACCAAAGCACACACCCCACCCCTACCCCCAAAAATACCCCGGAGTTGATCCCGACTCATAGCGACCCTATGGGACAGGGTAGGACCGCCCCTGCTGTGGGTTTACTAGACCATAGCCACACCCAGCAGTCGGTGGTTTGAAAGTGCACCAGTGAGGTCAGAATTCATAAACACTTTTTAATTAAGAACCGATTGCCTCCACCCCCGCCCCCCCCCCAGCAGATTTACTTCAGAATGGAGAATACAGCCCTAGTTAGGGACCGTCCATCACTGATTTACATGCGTTCATCGGCCCTAATTAACTTCTTGGAGCCCTGGTGCGGTAGTGGTTGGGCTGAGGTACGGACTGCAGTTCAGAACCACCAGCAAGCAGCTCCTTGGAGGAAGCCTGGGCTTTCTACTCCTGGAAACAAGTTACAGTCTGGGAAACCCGCCAGGGGGTCACCATGAGGCAGCAGGGTTTTGAGAGGTGACACCTCCTTAGCTTTGAAGAGTTCAGGCGGGAAGTCAGATTCCTGGGGCCGGAAGGGTTGTAGTACTGGGGACCCTGCAGTAAAGGAAACGGAAAGAGGCAGCTTAGTATTTTTCAGTACGTAATAAAAACTCTTTTCTTTCACGCATTTTAGATCACATATGTCAAAGGAGACCTTTTTTCATGCCCGAAAACAGACTCTCTGGCCCACTGCATCAGTGAGGACTGTCGCATGGGTGCTGGGATAGCCGTCCTCTTCAAGAAGAAATTTGGAGGGGTACAGGAACTGCTAAGTCAGCGTGAGTTCTGAAAGCTGGAACGTCTTTTGCATCTCTCTCCCCCTATGTTTATTTCACAAGATAGAGTGTAACAAGAAGGGCTACTAACCAATGTGGATGCAGCTCAGGGCTTCCAACTGGTGATGTGTGGATTTTCTACACCACTGGAGCAGACCTGAATTTTTAAAATTTGGGTGAAGCAGAATTATACCTAGTGTCGGAGACTTGGATGAGGGGCGAAATAGCCCTTTTTAGGAGCATGTATGGGAGATTAGTCCCAGGACGATGGCAGGTGACAGGCCTTCAAAGCAATAATCTGCCATCTGTGGGCCACCTCCTTTTCCAACTCTGTGGTTTCAGAGATTTGGTTGCCATGTAACGAGCTTGCTGCCCGGGCTCTCTAGGATGGAGATTGCATTTCTAGCAGGCTGTCGACCTGTAGTTTTTCCGCTTTGGGTTGTTAAGGTACACCCACATTTTACAACTTCAGACCCATTTGGTCTTGTGTTGCAGTAGCCAAAACAGAATGGGGGAGAACCCATTTGAAGCCCTGTTGTAACTATTCAAACGAGGTGTTTCTTGCACAAGAATTGCACCTAGTTGGAGCCCTCATAGCACCAACAGGAAGCTTGTGAAAGTTCGGAGTGTACTGACTGTTAGCTCCTTCCCGGAGAGCGTTAGAAGCTGTGAAGTACTCAATAATGCCCGCAGTGAAAAGTTGGACTTTCATTCACTACTCCTCTACTTCGGCTTCAAGAGGAGTTTAGAAATTCCTCTTCCTTACCTCCTTCTTTCCTGTCAGTTTGTATCAGTGCTATAATGCCGGAGCACGGAAATGAGGCAGACAGTTGTTGACACCCCATTCCAGGCTTGCTGGAGTTAGTCCCCACCAGGGATTCTCATCCCAGCCTCAGATAAGGAGGATTTTTTTCTGACTTGTACTTTGTGATGTTGGTTTGTTTTGTTTTTTTAATATAACACCTGTTCTGCATTGAAAACTCCTGATTAATCAGAACCTTTTATAATTCTTCTGTATGGAAAAGAATAAAATGGAGAGGAAGGAATGTATTTGGGATTAGGGGCAGGGCCAAACGCAGGCACATGGCAGGTCAAGGCGCCGAGGGGAAACGGGGCTCCGTGTTCCTAGGAGACCAGCTCCTTGGAGCTTGAGAGTTATTTCTGGGTCCAAAAGGTGAAGAACTCCTGAGCGAGGAGCCTGGCAATTCCGTTTTCCCTTTCTCCTATTAAGTTCTTTTTCTTCTGTTCTTAGAGAAGAAAACTGGAGAGGTGGCTGTCTTAAAGCGAGATGGGCAGTACATCTATTACTTGGTAAGATGGCTGGGTCATAAGTACTGGTAACCAGTGAGCACCCTGTGCTTCCTTTCGTTGGTCATGATGCTCCATTCAAGCCAAGCCAGGCTGTCAAAGACTTCCCCTTTGGGGCCAGCTCGGATGCAGTGGGGGTGGCCCCTGGAGCCCTGTGTTGAAAAGGAATGGGAGGCTGAAGCCTCGCGCCGTGGGAAGTAGCACTATACCTGCCGCAGGCCTTCCAGGTTTGTGCGAGAGTTTGGGGTGCCTCCCCAGTCTCGAAGCCAAACCATAACTGGGTCCTTGCTTCATGATAGTGAGATAAAACAATAATCTCTCCAAAGACAAGTCATAGATAGCTCTTCTCGGGCCCTCAGCCTGAGGGTGAATTCTGTAGTTGTCCATAGGTCTTCAGCCCCGGAAGAGCCGAGACTCCCTTAGACAATGCTGCTGGTCACCGACCGTCCCAGACCACCACATGGCTGATGGGCACAGCAAACAGAGAGAGGTTCTGCCTTTTGGTATATTGTGCTCAAAGCTGACGTGGGCTCTGGTGATTTCCGATCTTTGTAGCATGTTTGAGACACTGCCAATCTCTTCCTGGCTTTTTAGACAGAAGGTAAAAGCAAGCACCATTTCTCAGTAAATAGAGGCTTTTCTGACAGAATTTTCACATGGCTCGGGTAGCTTGTAATAATTTCTTTTGAAGAATTAATACCCAACTCGTCCCGAGGAGTTAGAGATTAATAATGTCCATAATGTCCAACTCTTCCAAGATGTACTTGAACTCCATTCTTCCCCGCTCCTCCCTTAAGTACATTCTCTCGTGTCCCTGGGTCTTGTGAGTCACAGCAGTGCCCCCACAGAATCTCAGGAAAGTTTGAAGCAATGTCCAACATGGCGGTAGGTGCTCTTCAGTCCAAAATTCGAAGGCAGACAGTGGTGAGCCAGATGCAGGTAGGTACAGAGCCTGAAGCTGAAAATTCCCCAAAGTCCCAGTAGGCCCTCTCTCTCCGACCAAGGCCCAGGCAGGGGAGAGAGGTGGGGCTTGCCGGATGGGGAGACCTGACTAGAACTGGGTGGCAGCAGCATTGTGTAGCCCCAGAAAGGCAAGAGCGGGGTTTGGTTTCCACCCATTACTGAGGTGGGTTCTTACAGATGTCATGAAGGAGAACAGCCTGATTCAGACACTGTACTGAAGTCAGAGCTTCCTCCCATCCGACGCGCCTCTGTTAGTAGAGAAGGCTTCCACACAGTCCAGAAGTATATCACACCAGGAATTGTGGTTAGAAGGGCCATGTTTGCCTCTACCCCACAGCTTGTCTCGGAAGGAGCAGAGATTGTTTGTCTACCTTGTTGTAGAAGACGGGTAAGAGGTAGGCTGTTCTTCCCATGAGGGCCTAGGAAAAGGAAAAAGGGGGTCATGTGACAGCATCTGGGTATCTCAGGCCTTCCATTGAGAAGGTTTCCTCGAGGCTTCTGACCTCAGGGTAGAAGGGACAACCTGGCTTTTGCCATTCATGCTGTAGACTTACTTGCTGTCCACATAAATGTATTTTGATGATTAGTATTGGGGGTGGGGAATGTCCTGACTTTTCATTGCCTATCGTTTTGAACTAAATGAAAGTTTGCATCCTGTCTTTGAACTCAGATTACAAAGAAAAGGGCTTCGCACAAACCAACTTATGAAAACTTACAGAAGAGCTTGGAGGCCATGAAGACGCATTGTCTGCAGAATGGGGTCACCAACCTCTCCATGCCCAGGCAAGGAGGTCCTGCGCCCTCAGTGGAGGGTGACCTGGTTGGGACGGTTACTGTCTTACCCAGAGGCAAAGACATTATGTCACTCAAAATCTAAAAGCTGGACAACTCTCCAGCTTTGTAAAATCTCCAGGGAGCCAGTTCCCTAACCAGCAGCCTATCTTAAGTCCGAGCTGTGGTTGAGTGAATCCAGTAGCGCACTAGAAGCACACACCGTCCTCAGCCTGTGCTCCACACACAGAAGGCTGGAGCCGTTGGAGTTTAATACAGTGTTGAGTCCCCAGCCTCGGGCACCTAAAGCTCAGCCCCTACTCCTGAAGTGCGTGACTGAGCCACTGGCATTTCTATCGTAGGCCATGCCCGGGTTCCTCAAGCCATAAATTCTGCATGAGGACAGTTGTGACTTCTCAGTACGTTTTAAACTTAGTGGTCAGTGTGGGTACTAGCCAGAGGAGTTGCCCCTGGTGTGACATCTTCACATGGGAGCCTAGCTAGCGGGTACTTCTACAAATGGCATTGGGGGTCCAAGAGACCCTTTGCTGCCTTTTCAGGAAATAGGCCTGGGGTCATCTCTTTTCTTCCTGTCATTCCCATTGATTGCAGCCCGTGCTGACCCCCAGGTCCCACCTTGCGTGGGAGTGTAGACGTGGCGTCCCTTCTCTTGCACTAGCCCTAGTGTCGTGAGGGCCGGCCCATGCATCAGAAACCTGGGGAAAAGTACAATCCTTTAAGGACTGAACCATCACAGTACTGTAGGAAATTGGCAGTTTTAAGCCTCTTCTCCCTCTCCCCCACCCCAGGGATGTTGAGGATCAATCAAGTAAGTAGCCTGTTAGAAGAAAGGTAGGTACCAGGTGGTAGAGTTTTATGAACTGCCGGAGGCCTCTCCCTAGGCCATTGCCAGCACCTGATGCCTGGACGGTGGCCAGCTCGGCATTTCCCCACGATCCTCTGTGACTTCCTTCTTGCGGAGATACCATCCCTTGTTCTCTTCTGTGTATCTACCTGAACGTGCCACCAGCCTATGTATATTTCTAAGAGTGGCCGCCCTCCCACACACAGCCGACGCGTCTCCATCAGTAGGCACAGGGATGGCGAGTCGGCTAGGTCCAGGTGGAGCCTGAAATCACTGGGAGCCTCACCCCACCGCCATCGAGTCGATGCCAACACATAGCCACCCTGTAGGACAGAGTAGAACTGTCCCTGTGGGGTTCCGAGACACTAGCTGTTTACAGGAAGCTCTCTTACAAGGCGGTTTCAAACTGCTGGTCTGCAGTAAGCAGCCGAAGACCATCCACTGAACCAGCAGGGCTGAAATAATTGGATGTGTGCCTTATTGGACAAAGTGGTGACGGTGGGACCCCAGGGCTGTCCACCAACAGCCTGGCGGGCACAGAATTGGCTTTTCACCCCTCGCTGGCGGCCTGTGGTACAGGCCAGAAAGTGCCGGCTGTGTGTGGAGAGACCCTGGAAGGAGGGAAGGAACAGTTCCCCAGAGGCTTCCCTGCTGCTGTGGAGATGATGCATCTGCTTTGTTTTTTCCAGAATTGGGTGTGGTCTCGATGGCCTGCAGTGGGAGAATGTGTCCACAATACTGGAGGAGGTGTTCGAGGCAACCGACATCCAGATCACCGTGTACACGCTCTGAACAGGCGCACCCTGCAATGTCCGACTTCTGTGTCCCCTGCTGGGCCCGAAGGCTGCACTGACCGGCCCTAAAACGGGCAGAGGAAAGCATCCTGTGAAGTAGTCTTTCTCCTGGGCTCGGGACTGGACTGTGCCTGGTGGAGGGGCTTGGGGATTGGTTGGTTGGGGTTTTTTTAGGGAGGAGGGAGTTGGTGGCTACCAGGAGACAGATGTTGGGCCTCTGGCCCCACTTTTGCTCCAGTGTGCTACCTGGTTCGGTTGGCCACTAGGTGGCAGCATTGATGCTAATTCTCTGCTTTTTCAAGAGAAACTTCAGGGAGGATGAAAACATCTCAGTCTTTTGTCTTGTGCACACGCGGTATTGTCCACACGTCTTCAAATTGACCCCAGGAAGTGAATTATGGGTCTCTTTTTGTTGGTCATTTTATTGTGTTGGATGATTTTACTTTTGTTTTCATTACAAAATGGAGTTCTACCTTGTTGACAAGCAATTTGTAGTAACAAGAATGGTTTTTGTTGGTCTGGGCTTGGGTGTGATGTTCACCTGTAACTTCATTTCAAAATCAGGATCCAGGGGGAAGGCCCAGCAGCATACTTGGGCCTGGGCAGGAATTGTGAGTCAGGAATTATGCCCAGGGCCGGCTCTCTGTGACCACACGCGTGTGAATGCCATCCTGAGACCAGTGGAATCAGGTGTGAAATGCCTGGCCAAGTGCTGCTCACACCGTCAGGGGTTTGCAACAGCATGCCTTCAGACAGACACACCGAGGCCTCGCCCCTCCATTCCCCTCAAACCAGGGTGGGCTGCTGCAAAGGAGACTGGAGGGCAGGCCTGGGAGGCGAGCCCCTTGCCCCGGCCCCTTCTCTCCTCGACTGGAGGGAGCCGTGCCAGGTGCACTCCTGGTTTCCTGGTGAGGGAAGACTGGATTTTTCCCAGATGTTCTGTGTCGAAGCTACTGGGAAAACGAGTGTTTATTTCCTCTTGGCTGTGGCACTGAGAGTTAAAGCAGCCAGACCTGTCACTGATTTTCTCCGAGTGAGTTCTGAGCCCGTCACAGAGCTTACTGTGTTCCCCAGCACCACAGGACGACGGGGCTTTAAAGGACTGTAGACACACCGGAAAGCACTGGGGAGGCACTAGCCGGGTCCCTTCAAGAGAGGCCTCATACCACCTTCCAGCCTGATAGGATAAGAGGCAGCTGTTACAAAAGCTATTACATGTCTCCCTCATCTCCGTGTGGAGTGGACGGGGTCTCCATGTGAGTAGGGTAGCGGCAGTATAGGGGCAAACTTGGAGACTCCTGGAAGCTTTGTGTCTGTCCAGGTACATGGTCAACTCCAAGAGAGGCAAAAAGAGGGAGAGGCATACGCAAGGTAGAAAGTGATGATGGGGTTGTGAGAGGAAATGAAAAAGTATGCAACACCTGGGCTAAAACACAGGCCTTTTCGACTTTCTAAAAACTCAGGGTTAACTATGCTCTGGAGTGTGAGCCTACATAATTCTCTTAACATGTCCAGGATGGGAGGTAATCGGAATTCAGATAATTTGCCTTGTCACTTGCAGCTAGTCTGGGGTCAAATTCCAGTGGGTTATCTTTAGACTGGAAGCCCAGGCTGATAGTGAGCACATTGTTCCTGGAAACCTCCTTAGAGTTTGCCAGGCGTCCAGAAATCCACACACGAAGATCTGCTGTTACTGAGGAGACACTGAGAAGTGAGAATTTCTGCTTCCCCTAGCCATCCCAGTCTTCAATACCACATATGACATGCTTTTCACAATCTGTATCCAAGCACTGGTATCTCCCCGTGTCTCACCCTCCTCTACTTCCTCAGTGAGTAGCTACTGATCAGGCATCGGGAGGTGGGATTGCCCTCACCTGTTTTTCCTTTATCCTCTCCCATGGGTCCATGAGTCAGAACCGATTCGACAGCACCTAGCAACAGACAACATCCCGGGCTCACCTTTCCTAAAAGTGCCATGAAGATCGGGACCCGGGTGGGAAGTCTATGTGGGAGAGTTGGTGTCCCCGGGCCGAGAACAGGGCCCGATTGGTTTAGTCATTGCCAAACCACTTGGTAACGTTTCAGTTTGGTGATGGTAACTGCCAACCATCCACATTCCTTCAAATAAAAAGGCTTGGCTACAGACCACACACCACTTCAGTTCTTTTATTAATTCTGCTGTTTTTGAAAACAGCATAAATGCATTTCTGGGTGTATTTCAGAGACCTGCACCGTGGGTGTGACTGGCTCTGTGTTTCTCAGTCACAAGGAGCATCAGCCCCATGGTGCCTGCTGCCCCCAGGTGGTTGCGTTTGCCTCCGGGCAGCTCGCTTTGCGCTATTCCAAGAGCAGCCTGAGAGCAAGCACAGCCGGCGTGCAGCACACGATGAGAGGCGCGTGTCCAGTCCTCTGAAGGCCCCGTCCAGTCGGATCGGTTGGTGTTGGATGCTGTCTGGCTCCAAGTGCCATTAGGAAGACATGGTTGTTCCAGATGGCCATGCGTGTCACTACTGTCTCCTGGCAGCAGGCAGACCTTCATGAGAAAACAGCATGTTAGCCAGAGCCCTGCTGACCCCAAACTAGAGGGTCAAAAATTTAAATCTAGGTGTCCCAACAAGGCCTTGAATTCCTGCTGGGTGGTCTCCCAGGATTTCTGGTGACCCCAGGATGGGATCTGTTCCTTTCATATTTCTGTCCCAGAGCGAAGGCCACAGATGAGATCTGCCTTCACAGTTCTCTTACTTGGGCTCTTAAATCCTATTCTGTCCCTTCCGTAGCGAACGAGAAGTTTAACAAAGACTCATTTCTTTTGAGGCTTTTCACTAAACTGAGCCATCTCGGGACTGTGACCATGACTTCATGCCCATGGATGGTTTGTTTTGTTGTTTTCTTTCCTTTTAACTTGGTACATTTGAACCTTTAGGAACTTGACCAACTCAAACACAGGACAAGGAAGCATGCTAATTGGCTTGGATACTACAGTAATCGGTTAAAAATTAATTTGATTTAAAAACGGGATTTCCCCTTAGAGATTTGTTTTCCGCCCCCGCCCCGGTTTTTTTTTTACTTGTTTAGATTTGTTGAAGATAGATAAGACTCAGTTATCCAAAATGAAAAGATATTTTAAATCTACTTGTTCACAGGCCTCCCTTTTAGAGCAGCGTTAGCTTCCTGATTATTTGGATAAAAGCAAAAAATAAAATCCCAGAGGGCCTGCTAGTCAAGACAGCTGGAAGAGGTGGTCCCGGGCTGGAAGTCCAAGAGTCTGCCGCCCACCCACCACTTGCTGCTGTCCCCAAACCTTCCAGCCTGCTCCGCCAGGGCTCTTCCTAGACCTATGTAGATTTGTCGTTACAGGGACGGCCCCGATCCTAACAACCTTACAGGGGGCTTGGGAAGCTGCCTATTTGCAGCCGTCAACCTCAGAAATGTTCCACTGCTACTTGGCGTTTCTCAGGGTGGAGTCTGCTGGGGACAGGGGACGCCGAGGCCACAGCCTCTTCTACGGGCACTAGGAGAAAGACCCCTGAAAGAAGTGGCATCGCCTCAGGAAAGCACGTTGCTTCTGTGCTCTCTTGGTGGGTGGGTGGTTTGAGGATTGGAGATGGGTTCTAAGAGGGCGGTGGTACAGGAGATTTTGATGAGTTACTTGGGCCTGACAAACGGCATTCATCATAGCCCTTCTGGATGTGCAAACTAGGACAGACCAACTCCAAAAAAAGCCTGTCGCGGAGCCTCCAGCCCACCCTTTCCTGAGGCTAACTGGCCCGTTTCTCTGAGAGTCTAATTTACCCTCAGCAAGAGGCCAAATTGGCCTTAATTGTGTCCTAATTATTTGCTTAAATAGCTAATCTTTACTTCCAGTTCTGTCACCTCTTGATATCCGGAGGAGGCTACTTCTGAGCTGCTGCCTGATTTACAAGCATCGTTTTAACCCCTTGCTGATCCTGTACAGTAATAATACACTGCTGAGTCATGCCCGGTCCTCTCTTCTGCTCAGATGTTCAAAACAGGAGGAGATAGTTCTTGAATGAGATAAGACCACACAACAACCATGGATCTCTCTCAACGTGCCATCGTGGGTTTAAAAAGCTGAAGGTGCCTCTTGAGGACAGATCCACTGGGGGAACTACCTGCACAAGGACCAGTGATGAAGCAAAGAGGTTCGGAAGGAATGAAAAATCTGCATCCGACAAAAAATGCACCGGTCAGATTGCACCTGGGGGTGAGAGTCTGGGACATCAAAAGTATACAGGGTCACGAAGTCTGCACATACACATGGCATGTGTAGGACCTTTAAACAGCATCTCTGTTGTTATTCAGTAGCGATCTAATCCTACTATGGGGAGTCCCTGCAAGGCTGTGGTTAAACAGTCATGGAGGAACCTAAAGGTTAGCAGCCCAACCCGACCCGTTGTGCCACAGTCAGCCTTGGTAAAGATTCGCTCCCTGCCATTGAGGCACTGCTGACTCAGCGAGCCCCTGTGGGTTCTGAGACTAGCTGCCATGGGAGTAGAAGGCCCAGTCTGTCTCTCGAGGAGCTGCTGCTGGTTCACAACCGCCAACCCTGCAGATCACAGGCCACGAAAAGCCCAGTGGGGCAGTTCAACCTTGTCCTGTAGGATCTGAGTTGGAATCTACCACACCCCGTGGCCCTCTCACAACAGACTCATGTCAGCTCTCCAAGCCTGGCGGTCCCTGTCAACCTGGACTGCCCCAGCTCTGGGGCAGTTTCGCAGGGCATCTAAGACTTCCGGAGAGGTGTTGAGAGGAGAGACACACGTGACTGGGTTGTAAAATGTTTTCACGACCAACCAATGCCAAGGAACATCATGCCACCGTTCACCCTCCCTGTCCTTGGCTCATAAAGTGGCCCGACCCTAGCCCCAGAGGAACTCACGCGAGGCGGGGCCCAGGGCCCTACTGCAGGATGTCCCCCAGCTTCTGCTCGTAGTAGAGGAAGTTCTCCTGAATGTCCTCCCAGGGCTCAAAGGCCTTGGAGTCGCCCTCTTCCTGCTCCACAAAATTCTGCCAGACGTACTCGAAGTCCTGGGGCTTCATGATGCGCAGCTTGCAGCCGGCCTCCTTCAGCTTCTTCAGAGCGGCCTGGACCTCAGCCTCCTCCCACATGAAGAGCCGCCCCACCAGGATGAGCAGGCGCAGGTTCTTGGTCTTGCTCAGGGTTTTGATGATGCGGTCGGCGCAAGCCGCGCAGGGGCTGGACGACACATACCAGGTGACGTTGTAGCGCAGGGCCGGGTCGCAGGCGGGCAGGATGGTGTTAAAGAAGGCCTCCTCCGCGTGGTTGGTGGCATGCTCATCCTCCAGGTAACCCCGCGACGCCTGCACTTGGCCCCCCTTGCCCTGCACCTCCACCACGTAGCAGAGGAAGGTCTTGTTCCGCCCAGAACTGTACTCCACGTTCCGGAACTGGAACTTAAAGTAGTGGGCAGGCAGCCGTTCTCTGTAGGGGAAAAGGACAAGGGAGAGGAGGAGACATGGCTGATGCTAGGGCCAAGGGCTCGTCGGAAAGGCGTGAGAGCGGTCAAGAGGGTTTATCTGGATGAGAGGAAGCACTGTGGAAGGGCATTGTGGCTGGGGCTGTATTCTGGTAGTCCACGTAGGAGGGGCACTCCTGGAAGCCAGTGCGTCTTTAATCCAGCCTGAGGGGCTGAAACTGGGGTGGCGGGGGCAGGCCGCGGAGGTCCTGGTCCATTTCCCCAGACCACTTAGATGGGAGTGTCCGCAAAGGAAGGGCTGAGGCATCTCCCAAAGCTCCGTGGATGATTCCCATAGGAGGCCAGGTTTGAGAGGCCACTTTCTAAGGACAACTTGATCAAGTCGCTAGCGTGCCTGATGCCACCTGCCAGAACCACCCAGAGATTTTGCTGAGCGTTTCATGCCAGCCTTCCCCACCCCCACCCCCACCCCCTTTGTCATAAATGTCGATTGCTTCCTGGGCAAGGGATGATCTATGGTGTGGAGCACACTGCGCCCTTAAAAAATCCCCAAACAGAAAAACACAAAACCCAAGCCCACTCCCACTGGGTGGAGTCGGGCACGTAGGGATCCCACTGGATGGAGTAGAACTCCCTGGGGTTCCTGAGGCCGAAAGTCCTCATGGAAGCAGATGGCCAATTGGTGCACTCTTGGGACTGCTGGTGAGTTCTCAAAGGCCATCTTCCAGCCAGCAAGCAGCCAAGGTTTAATCCACTGCGCCACCAGTGGGGCACCTGCTGATTGTACAAGAATCTTGATGGGTGGGGCCAGAACTTAGCTTGTGTGTAACCCTGAGTCACTTAACAAAAGACTGGCCCTCTCCCCTTCGGGTGCGTATAATCTAGCTAGGAGCATTAGCAGGATTGCCGAAAACACATTGGTAGCGCGGAGACCGTTATTTGGCAGGTTCTGGAGTGGAAGAAAGGCCCCCTGAGAGCGCCGTCCAAGGAATACAACTGTGCCTGCGAAAGAAGGGGGGAATCGAACTGGGGGAAAGCCCACCCCGCTCATAGCCACCCTGCAGGACAAAGGAGAACTGCCCCCGTGGGCCTCTCAGACCGTAACTCTCGACGACTGTAGAAAGCCTCACCTTTCCCCTCTGAGCAGTGGGTGGTTTCAAACTGCTGACCTTGATCAGCAGCCCAACATAACCAATATCCGCGAATATAATTTTAAGCACATGCTGGCACACATTAGGCTGCTGTACATCACAGGGGGCTTACCTTACCGGTGGAGAGCTCAGAGCGGCGTGGTGTCCCCTCGGTATCCAAGAAGCTCTGAAGCTCGCCTGCACCGGCAGGGTTTTTATACCTTAAGGCAAACAACTTTGCTTACGTCACTGTTACCTTGATGGCTCCGTCTGGTAGTTTGGATACGTTTTACCAGTGGGCATCTGGAGCTTGTTTACTTGTACAAACACCGTGACTAAGCATTGATCCTTCAGCTACTTTCAATATAGAGTTTCTTTTGCTCATGTCAATACCCACCCTACACGCCTATGCAACTGGGTGTCAGTGTGGTTTTGAGGTATCTTTGGGAACCCAGCATTCACTGGCTTCAAGGAGGATCTGGGAGATCAGGAACCAGAAGCAGCAGAAAAGGCTCAGGTTGCTTTTTTAAAAGTTTGGTACAAATGGTTGTCACTGGCTGCCTTTAAATCCGCTGCTACACAACCAAACAAAACGCTGCCCGTGTCCGTACCACCTCACTCTCAATAGAGACTGCAATTGCTTTGTCCCCTGGGGTTTCCAGTGGCCGATCACCAGAACAGATCACCCAAGTCATTCTTCCTTGCTTCCTGGTCCACCTTAGTCTGGAGGCTCGCTGGAACCTGCGCAGGATCACACCAGCTCACTGACAGGCAGGGGTGGGGGAGGGGGGCTGCACCCCAGCTCTCATGGGCATAAGAGACTGGAGGGGCCAGGAAGGAAGAGGAAGAGACCGAGCTGGAGAAGTGGAAGGGTCTCCCCGACTGCCCCTGAAGATCGACTATGGTGTCAGGAACGGCTGTCCCCTCTCTCCACTCCTGCCCTGTCTCCAGAGAGGTCACGCAAACACTTGGCCTGCAGGGGAATCCCTGATGTCCCAGGCCCTTGGCTCATTAGAGAAGAGCAGTGGGTGCCCAAGAGCTGAGTAAACTTGAGTCCTATCCCTGCAGGGCGCCCTTCACCCCCCTACCAACACCCCCCCCCCCCAGATCTCCTCCTCCACCCAAGTTTCCATGTCCCCTGTTGTCATGTTGTTTCCACTCTGGACATGGACATGTTGGAAGACCCAGCCCCAGGATTCCTTTGAGCTCTATTCTTAGCGCTCTAAGTCCCTGTCCTGATGTGGAGGGTGTGTGTGTGTGTGTGTGTTTATTTACTATTGCAGGAGAATGGGGAGCTGATGATCCCCCCACTTCTCTGGTGAACCTTGCTAGGAATTCCCATAACACTCAGCGCTTCCTGTGACACCCTCCCCACCAGGTCACTCCCCCACGCCCTTCTCTTCCTGGAGAGGAGTGGGGAAAATGAGTGGGGACAAGGCTCCCCAGAAGCACAGGGCCACCCTTCTTTGCCCTTCAGGTCCTGCCAGACCACCCTCCCCTCCAAGTCCAATCCAGAGCCATCAGGTACCATAGATTCGCAGTTGGAACCTTGGGAAATATTCTTGGCTACTGGGTTGGTTGGCTTGAGAGCTCCAGCAATACAGGAGTTGCTGGTGCCTGGGTGGCCCCTCGGGGTTTCCTTCTGGGAACCCCACTCCCCACCCCACCCCCAAGCACTGCTCCAACCTTGCCAAGTCCCCACCAGCAGAAAGAATGTGGCCCAGCATGCATTTCCAAGTTGCTCTACTTCTCTCCGCCACTTTTAAGCTCAGACATTTCTCCCACCCACCCCCTCCTCTTCCCTAGGCCGGAGGAGGGGGTCCAAGAAACCTGAAACCCCAGGCAGAGGGAGAAAGGTCACCTCTCTATAAATATCCCATTGCCTACCCCTCTGGCCAGCAGCCCGATGGTCTGCTCTGCCACTCAGCACTGAACTAAGTGCTTCAGGAACAGAAACGCTTTCAAGGTGCCAAGAGATGGCGGGGAAGGATTTGGTACCTCGTCCCGCCCTCAGGCTTGTTCAGAGACTGCACTTGCGGGCTGCTGGGGCTGAAAGCGCGGAAAGGATGACCAAGTTTCTTTGGGGCTGCCACAGGCCGAGACAGCCAGGCCCAGAGGGGGCCCCAGATGTCCGACGTTTCTCCAGGGAAGTCAGACAGCACGGGCCCCTCCGGTGGCTTCGTAGAAGCACAATGTAAGCCCACACTGTTTTGCCCACTCGCAGGAGGAAGGAAATAGCGACACCTAATTCCTTGGATGCAGGAAGCCTGGTAGGAATTTGTAGTGGATCTGCTAACCAGTGAATTTCTAGTTGGGTTGCTAACCATCAGGTGGGCAGTTCGGAACTACCAGCTGCTCCGAGGGAGAAAGATGAGGCTTTCCACTCTGTAAGGAGTTACAGTCTTGGAGACCCACAAGGGCAGTTCTACCCTGTTCTATAGCGTCCATGTGAGTCCACTGGACGGCAGTGAGTTGAGTATTTTTAATTTCTTGGATAATCACAACATCTTTTCCTCTTTTCGCCATGTGAGCATATGGATAAACCTAAGTATCATATACTTAAGACGTATATCCCTTCATTCCCAGCCCTAGCAAGTATTCGACTGTTCCATGGCGTGTGTGTGTGTGTATGTGTGTCTGGGTGGAGTAGCAGGAGAGAGAGGCTGGCATTAGATTTCATGTGGGTGAAGTGGAAGGTGTGTGTGTGTGTGTGTGTGTGTGTGTATGTGAAGTGGAAGGTGTGTGTGTGGGGGGGTGAAGTGGAAGGTGTGTGTGTGAAGTGGAAGGTGTGTGTAGGGGGGGTGAAGTGGAAGGTGTGTGTGTGTTTATGTGTGTGAAGTGGAAGGTGTGTGTGTGGGGGGGTGAAGTGGAAGGTGTGGGGGTGAAGTGGAAGGTGTGTGTGTGTGTGTGTGTGTGTGTGTGTATGAAGTGGAAGGTGTGTGGGGGGGGTGAAGTGGAAGGTGTGTGTGTGTGTGTTGAAGTAGAGTAGCAGGAGAGAGAGGCTGGCATTAGATTTCGTGTGGGTGAAGTGAAAGGTGTGTGTGTATGTGAAGTGGAAGGTGTGTGTGTGTGTGTGTGTGTGTGTGTGTGTGTGTGTGTTGAAGTAGAGTAGCAGGAGAGAGAGACTGGCATTAGATTTCGTGTGGGTGAAGTGGAAGGTGTGTCTGTGTGTGAAGTGGAAGGGGTGTGTGTGTGTGTGTGTGTGTGTGTGTGCGTGTGTGTGTGTGCTCCTCCAGAGTGGCAGGAGAGAGCTAAAGGCTGGTCGTCGATTCCTTCAAGCTAATCACCCCCGAGCATCCATGTCTTTATGAACAGAAAGCAACAGCCTAATTCCACCTCCTCCCCCAGCCTCAGAGAGCATCTTTCTAAAGCAGGCTTCCTCCCCCTTTCTGAAACACGACCGTTCCTATTTCATCTACTTCCTCCCAACCTACTGGGTCTGCAATGCTGATGCTCCTAATATCAACGGGAAAAAAAATTGGGATGATGCTCTGCTTGGTGGAGGGAAAGGGATGTGATTACATTTACTAGGAAAAATTTTCCTCAGGTTCCCCTTAAAAGGCATTCATTCGCGTTTCCTAAGCATAAATCTATCCGGTGAACCTGGAGGGCAGAAGAGGCGGTGTGAGATTAAATATTTGCACCAAAATAATCCGTGAAGTGGAAAATCCACTCCCAGGTAATTGAGTGTGGACTGGTTTTCAGCTTTCCCTCCCAGACCTTCCAGCAGTGAGCTCCAAGAGGCAGCCTGGCCTGGTTCAATATCCTTCTTTCTGTTTCTGAGGACCACTCGGGCAGTGGATGCTAAGAGGTGGGCCTAGGCAGAGGAGTGGAGGAGGAGCCGCAGTGGGTTCTAGCAGCCTGTGCTTATAGGAGCTGAGAAGGGGGCCAGTGGGCTGGGTGCACCTTGTTGACACTCGATGAAAATCTACCCAAAGCACGGCTGGAGCTGTTCCCTTGCCCTGAGTGACCTCTCCTTGACACAGGATGCTCCGACTCCCAAGAGCCTTGGAAGCAGGCTGGGACACCCGGTCACTCTGCGGTCCTGGATTCCCAAGGGACTCAAAGACAGCAACATCCAGGAACCTGGTCACCCATGCTCCATGCCGCATGCGTCAAGTCACTGCAACTCAGAGCCAACTTGAGAGCACCCGGCACGCTTAGCACTGGACACGGGTCCCAGAGTGCCCCATGAGGACGTTGCCCGATGGCCAACACCCACAGGGCCGAAGCACGCGAAGCGTGAACCCCGGTGTTAACCCCAGGCTTCAGTTCATAATATTGATCGGTATTGGTGTATCAATTGGAATGCACGCACCACACTGACGCAAGACGCTAATCGTAGACACGGTGTGCAGGGAGGGGACAGGGAGACGAGGCTGCCCGTGTGCAGTATTGCTGGACACCTGAGACTGCTCTGAGAATAAGATGTATTTTGGAAGCAGAACCTTTTTGGGGTTTGGGGGTTGGCTGGTTTTAGTTTTGTGACATGCCTAGAGGACATACCCCTTCCCCGTCAGCGAGTTTCCAGCAAGCTGTTCACCGTTCTAAGCTTTAGTTTCTTCCTCCGAAGGCAGGGTTAGGATTCCAGTCCTGCCGGGTTAGGACAGCGGTAGGCACTCAGTGTGATGGATTGACCCAGTGGCCGTCACCAGGGGCTAGGGCCTGGGAACGAGGTTGAGGCTGGGCCAAGACGACGGGCCAGGCCTTGCTTCATTCTGTCACTGACACAAAAGCACTACCAACAGCAGGGCTGCTCAGCGTTGTGGGATGGCGCTTCCTCTAGACCCCCACCCCCACCCCCACCCACTCTATCTTTCAGATAACAGTGACCAAACCGGATTCCGTATTGATTCCTCCTCTCGCTTCAGAGGTTTCGCTTTCAGTGGCCTGCTGGTAAAGGTCTCACACCACGCTTTCTGGGAGGGGGCCGCCAAAGAATCCCCGCTCTCTAGCGTTTGTCCCTTTCCATAGTGTAAATACGCCCACAAGGGCCTGATTTCAAAGGATCATTGAGCGCAGCTGCGAAGTCCAGCACACAATGGCCCAGCACACCGCTACAATTTTAGAGACCTTTGTTACCACCGCTTTCCCCCTGTTGTTTGGCTAATGTTCTTAGATCCGTTTTTCTAGCTGAAGTGCCTTGTTCTAACCAGAATCATTAAAAGCAGGACTCCTGACCCCTTATTCCCACGGAAACCCTCCCTTTCCCATCCAGAATGTCTTAGGAGACTAAGCCGCCTACTCTCTGCTAGTTTGGAGCCCCTGGGTGGACCGTGCCAACAATGAACAGGTTTGGTTGCTAAGCGAGAAGTTGGAGCTTCAAGTCCATGCAGAGGCACTCTGAAGAAAGGCCCGGTGGTCTGCCTTTGAAAGACAGCCACTGGAGCCTCCTGGAGCACAGTTCTACTCTGACAGACACGGCGTTGGAAGGAGTTGGAGCAGCCTGGTAGCATAGTGGGTTACGAGTTGGGCTGGGAACCGCAAGGTCATTAGTTTGAAACCACCAGTCTCTCTGCGGGAGAACGAGAGCTACAGTCTAGAAACACACAGGGGCAGTTCTACCGTGTTCTCTAAAGTCTCTGTGAGCTGGAATCGACTCGACGGCAGGGAGCGCGGCAGCTGGTAGCGTCGGTAATTCTCAGTCCCCCTGGGACCGTCTAGTAGAGCAGCTGCCGTGCTGACCTCTTTGAATCTAAAGCTGTCCCTTCGCCACTTTCTGCACAGACACAGCCGCACCTCTGCGCTATTTTTAGGCTATCTATTTACCAGGAGGCGCCCAGGACACAGAGCTCCAAAGCTGTTGCTTGTGGCTAGGACATGCTTTGGTGTCCACCCCCCCCCCCCCCGCCCCCGACTGCTCCGAGAGGACCCTCCGACTGCCTGCCCTGCTGGGCTTCTTCACCTGAGCCCCTGGCGATGAAGAGACCTGGAACCCAGCACCAACAAGCTGTCCCCTTCTGTAAACCAGAAAACCAAACCCATTGCCAATAAGTCGACTCCTGGTCATAGCTGCCCTCTAGGACAGAGTAGAACTTCCCCGTGGAGTCTCCAAGATGGTCAGCTTTAAGGAGACGGCCGGCCACATCGTTCGCCACAGAGTAGCTGGTGGATTTGAACCATGGACCTTCTTTTAGTTAGGGCTCTAGGCTTAACCGCTGAGCCAAATGGGCAATCGTCTGTCTCCCTCTGCTGCAGTGGTGCTGAGAACGGAGTGAGCCCGCGCATGGGAATTATGCTACGATTTATAAGTCCTCGGACTAACCAAACATCAGAGGACGTCCCCTTCAGAATCCGCCCCGCCACCCCCCCCCCCCCGAGACCCTGAAAACACGCTCAGCTCCACCAGCGCAGATTCCTTCCCTTCTTGACCTGCTCTGTCTCAGTGCTTGAGAGCTCACAACACTGCACAGAGTGGACAAGGTGTGTGTGTGTCTGTGTGTGTGTGAGACACACAGACAGACAGACTAGGATCAACACAGATCAGCATGCTTTATGGGTTAGAAAAAGGGTCTCCTAGCACTGGAATTGAGGGATTCTCTTAGCCTGGATACTCTAGGCTTTCCCAGATGTCTATCTTATTCAGTGTGCAGCATGGGGTGAGGGTGGGTGAGACGAGGCTTGTGGACATGGGTAAATGGAAGCTTGGGTACTTCTCAGTCCTTCGGACCTGGGACGCATTTTCCACCCGTTCTTTTTGAAATCAACCATAAGCCAAGCTGGAAGGGGCCTTAGGAATCAGCTGGTACAACTTTTCCATTACAAATGGAAACCCAGAGGCCAGGATGAACAAACGAATACACAGCACTTGCCAAACGGACAACTGCAAGTCAGAATGACCCCCCCCCCCTCCAACAACCAGGTCTCCTCCTGTGTCTCCAGAGCACCAGGGCCCCATGCCTGCTGAGACCCCTCAGATGTGCCCACCCAAAGTCATCACAGGCCCTGCCAGAGGCCCCCCTACTGTGGGAGCAGACCCTGGGGCCCAGGGTGCTATGTACTCTTGGTCAGGAGTCCAGCGGAACCCCACACTGAAGGGATGTGAGAGGGCAGAGGAGGTAGGCCGGGTTTGTCTTTGAGAACAGCACACTCTGCCGAAGACAGAGTGGACCCCGCCCCTCCCTCCCTCCATCCCTGTGGCTGGAGTCCTCCGTCCATCTGCTGTGTTGGCTCTGGGTGCTGTGCCCGGAGTGCTGTCTCCCTAGGGTGACTGTGGCCCACTCCTAAGGAGACTCAGAAAAGATTTAATGGGAAAACAAAAGGCTTTGCTGGCCGCCCAGCCACGGGGAGCATGAATCTACCGACCCCTGACCCAGGACCTAGGAGGAGCTGGACGCAGACAGGCAGAGAGGCCTGTCCGGAGTGAACTGGGGAGTAGAGAGATTCACGGAAGGCAGAGGGGGGATTGGAACAGTGGCCATGTTTACACATGCCAGTCTCATCTGACGTCCCCTCGCCACGCTTCCTAGCGCGACACCACCCTTCCCCTGAGATGCAGGAGGCCTGAGGGGTGGCTTTATTCTCTGGAAAGGGCCCTGGTGACTCTGTGGGTGCTGGGCCGCAAGCTGAGAACCGAGAGAAGAGGCTGTCTGCGCCCCTGAAGATGGACACGCTCGGAAACCCTAAGAACTGGGTTCCGCTTGACGGCAGGCAGTGGGTTTGGGTTTTGCCACTAGCTAGCAGGCTCCAATTTTCACCCAGAGAAGCCCAGGAAATATGACGCTGCCCCTGGTGGGCACACAGCTGACCCCCTGCCATCCCCACCCTCAGTGTGGGCCGCCTGCCTCCAGACAGCGAACACTGTCCCAGGGAGGAGGGCCCCCATGGAGGAGGGCCGGGCCCACCCCCATTCTTACCCTGTAACGATCTCGAAGGGGGGCAACTCAATCAGCTCCTTCAGCTTCTCGGGGTCGTCCTCCAAGTGCTCCAGGTCCTCCCCATTCTGGGAGGCGGGCGCTGGGCCTTCAGCAGCCTCGGGGACAGCGGCTTCCTTCTGGGCCATGGAGGGGCTGAGGCTGGGGACTTGCAGAGAGCAGGGCCTGGCGCAGGGGCCCCAGCAGCTGTCAGCAACTCTGCCTGGCTCAGGAGGACAAGAGGAGGCCCAGCTGACTGCAGCCACCCGTCTGGGTCACTGCATTTATAACCAGAGGCCTCCTGCCCCTCCCCCAGGCCTGCTCCCTCCCCCCTCTCTCCTTTTTTTAAATCGAGTGATGAGGGCGGGTGCTGGGCTTGGGGGAATGGAAAATGTGGCCATTGGTGTCCCCTATTTATCTGCAGGCAAAGACAGGAAGCTGGCAGGTGGGAATGGCTTGGCTTGCTGTGCCCCTCCAAGCCCTACCTCTGCATGCTCCACATGCATTCACGGTCTCCCCCTCTCCTTCCACCCTTACTTTATATCCCACCCCGGGGCTTCCCACCCAGCCTTTGCCAAGGCCACTGAGGTGGGCTTGTAGAAGCGGCTCCTGAGATTTTAGCAGAGAAACTCCAAGTAGCGTCAGCAAGATGGAACGTGCTAGAGGGCGTGTCTGCAAAGAAACCCTGGCCAGGTGGACTGGGGTGCTGGGGCCCAGGAAAAGGAGGGCCCATTTCGGCAGAGGCCAGAGTTGTAGCTCAGAGGGGGATGTGGACTTGCAGGTTAGAGACCTGGTGCACTGTGGGGAACCCCCACCCCACCAAGGAGCCTCAAGTAGCAATCACAGCTGTCATTAATTACTAAATGTCAAACTAAAACTAAGCTCACTGCCATCAAGCAGATTCCGACTCACAGCACCTTCGTAGGACTGCCCCCTGGGGGTTCCTGATACTGTAACTCTGTAAGGGAGTACAAAGCCTCACCTTTCCCCTATGTAGTGGCCGCTGGGTTTGAACTGCTGACCTGGTGGTTAGCAGCCCCGTGTGTAACCCAGGGCACCAGTAAGCTTAGAGTTTTTGAGTTGGGCCTGGGAGAGTGGACTTGCATGTGTTCACAGGTTGCGGCGGGAGCGATCCCCTTCTGAAAAGCCAACCGTGGGAAGCCGTAGGGAGTCAAGTTCTACTCTGACACACTCAGATGGGACTGCACGGGCCGGGGTCCATTCAGCAGCCACTGGTGGTGACGAAGGCCGGGACCCTGTAGGTCTTTGTACGAACCGTGCCTTTTCCACCGAGGGCCATGGGAAGGCACTGTTTGTAAACAGTGCTGACCCACGATCGGAGATTTAGATCTAGACAACTTACAGCATCCCCTGGGCTGTAGGGCCGAGAATAAAGATGATGGGGAAGAGTAGACACCGGAGGGACCAGATAAAAGCCCATTGCAATTGGCGTGGTGCCCGGGGCCTCTAGAAACCTCCCAGAGCTGGGTGGCCTCAGAAGATGGCTGGGGTGGGGTAAGGGGTGGTGGTTTGCAGGTCACCTGGCGGGTTTAGGCAGGAGCCGCATGTGTTCGTGTTGGGAGCAGTGTGCACACACGAGGTCATTCCGAGAGGAATCGAGAGGAGGGGCCGGGGCCACCTCGTGACTGACAATGAGAATCGGGATGCTGGGGACAGGGCCTGAGAACAGCTCTGAACAGGGTTGGGTTGTGGAGATGAGAAAGGGCTCTTTTGCAAGATGTGATTAGAGAATCGGAGTCAGAATGGGATAGAGTATTTGGGGTCCCACCTCCAGGCGTCCTGGTGGTGCAGCCAGTTTCACACTGGACCATGCACCAAAAGATCAGGGGCTTGACTCCGTCAGCTACTCCATGGGAAAAAGGGGAGGCAGTCTGCTTTCTCCAAGGTTGACTGCCTTGGAAACCCTGGGGCGAAGGTCTACTCTGTTCCATACCATCACTATGAGCCAGAATCGACTTGGTCGCAGTGGGTTGGGCTGCCAACCCCAAGGTCAGCCGTTCGAAACCGCCAGGTGCTCTGTAGGAGAAGGAGGCTCTCTACTTCAGTAAAGCGTTACCGTCTCGGAAACTAAAAGGGGCAGTTCTATGCCGTCCTGTAGGGTCGCTGTCAGTTGACGTCACTCCATGACAATGAGTTGGGTGTTTGGTTTTGCTTTGGCTCGCTCTGGTGATGACAATCAATGACACGGTCACTGCGACTGGCCACGGGGCGGGGGGCGGGGGGGCGGGTTCCGAAGGCGAATTTGTGCCTTCCACACAGAGAGCAGGTTGAATTCCCAGCCACCGCACCTGTCGTGGAGGCTTGTGGGCTGCTATGGTGTTGAATCGGTTTCAGCGGTGTTTCCCAAATAAGATAAACTAGGAAGAAAGGCCTGGTGGTTTCCTCCCAACATCCAGCCCATGCCAACCTGATGAATCACAATGGTCTGAGTCATGGGTGCGGCCTAGAACTTCTTAGCGTCTTGTTTCATTTCATCGTGCACAGGTTTGCCAGGAGTTGGAGGGGCAGCGAACAACAGCAGGATCCATTAGACCCAGGACAAAGCCTTCTGACCAGGGATTCATTCTCAGGCATTTCCCCCAGGGCGTGTAAGGAGCTGGGGCTTGGGGCGGGGAGGTGTTGATGGTAATAGTGTCCCAGAGATAATGCCTGCCCTGAAAAAAGTCGGGAGAGCTGAAAACAGGAGCGTTCCTTCACTCATCACAGGTACAGCTAAAGAGCTCACCTCACTGCTTCATGGAGCCGATGTTCACGGAGGGCAGCTGGGCACCAGGCACCGTCACAGCCAGCCAGACTACCCAAATGGATAAGTCCTTCCTTGCCAGGCACTCCTGGTCTTCCCGAGTCCAGCACAGCATGCAGGCCCTGCAGCAGACCTCCCCTCGCCGGCTGTGTGATGACCGTGGGTGGACCTTGGTTTTTTTTTGAAGGTTAGGGACCTGCAGCTCGGAAAGGTGACCGCCTGGCTAAGACTTGAGTTCCACCCTCCCAAGTGCAAGTTCAGCCTTCTTTCTGGAGCTGTGCACGGCTTCCTCCAATGAACACACTTGGAGAGCTTCATCGAACGTACCTCCCTCTCCCACCACCCAGCCCAACTGCAGTCACCTATTGGCGAGCCGATTGAGGGAGTGATGCCATGGAAGAGATAAGCAAGGAGCGCGGATTGTGGTAGGTCCCCGTTTCTGATGACGAACTCACGTCCCCCTCCTTGAAAGGCTTACTCTTTAAGGATCAGGGGGAAAGCACAGACCAGTTACTGTTGAGTGGACTCTGACGGTGGCCATCCCAGGTGAGTGAGGGCGGGGCTGTGCTCCACAGGGACTTCAAGGGCCGATGATGTCTCGGAAGATGATCGCCAGGCCTTTCTTCTGAGGCACCTCTGGGTGAACGCCAACCTCCGACCTTTCTGGTCGTGGCTGAGTTCATTCACCCCACCACCCACAGATGCCTCCTGAAGAATGGGTTCTTATACAGGGATCTTCAAAAAGTTCATGGCAAAATCTCATGGTCTGTTCATTCCATCCTTCCCTTCCCCCCACTTTTTGGTGTCCCCCTCCTGGCGGGAGTCTTGGTGGCGTTGTGGTTACCCCTTGGATTGCCAACAGCAAGGTTGGCAGCTAGAAACCACCAGCCTCTCCACTGGAGGAGATGGGGTGTCCTAACCCCACAAAGAGTAACAGTCCCAGAACCCCACAGGGGCAGGTCTGCCCTGTCCTACTGGGTCACCCTGAGCCAGAATCAACTCGATGGCAGTGCGTTTTGTTTTGCTTTAGTATGTTGGTTGTCAGGTATGATCCTTAATTGGGAGAGGGGAAAAGAAAACAATGTTCATATGTCTCTGGCCGAGCCCTTGCCTCGCTGTGTGATTTCAATCTAATTGCATGCTCTCTCTGGGCATCAGCTTTCCTGCTTGGACACAGGCTGATCTGTTGCTCCAACTTCCAGCATGGCCAAAGGCATGAAAGTGAGGAAGTGGGGGTGGTGGTTGAGTTCTCAACAACTCCATCGCCACAACCCACTGCCATTGAGTCAATTCCCGCTCACAGCACCCCTAAGGCTCTCCCGGCTCTGAGTCTGTAAGTCTTCCAGGGAGCAGACAGCCTCCTCTTTCTCCCACCGAGTGGCGGTGGGGCTTGAACGCAAGCACACAGCGTTCCCTTTGGCATTTGGGAGAGTGCCCCGGTGAGATCCTTGGGCTGATGACAGACAGCTTCCTTTTCCTCTGCTCCGGTTCACCTCCTCCCTCCGCCTCCCTGCTCTCCCACCCCAGCATCCATCCCGGGAGGACTCTCGGACAAGCCCAGGCTATTTGTGGCTCCTCCTGGGGCCCTGAATTCCTGGCTGGCCCCTGGTTCTAGTCTCCAAGCCAGGCCAGTCTCCCAAACTGGCTCCAGAGCACACCAGCTAATCTGGGGGGATCAGGCGCCAGAAGCCCGACTCCCCCCCACGGCAGCTGCTACTTACTCTTTAGGACGGTGGATCCCCGTCTCCCAAGTGAACCCTACTGGGCACCACAAGACCAAACCCACTGCCTTTCAGTGGATTCCAGCTCCCAGGGACCCCAGGACAGAGCACACCTCGTCCATCCTTAGACTTTCTGGGACTGTAAACCATGTGGGGAGCAGACAGCCTCATCTTTCTCCCATGGAGGGGTTGGTGGGATTGAACTGCCCATCTTCAGGATAGCAGCCTAACAATCCGCTGAGCCACCGGGATTTTCCAGTGGCTGATGTTTGGGGAAATAGATTACTAGGTCTCTTTCTTCCAGGACACCTCTGCATGGACTTGAGTGGCCATTCTTTCTCATTAATAGTGAATTAACCGTTGCCCCACGCTGAGTGTCCTCCACACCTTCTAGTCTCCCCTTTGTTCCCAGTCGTGGGGTAAAGTGGTTAGGGGCAAGACCTCTGACAGCGGACAGCTCCTTGACTTGGTCTACCTATCTGCCTCCCTTTCCTTATCCTTGAAATCTGAGGGGGGTGCACGAGTTCATTTACATGATATGCACAGGGCAACAGCGGACCTGTTGGAAGGACAGTGTTAGTGCCGGCTCTTACAGGACGGTGGAAAAAGCATGAGACTTAGAGGCTAACTGACCTGGTTCAAGTCCTCCCCCTTCCCATACCGACTCCTTGAACTAACCATCCAGCGGCCATCTGGTCAATTCTGTCTCAAAACTGCCCCCTGGGTCGGGGGTTCCGAGGCTTTAAATGTTTAAGGGAGGAGACAAGCTACTCCCCCTCTCTCTGGGCAGTGGGTGGATGTAA
This sequence comes from Tenrec ecaudatus, assembly GCF_050624435.1. Taxonomy (NCBI): domain Eukaryota; kingdom Metazoa; phylum Chordata; class Mammalia; order Afrosoricida; family Tenrecidae; genus Tenrec; species Tenrec ecaudatus. The sequence continues at coordinate 130,912,113 of NC_134536.1, forward strand.
CCGATGCATCACCCACAGTGCCACCAGGCCTCTGTCCCTCGTGTCTTCCTCGGCTGGAAGTGTGTGCGGTTAGGGAGTTGAGAGAAACTCTGGGTGGGGCAACTGGCTACTATCACATGAACTGTGAGGTTGGAGGCTGTAGTTCACACAGGTGTCTTGGAAGAAAGGCCTGGCGATCTCTGCAAAAGCTAGCCATTGACAACCAGATGGTGAGAGATCCGCCTCTGAGTCATAGAGAGAGCTCTTATTGTATCGTGTGCACGTGTGCGTGTGTGTGACAGGTGAGGTCTATAGAGACAGCACCGGAAACCCAAAAGGGAATTCTTCCAGCCTACCTCACCGGCCTCCTGTCAGAGGGGGCAGGAGATGGAAGCAGTGGGGCTCTCACGATGGCCATGTACTCAATTCCCACTCCAGTGGTTGGGTGCCGCGGAGTCGGCTCTGACTCACAGAGACCTCGTGGACAACAGAACAAAACACTGCCGTCCTGCGACCTCCTCATGGTTGTTGGGTTTCAGTCTACTGCTGCCTCCATGTTGTCGATCCATCTCGCGGGGGGTCTTTCCCTTCCCCCCTGACCGTCAGCTTTCCCAAGCCTGATGTCCTTCTCCAGGGACTGGTCCCTGCTGACGATGTGCCCTAAGTACCTGAGATGTGCAGCGACCCAGGGTAACTTGAGCCTGCCTCTCCCGGTCTCATTTCCCGTGGCCCTTTCAGAAAGCATCGGGAGGTCTTAAGAAGTGGCTGAGAGGAGGGGCAAGATCAGGCACGGTAGTTCATGGGGTCTCCGCCAGCATGGGGAGCTGCCCAGTGGGCAGGGCGGCCAGGGAGGAGGACAGGGTGGAAAATAGAGGCCTCACCGAGGGAAGGTTTAAATTGTCACTCTGTGAAAGAAGACACCTTGGGGCACCTTGATGGATTGGGTGCTTAATGTGCAGGGACAGCTGGAACCCTAACAGGCCGTTGCCCCAGAGACCCAGCGCAGGCATCCCCGCCCTTCTGGTCACTACCGAGACAAGGTACACAAACAACTGAGTGGCAGGCACCAGGCACTACACACCCTACTCCCTGCCTAGGGCAGGAGCCTGCCCCCTCTGGCAACCGCTCTGTTGATATAAACATGGGTGGGTGGCCAGGGCTTTGAGCCTCCTGGGCAGCATTGGAACAGGGGGACAAAGGGTCTCCCAGAGCCCGGGGCCTGGGATGGGAGAAGGCACCAGACTTCCAGGGAAGGGCAGGGGACTCAGTTCTCTTTCCCGACTCCAGGCAATCCTCCTTGCCACACAGGATACCCTGTGGTGACAGTGGGCCTTTTGTCCTGCTCACTTCGGTCCTCCAGTCCAGCTGCCTCTCCCAGCACTGCCTCCCTTCCAGAGGTAGGCGCTTTGGATCTTTGAACAAAGTGACCTGATAAGAAGCACGGTTAAGGTGACTAATTATGTACCTCTTTGAAGGTGCTGTTTCCAAGGCCCAAAGACAGCCCCGAGGAAACAAGGTAAACTTAACCATCAACTTTTGAGAGAAGAAGGGCAGGCCTCAGAATGAACAATGTGTGGGAGGAGACAGAGATGACTGGAGCCCAGGTGGTGTCATGGCGAGGAGTTGGGCTACTAACTGCAAGGACCGCAGTTCAATACCACCAGCCGTGCCTCCACTCTTGTAAATAGTTGACAGTCTTGGAAACCCACAGGGGCAGTTCTGTTCTGCGCCTATAAGGCTACTATGGGTCGGAATTGGCAGGTAGCTCTGGTCGTGTATTGGATCATGAGTTGGACTCCTCTCCTCAAGGTCAGCAGTTCGAACCAACCAGCTGCACCTTGGGAGAAAGAGGAGGCATTCTTTTCGGGAAAAGCGTTCCAGTCTTGGGAAATGACAGGGGACGTTAGAGGGTCCCCACTGATGGCGGCGAGTTTTTAAATTTTATTTGATTTTAGATACAGATGAAGAGCTGGGTGGCACTCCAGTTGCTGAAGGAAAGGTTGGTGGTTCAATCCTGCTCTGTGGGAGAAATGAAGAAATCAGTCAAAATGAAAACACCTATCTGCCACAGAGTCAACTTGGATTCATCACCACCCTGCAGGGCAGAGAAGACCTGCCCCTGTGGAGTCTGAGGCTGTCAATCTTTATAGGGGTGGAATGCCTCGTCTTTCTCCTGCGGGCTGTCTGGTTGGTTCAAACTGCTGATCACCCAATTAGGACCCCACTCCTGATCCAATATGCCAACAGAGTTACCTGCTCCTATGAAAGATTTTGAAAAAGCCACCCCTCAAAAACAAACAAAAAAAATACAACCCCCAATAAATTAAAACAAACTCGGTGCTTCTGACTCATAAACTCACTGTCATTGAGTCAATCCTGACTCATAGCAACCCTATAGGACATAGTAGAACTGCTCCTCTGGGTTTCTGAGGCTGTAACTCTTTGTAGGAGTAGAAAGCCTCATCTTTCTCCTGAGGAGTGGCTGGGGTTTTGAACAGCGGACCTTGCCATGAGCAGCTTGACTCTCTTAATAATCACCACACTGCTAGCATCCCAAGTGTGTGAAGGGGTCCCCAAAGGTAGAGGGAGGCCTGAGTAGGGCCTGGAAGATCTTGGCGGGCACCACCTGCGAAGCCCTTGAGCGGGTGGTGTTAATCCTTAAGTGCTCCACTGCTGGCAGAAAGGGCGGGAGTCCAGTCCACTCAGCGGTGCCTCCCAAGAAAGGTTTGGTGGTCTGTTTCTGAAGCATCAGTCTTGACCACACCCTGGAGCCATTGAACTTGGTGCACCTTGGGTTGTTATGGGTGCGGACTGACTCAGTGGCATTGACCATGAACAATAGCACTTGCGGATGGGACCGATGGGGGTTCGGTGCTAGACTCCCCTCCTGTAATGAGAGAGAATCGGATTCATTTCCTAGCCAAGGGGCCTCGTGCGTGGCCACCATCCATCCATGTGTGAGGAGACGCTTGCTGTGTGTCTGTGATGTTGACTGTGTTTCGACGGAACTTTCCGACGAAAGCAAACTAGAAAGAAAGGTCCAGATTTCACGGATGGATCACCATGTGTTGATCCTGTCCCAGGTCACCCTGAAGCAGACCTGCTACACGCGACTCACCCAACGCACTGCTATTGAGCTGAGGGTAGCACTGTCCTGGTGAATTTCTGAGACCGTAACTCTGTATGGGAGTAGAAAGCCCCTTCTGTCACCCTCAGAGCAGCTGATGGGTTTGAACTGCTGACCTCGCAGTTAGCAGCCCCATACTTAGCCAGGATCCTGCAGGAGACAGTGGCAGCTGCTGTAAGAACACCACCTGAGAGTAAAAGAGGCCTGGGAGGAGGCCCCTGTGGTTTGTTTTGTGGATGGATTATTGTTAGGACGGTGGGGAACACATGGCTGCCGGCCATCTTTGGACAGAACAGTGCTGGTTCCTGTCCCGCTCAAAACCGCAGGGGCAAGACGGTCAGTTGCTATGCAACGTCTATACTGCCATTGTTTTTGTGAGGCAGACATTCAACCAAGTGAGTTTCCCCCCCACCCTCCTGTTCCAGTGATTGTTCAGGTTCACCTCAAGTCTAAAAATCCTGCTCTGTTCTGATGTGGCTTCCTCAGCCATGCCGGCACTAGGAACATCCGGTCTGAAGCCCCAAGAACCAGCGAACTAGGATACATAGATTGAGATGCTTCCCGCTGCCTCCCCACAGCTCTCTGGAAATTAGGGAGCAGATCGGCGCAGACCCCCGTGTAGCATTCACCTCACCCCTACTCATTGAGTCAGTCATACTCAGACTCTTTATACCCACCCGGAGACCAATGAAAGAACGCTGCCCAGGGGCAAGGAAGCGCCCACAGGGTCTGGCTCAGGGGTGGGATGCGTCTGGCAAAGACAGCTGGCAGCTCCAACTTCACTGAAGCACAAGTCGAGGTAATAAGAGAGCAGGGCTCAGCTTGGGAGCACGCAGCTGAGAAGTGTAGGTAATGGAAGGGCAAGAGGCCAGCCGGGTGGGGGGACTGTGGGATTAAGGCTGAGTCCAGGAACCAAGGAGCAGGGACAGAGGGGGCACTTTGAGGACCACCTTTGGGCTCCTAGGATCATAATTTGGGGGTGGACAAAGGCAGGAAGCCCTTTAGCGTGGCTCATGCTCTATTAGGTTTGGGGCACTGCCCAAATTAAGCTTCTTTCTTGGGCCAATGTCCTAAACTCAAGGCACCTGTGCCCCTGGGTTCATGGCCACAGCTAGCCCCCGGAAAGGCAAGGGCAGGTGATAGGTGTGTCACATCTTTGAGATTCAGTTTAACTCTCCCCCCTCCTCCACTGGCCAAACAGGGATAAAATTGGTAGCAAATATTTATAATGCCTATGGGAGAGGGTCTGTTGTCCATCTGCCCCTTAGTGGTATTGTGGAGGCTTGCCTGTGTTGGGATGCTGGAAGCTAAGCCACTGGTATTTCAAATCCCAGTGAGGTTCATGCATGGTGGACAGGTTTCGGGGGAGCGTCCAGACTAAGATGGATTAGGAAGAAAGGCCTGATGACCTACGTCTGGATGTTAGTCGTGGAAACACTCGTGAGCGACAACAGACTCGTGCCTGATAGGATGCCAGCGGACGACACTCAAATTACACAGTGGACTCAGTCACACCAACCATTGTGAGGTGGTGCAGGCAGGATCACAGGATCAGAAGAGACTTTGTCCTGTCACACATGGGGTCATGTATGCCAATTCAACAGCAACCAACGATAACAGCATACAAGGCGACAGCTCAATATAGCAGACACTGTGCGGTGCTCAGGACCACTTAGCGACCCTGGCCAGGATAAGGGTACGGACTGACGTATGCAGTGTGGCTCTATCAGTCATGACTTCCGGATGAAACCTACACATTTAAAAGAGTTCTTCCTACAAATGGACCCCGAAATTAAACGAACAGCTGCTGTAAGCAAACTGACGGGGGTGATGGTAAGGTCTGCCAGAATGTTCTAGAACACAGGGAGGCAGCTGTTTTGTGCTTCAGGCTCTGGTCAGGCAGACCCACAGACCTGAAGGGGTTCACTCCCCACTTTCCTGGTTGTTAGAGAGCGTGGGAAACCTTGAAGCAAGTTGGGATTCAGATTGTAGAACGTATCAGGACCAGAGGTGCGTGTGCAACAAATCAGCCTCTGGGATTCTGCTTCCATGTAGAAGTGAAGCTAGTGCTTGCTTGCAGGAAGCCTGTTGATGCCAAGGTTAAACACTTGGCTGCTAGCCAAAGGTTGGTGGTTCGAATCCACACAAGGACTCCGTGAGACACAAACCTGGTGGCTTGTTCCTAAAACAACTTCCAAAGATAACAAAACCAAACCCATTGCTCTCCAGGGGACAGCAGCCCCATAAGGCAGAGGACGACGCACAGGCTTTCCAGCACTGTCATCTTCATGGAGCACTGGCTCCCATTGGCATCGATTCAGTGGCCACGGCTGGTTTGGGTTTAATCTTTGTGAAGAGTAGACTGCTGCAGCTTTCTCCCAAGGAGCAATCAACCATGGCTCCCTCAGGGCCCCCTTGGTAAAGCTCACCGCCCAGAGGACTCTATGGGGTCACTAATGGACTGGTTGGCACATTTACTAGCCCACATGTACTGACCACGTATCCTGGGCCAGATATCTTTCTGTGCACAATTTCATTGGCGTTTCCCCCGAATGGAAATCCACACCTAACAGTGGACTCAACAAGGCTCCCCTTTTTACAGACCGGGAAAATGAAACCGTTTGGAATGGTGCATGAGCTTACCAGTTAATAAATGACAGGGTTAGGATCCAGTCCCAGGATGGTCTGATGCCAGGGCTCCAACTGCAAGCCATGTCACTTAGTGCCCACACTGGGGGCGGGGTGCTGGGGACTTCACCTATAACAGGTACCAGGAAGGCCCATGGCCGCACTTGGAGAAGCAATCCCAGTGGGCAGTGCTGAACTGGCTGTACATTGGAACCACCTGAGACACTGGATAACGATAGATGTTCTTCCTTCCCCCTAAGAGAGGGTTATCCCCCTTCTTTTCTTTCTCTCCCCAAATAGGTCCGGTGTGTGTGGGGGGGTTGTTACTGATCAACCCTGTGAGGAGTTCCCAGTGGGCCCACTAGGCAGTAGGGTGGAGACCCATGACTGCAGGGCATCTGGGCCTCCTGGCTGGTCTTGTAGAGACCCTGCTTGAGCCCATCAGGACTTTGAAATAAAAGCTGAAGAGGAGCGAAGAGACAGCTTAACAAGTAACTGAGCCGCTTTAGAAGGAGAAAAGAAGGTTTGGATAAAAAACTCCCACTAGATGAACTTTTCCGCATTCTAAGGTATACCTCCCTGCCCTAGTGCTCTCTCTCTCTCTCTCTCTCTTATTGTAACAGTCATTAGTTGCAGGTGTAAGACATGGAAAATATCAAACTCACTGCCACCGAGTTAATTCCGACTCATAGAGACGCTATAGGGTCAAGTAGAACTGCCCCCCGTGGCTCTCTTAACTCTCTCTCTTTTCTTTTAGTTGGGATTTAATACATACATCCTGTCATTCCATACTCATTCACAGAGACTGTAACTCTTGGTGGGAGCCGAAACTGTCACCATTCTCCCTCGGAGCATGGAACACATCAAGAGTTTATTCAAACGAAAAATGCAAGATGATCAGCATAGTGCCTTGTTATAAACGAGTTGGATGCCACTTGACTCTGAAGGGACTTTCATAGGTTGCCCGGGAAGTTCCGTCCATTGTCTCTGAACTCCACGTTTCCACCACCACCTCGAAGCCCCCTCATGTTTAATTTTGCTTCTAGAGAAGCTTTCCAAAAGATTTTGTTTCTCAGCTGTGTTCGTCCGGGTTGACTAGAGAAGCAAATTCATCGACACTCCTATGTGTACAGGAAACAGCTTTATATAAAGAGTAATTATAAATTGTACATTGAAAAAACACCCAGCCCAGTCCAGATCAAGCCCATAAGTCCGATATTAGTCCACATGTCCAGTTCCAGTCTGTAAATTCCTCTTCAGTCTCACGCAACACATGGAATGTGTTCACAGGTCAGTGAGTGGAAAGTCTTCCGGATCCAGTGGTGGTGGAATCATCTCAGCTCTGGGTTGCATCTCCACGTGGCTCCTTCAGCTCCAGGGTGCTGGCTCCATGTATCTTGTCAACAGGGAGTGAATGTGTGTCCCTCCTCCAGCGAGCTATTTATCTCCTTAGCGCCTCCAAATGAGGTCATCAAGTGGCGACCTGATAGACAGGCTAAACTCCACCCTTCACTCTTTAATAGTCCCAAGTTGACAACAGATTATGTAACTACCACATCAGGTAATAAAAACTCTGTGTCCTCACCATGCACCATGGCTGGGGGCGGGGACAGTTTGCTGAGTGAAATAATTCAGGAGCAAAAGAACCAACACTGCGTGATCCCGCTGACATGAAACAAGCTGGTATCTAGGAACCCAGGCGGCGGGCACACCGGGTGTGGGTTCACAGCGGTGAGATGTTTGGGACAAAGATCGCAGTGATGGGGACGTGACATGATATATGTAATCAAAATCACTGAACTGTAAGTGTGGACGTTGTTGCTTTCCTGGTGTCTTGGCGTGTTTATCTTTACCACAATAAAACTGAAAAGACCAGCGTCTGAAATGTTTCTGTGGGTTTGGAAGGAGTGGATGTTGGTGTTGGTGTCCGCCCCCCCCTGCACCTCATTGCCATATATACACTTAGGTGTATACACACACACACACACTTCCCACCCTGAAGCCCTCCACACCACACACTCCAAGCCAGTACCAGGATTTTATTATTTGCATGTAAATATATATATAGTATGTCTCTCTCTCCTTCCCACTTTGACTTCTATGGAAAGGAAGCACCATGTCCCCAGGTGACCACATTGGGACAAACCACCCTTAGGGAATCAGCAATTCTTGGCTCCTTCCCTCCCTGACCTAGTGCTGAAGCCTTGCTTGCTGCCTCTCCCACCCCTTCCCTGGCCACTCTCTCTGCTCCCACCCTGCCCCATCCTCAGCAGCTCTCCTCCCCCGTGGTGGCCTGCAGCTAGGGCTCTGGACATAGGCTGTCCCTCCACAGGTGATAGGCGATGGAAGCTGTCACGGTGAGCCAGGCCAGGTAGGGCAGCAGGAGCAGGGCGGCCAGCTTGTTGATGGGGTGCCAGATGAGAGCGGTGCTCACCACCAGGCCGTAGAGCAGCAGCAGGTGCAGCAGGGCCTGGGACAGAGGGACAGGGCAGTCAGCCAGGCTGCCCGATGGAAACAGCCCGAGCCCTGTGTTCAGCTCAGCTACATTCCTGGGCGTCTTCATGCACCCGACATACAGGAGGGGGGACAAGTCTAGGCTCCCTGGCTGAGCTTGGTGGGTCTGCTCGGGCCTGGGGGGTTTCCTTTGCCCTCCTCGTGAGTGCCTTACCAGACCGGTGTTGTGGATGGCAAAAAAGAGGACCAGGACGGTCCAGCTGATGGTGAGCTGCACAGCATACAGGCCAAGAGGCAGGACCAGCGGCCGCCCGAAGCCCCCTCCCAGGTCCTTCCACACCAGGTACGAGGCATAGCTGTGGAAAGACGGTGGCAGAAGAGCTCCGAGGGAGGGCGCGCCATGGCAAATGGAAGGGGACTCCGGTGTAAGGACTCTTGGTGACCAAGAGGGGACCCTTGTGGCCACAGTGGGAGCAGGTGGGTCTGGGCAGTGGGTGAGGAGCAGTAGGAGTTGGTGGGAGGGGTCCGGGCTGGTGAGGTCGGGGAGGGGCTGGGAGGAGTGGAGAGGGTGGAAGCAAAGGGCTGGCGGGAACTCTAGGCAGGCCTGGAAGGTTTCTGGGAATGTTTTACAGCCTTTCATTGGGGGGCCCCTAGAAGTGGCAGGATGGGGTACCCTCCCTTGAAAGTCCACATGGAGCAGTAGTTCAAGGTTGGGGCGCCTGGTTTCCACAGACGTCAGAGGGGCAGGATAACAGGCAGGCTGCTCAGGGAACCAGCCCCCCATCCTTTTATAGCACCCTGTTAGAGACTCCTGGTGGGGTTGTGGTAACGTGTTGGGCTGCTAACCACAAGGTCAGTGGTTTGAATCCACAAACTGCTCTTTTGAAGAAAGATGAGGCAATCAGCTTCCATAAAGGTTTATGGACTCAAAGCCCTACTCTACCTGTAGGGTGGCAACGAGTCAGAATCGATTCGATGGCGGAGGGCCTGGGGTGGGGGGGTCCAAGCTGTGGGTCCCAGGGCCATGGTGTGAGAAATGGCCACTCACCCTACGACTGAGTACATGCTTGTCCAAACCAGCAGGAAGACTTTGTGGGGAGGGCACCAGGCTGGCTTCCTCTGGCCCTCACACCAGCCAGGCATCCGATGACGGGCAAAAAGCCAGACCAGGATGGGCCCCAGCTGGGGGAGGGCCACAAAGATGGCCCCTTGGGGCCACATTCTGCTTGAGAAGGCCCAGTCTGAGGAGGCAGAGAACAATGTAAGTACGAGCTTTCTGCTGCCTCTGCCTCCACCTCCTGACCAGATCTACCCACTGGCCTCGCCTCGGGCCCAGCTCCAATCTTGCCTCCTTTGAGGTATCTTTGCCCACAATGCCTTGCTCCTTTCTGACTTCCACAGTTTCTGATTTCTTCATTCCACTCACATGACCCTTGCAAGCCACTGTCCAGTACGGATAACAGCTTCTTAGTCGAGGGTCCCTCCTTTATTGCGTGTTCGGCTCTGGGATGCTGGTCTCGGAGGGGCCACCTTTCTGGTCCTCACAGCATATGGGGGTTGGCCGGGTCCTGGGCAAATGCTCCACAGGGACAGTGTCATAAATGGAACCCAGCAAAGCTGACAGTCACCCACTAGTCCGGCTCTGTTTGGAAGGCCCAATTGTTGAAGGCAGGACCCTGGGCATCCTTCTTGGGCAAGAACAGGGCTGGCCAACCCGCCCCGGCTTATCTTATCACACCAGACTGGCAAACACCAGGGACCCCTGGCAGCCTGATCTCCCGCCAAACTCAAACTCCGCGGAGGGCCTCTGTGGGCTCCTGAGTTTGCTTTTCTGCTTGGACGAGGTTCCCCCTGCTCTTCCTCACTTCTAAGATCAGGATGCCAACCCAAGGGCCCAGGTATCTTCTGGTCTAACTTCTCACAGAAGCAAACCACCTGGACTCTGGGGAAAAGGAAGACGAAGCTGCGGCATTCCCTTGCATGCCATTGGCATACAGGACAGTGCACGGGCCTGCTCCGAACCAATGACCTGCTCGATAGCGTCCTTCGCATCGACAGCTGGTATTTTGAGCTGGTAGCCACGATGGCCAGAGCTTACAGGAAAGAAACACTCACCCAGTCATACCCAGTGCTCTCAAGGGACTGTCTCCTTCATCCTCTCCTGTCAAGGGTCCCTAACTGTGTCCTGAAGGGTCTTGGGGCAGGGCTGAGCAGCCTGCCTGCCTGGGCATCTGTCCAGTCCCCTCCATGCTCTCCTCTCTGTCCTTGCGCTATTTTCCTTTCCTCGGGCTCTCCCGCCGTCTGTCCTGTTTCTACCCTGTGTTGAGTCCCCTCCAGACTTGTCATCTCCCCATCTCCACTCCTGTTTCCTCCTGACCCATCCCTACCAGCACTTCCTCCCTCCCAGACCTTGCACTCCCCTTACCTCGGCCGCTCAGCTCTCAGACGGGGCGCCTGGGCACATATGAAGGCCGAGGAGGGTGGGGGCCAGGCAGAAGGGTGGAGGGGAGCTCCCACATTACCTATCACCAGACACCCATCTGGGAGGCCTCTCAGGGTAGCCCCTCTGATAGAATGCTTGAGCCTTTGGCACTGGGAGACTGTAACCTTCTGAGACAGCTCAGCCTTAGGCAGCTGGCTGCTTACACCTGTGGTCTCTGCATCTCTGTGAACCAGCTTTGTGTTTGTGTCCGCAGAGGTGGCGGCAGGGCCCTCAGATTTCCCCAGAGCCTTTGTAACTGGGAGAACCCCCAAGTGAGGTAAGCACCAGCTCTGGAAATGAGTTCATGGCACGTGGTGGACACAGCCTGATGATGGCCTCCTGCGTGAAATGGGCAACCACGCTTGGAACTCTAGCTTGGCTGACCTTGTACCGAGCTTCAGGACTTCTTGGCTCCGAAGATAAAGCAGTGGCCTGTGTGAGTCAGACAGAGCTTTGTACAACAAAGCCTTCCATCTTCCGGCCACGGTCCTGGCTCGAGTGCTGGGGTATCCTTTCTTGCTTGACCTTTCCCAGAAGCCAGCTGCTCCCCATCCACTTCTTTGCCACACCTGTCTCCTTGGGGGAACCCAGCTCCCCCGGGAGGAAGCAGAGCGCAGGGGGTTGCAGTCCGGGACAGGAGACTAGGAAGTCACAGACTGTGACCAAAGCAGCCGCAGTCACTTGTCCTCAATGGGGCTCGAGCAGTTCCCCTCGGTGCCTCGGCTGTGGGAGGCAAACAATTTGGCAGGTACTTTAAACTTAGTGGTCTTAATTACGACAAATTATGAGCCCCTGCCTGATTGACTATATTTGCCTTTAAAAAGAAGGCTCAGAGGGGGTCTCTGTTACCCAATGCTGCTGTCTTAAAAAGTACCACAAGTGGGTGTCTTTCTAGGACAGAGATTTATTTTCTCACAGTCTATTAGCCACATCGAGATCTCAACCAGGTCAGTTCTTTCTGTTAGCCTCCCTCTGGATTTCTGGCATCTCCAGCAATTCTTGGGGGGTCCCTTTACTTTTATAAGAGGCCTTCAAAAAGTCTGTGGAAAATTTTCATCAGCTTTCAATAACTCCAATTTTTCTATGAACATTTGGAAGCCCCCTCATTGACGTGTCCTTGAGTGGGGTCTGCATCTGACCTTGCATGGCTAGTTGGCTTTTTTTTTTTTTTAGCAGTGATAAGGGTTAGGACCCACCTTCCATTGTTCTTGTTAGGTGTCTGTTCCGACCCATAGCAACCCTCTGCACAACGGCATGGAACAAGGCTGGGTCCTGCGACATCCTCACTATTGTCCCTAGGCGTGAGTCCGCTGTTCCAACCACTGTGTCAACTCATCTCATGAAGGGGCTTCCTTTTGTCCGTCTCCCCCTTCTACTCAACCAAGCTTGATGTCCCTCTCTCCTGACAACGTGTCCAAGTCTGTGAGACGGCGTCTCCCATCCTTGCCTCAAAGGAGCACTCTGACTACACTTCTGCCAAGACAGAGTGGTGGTTTGTCCATTTAGCAGTCCACGGTACTGTCTTTGAAAAAGGTTTATGGCAGTGATTCTCAACCTGTGGGTCGTGACCCCTTTGGGGTGTGTGTGTGTGTGTGTGTGTCAAACGACCCTTTCACAGGGGTTGCCTGACTCATAACAGTAGCAAAATTACCATTAAGAAGTAGCAATGAAAATAATGTTATGGTTGGGGGTCACCACAACATGAGGACCTGTATGAAAGGGTCGCGGCGTGAGGAAGGTTGAGAACCACTGGTTTGTTGGCACGTACTCCACCTATCATACAATTCAATCGTTCAATCATATCAAGAAGAGTTGTACAGTCATCACCCCAATCAATTTCAGAACATTGTCTTCTCGTCCGCATTGTTGTTGGCTCCCCCACTTTCCCATTTCCTCTGCATTGCCCCTAAGAAATTAGTTATCCAATTTACCTAGTATCTTCAATTTATTTATTGTTATTATTATTTTTAATCATTTTATTGGAGCTCACACAGCTCTTACTACAATCCGTACACACATCCATTGTGTCAAGCACAGTTGTACATTTGTTGCCCTCATCATTTTCAAAACATTTTCTTTCTACTTGAACCCTTGGTATCAGCTTCTCATTTTTCCCTCTCCTTTCCCCCAATCCTCCCTCACTCATGAACCCTTGATAATTATAAGTTATTATTATATTTTCATGTCTTACACTGACCACTGTCTCCCTTCACCCACTTTTCTCTTGTACATCTCCCCGGGAGGGGGTTATAGGTAGATCATTATGATTGGTTCTATCCCCCCCACCTTCCCCTTCCCCTCTTGGTATTGCTACTCTCGTGATTGGTCCTGAGGGGCGTATCTGTCTTGGACCCCCTGAGTTTCCAGCTCTGATCTGCGTGGTACTTGCATAGTCTTCTCTAGCACCACAGTTCAAGCCCATTGCTTCTTCTTCAGTCTTCCTTCGTCAAGGCCCCTACATTAGTATGACCTTATGAGACACAAGGAAAGAGAACTCTTTTCTAACAGGGTGGGGGTCCAGGTACAGGGCTTCTGACGTCTACATTTCTATTACCCACATGGTTAAGGGTGACCTAGCCAACAGGGGGGTGACCTGCCTTCAGACCCCTCTGGTTGTGAATTCAGTGAAGGGGTTGCAGCCAGGTCTTGTTGAAGTGTTTGGTAGCGCCTGGGAGCTCCTTAGGCCCCACCCTAGATCGGAGGAATCAAAATGAGCGTTTAACCAGACCGCCAGGTGATGCCTCTTTACACCACGGTTTGTAACCTGGTTCCGGTTCCGTCTTCCTTTCCCAGTGCTCCCAGCAGGTTCTTCTCCGGTCAACTGTGGCCAAGGAAACAATTTTGGAACAATCTCAGATTTTAAAAAATTGGGGGTGAACTGGCATGATCAACAGAAAAGTTCTGGGTCCAAGTCCAGTTAGAAACAAAATCTGACACCCCCACCCCGAAAAAAAAAAAGTTCTCTCCCTCTTGGAAAGCAAAGGCAGCCAGGAGAGAGAAAGCGTAGGAACCCCATCTCTTGGCCATTGGATTCAGAGCAGCGTGGGAAGCAGCAGTGCCCCAGTCACAGATGGTGGCGCACGGTGGCACTTTCAATGTGCTGGTTCCCATGGGCCGCCAAGAACCCTGAAAGGGCTAACCACACCTCATCCGAGACTCCCAAAGGGCTTTGACCCGCCATTTCCCCCGTTCTAGTTATTTTCAGGATCAATCAAATTTTTAAAATTTCAGGTCTGTTTTGGTTTTGCTTCGTCAGCTGAAGCCCTGATTTTAATGACCTCTGATTGGGGTCAACTAAGGCCAGCAAAGGGGTCTGTTGGGAGGGGTTTCAAGGTGTGTGTGTGTGTGTGTGTGTGTGTGTGTGTGTGTGTTAACGTTCTGTGCCCAAGACCTCCCTCCTCTCAAAGAAAGTGCCCAGACGGCAGCGATTCCCAGCCACTCCCAGCCATGGCTGGACTTTGTCAGCAGACCTGGACAGGCTCCTCCACCTGACTTTAGGGTGACTCGTGGGCAGGTCTTTGTGCCGGGAAGTTCCAAGCCACACCTGTCCGGACTCCCTGCCTACCGGTCTGCTGGCTTGGCGATTGGCCCTGGCTGGCCCCTCTGGTTCTCAGAAAGGAAGTTCCTCTTCCCAGAGAAGCCACCAGCCTCTGGGAGCCCTTGGGTGGTAAGGTGAGCACTCTGCTGGGGTTGCTGGGGGTGGTGGTGGTGGTCATTGTGATGGGGTTTCCTGGGGCTCAGGGGAGAAGGAAGAGGAGGAAAACCGGACTAAAGGAAGGGTCACTGCCGGCTGGTGTGAAGACCCGGGGCCAGGGTGGAAAGCCAGACTTTGCTAATGAATGCTGCCCATGAATGAGATCAGAAGCCATCCATCCCGGCACTAGGAGCACAGGTGATGGGTGAGGTGCAGCGAGAATCCAGGCGCGGGAAGGTGGCGAGTTTCCTCAGAGGCTTTAAACAGAGCTTTGCAGCAGCAGACTGCTGCTTTTTGCTGTAGGAGGCGGTCCCCTAGGGGCAGGGGGTGCGAGCCTGCCCAGGGTTCCTCGCCTTGGAGAGCGGCTAGCCAGAATGGGCTAGAAGTGGCCCGAGGAAGTGGAGGACGAAGAAATGGAGAGCCCAGGTGTGGGGTGGGGAAGCTCTCGCCCACACCCACTAGCTACAGCGCTACAGACCCTACTCAGAGGAACGTGGGACCTTGCACCTTCCTGGGCCGGGGTGAGGTGGGCATAGAGTGGGGCCCCACCCAGATGGCCTGGAAGAGCTGCCAGCCTGGGAGACCTAGGGCCCCCGGTGGCTGCTGGGCCAGGTGAATGAATGGCTTTCCTGGGAGAAGCCTAATGGGGTTGTGGAAAGCCATAGACTTCAATTGCTCTGGCTTTAGGGGTTGCTCTAAGCACCATCCATTGGGGGTGGAGGAGGGGACTTGGACTCTGCTCTTTGGAGGCCCCAAGAAGGTTGCTGCTATAGAATCAGGGAAGTCTCCTTCTTTCTTCCTCTCTCCCCAGAGCCTTGGCTGGCAGAGGGTGCGGGCTGGGCATCCCTCACTGGGAACCTGAGGGTGTGTCTTCCACCCCTATTCATTTTGACCTTGGTTTTGCTTCGTCCTCCTCTACCTCCATGTCTCTAGAGAGGGAAAGGAGGCAGTCTGAGAAAATAAGAAGGGGCAGGAGAGAAAGGGGTGCTCCTGAAAGCCCTCAGCCTCACTGTTCATCCTGAGCATCTGCCTTCTGCCTCCCACTGGAGCTTAATCATCCCGCCCACCCTCACAGCGGGGAGGAAGCGCTGCTCCCTCGTCAGTGCTGGAGATAAGCATCACACCTAGCTCATCCTGGGGCTGCTGGGAGGAGGCAGTGTCAGAAGTCATGTCGGGAGCTTAACCTCGGCAAATAAGCCGATGATTATTAATGTGGAGGAACCGCAGGGATGGAGGGGACGCTTACTGAGCCAACCCCCAGCCATTCTCCCCAGATTTGCGGTGCCACCAATGTGTCCCTCAAGGAGCTGATGGACACAGTGGCCGCACCCAGGGCTCGCACATGACAACAGTCCCAAGGGTGGCCCAGGACCAGGTAGTGTTTCATTCTAGTGTCCACAGAGTCTCTCTGGCTTGGAACCGACTTGCAGGCATCGAACAACCCATGTGTCTGGTTACCTAGAAGCGCGCTGCATGTAGACCTGGCCCCACGCAGGCGGGACCTCCAGCTCCGGGGCTGGATTTTGATGGCAAAAGAGCAAAGCGGAGCATGCCTTTGCTGGTTCCATTTCCAATGAGGGCAGAAGGGAAATAGGTCCGGCCTGCTCTAGTCCACAGTCCCAAGGAGGCAGAGGGCTATCTGCTACTGGAGAAGGGGGCAGGGGGCTTTGATTCTCGGGGCCCGAGGAAGGAGGGAAGAAGGTGGGGAGTACGGTTGGTCTACGGAAGGAGGGGAAGCCTTGGGCCACAGCCTTCGCTCCTGGTGGGAGTGAAGGACAGGAAGAGGAGTATGTGTGAGCAGCGTGGCCAATGCAGGCCCCGGTGGACCAGCCAGAGGGCCCTCGGAGGACCTGTGAGTTACCCTGACAAGAAGGGCATTGTGCCCCAAAGCGCCTACCGACTATGCACTGTAACGCTCATGGGGAGCCGTTGGGTTCCAGTCCCTCAGAGGCTCCTTGAAGTTGAGGAAGATGTCCTTTTTGGCGGGACTGAACTTCCTCCAGCATCTGGTATCCAGAAGATGCTCAGTTGGGTGGGGAAACCACACGGGACCGCATATAATGCAGAGGTGCCTATTGTGGCGGGTGGCGATGGGAGGGATTTCAGTGCAGGGCTGGTGGGCCAGGGGAGGCGCTGGTGAGCAGGAGGGATCCATAGGAAGGTGGGCAGGATGGGAGAGCAGGTGACAGGTGAAGCAGAGACGTGCAAGAGCAGAAGCCTGAGGTTAGTGGTAACAAGGCGTGAGGGGCCCCGTTTGGCCGGAGTGGACTGGTACTAGTTGTCGTCAAGACCCCCGACTCACGGTGACCCCGCGTGTGTTTCAGTAGACCTGTGCTCCACAGGGTTTTCAGTGATGGATTTTTGGAGGCAGATGGATCACCAAGTCTTTCTTCTGAGGTCCGTCTAGGCAAACCTGAACCTCCTTCTTTGGGGTGATAACTATTGACACCGATGAGGGACTCCTGGACAAATGTTGGAAATGAAGGGGCAAGAGGAAGAGCAGGAGAGAGGAAAAGGCAGATTCTGGGGGCCTCCGGAGAAGCTGGTATCTGTAAGGGAGGCCGCCGAGAAGCCAAAGTCCTTATTTAGATAATGGCCTTGGCCGGTAACCAGGTGAGCTTGCGGCTCCTGTGTGTTTTTGCCCTGCCTCCCTCCAGCTTCACCTACGGCCCCCACCTTTGATATTCTTTCCACGTTTACTTCCAATTTTAACCCTTGTCACCCTTGTCATACTTTCTGACCCAAGTAAGGACATTCAGAGACACACATTGCTAGACAGTGCTTTATCATCTACAGGGAACCCTGGTGGCCATGGTTACGTGGTTAGGTGCTCAGCTGTTAACCTAAACGTGAATGGTTCGAACTCACGAGCCCTTCCATGGGAGAAAGATAAGGCAGGTACTCCCGACAGGATGGACAACCTTCGAGACCCTGGGAGGCAGTTCTACGCTGTCCAGTAGGGTTGCTCCGAGTTGGTACAGGCTTGCCAGCGACAGGTTCTTGTTTGATAGCTTCACATCTTCCTCTGCCAGTAGTCTGAGAGAGGAGTCTTGGGCCACGACTCAAAGTGTAACAAGTCCCAACTGAGAAGTGCTCTCAGTGTGAAGTACACAGGGATTTCCAAGGCTTAGTATAAAAGTACTGTGAAATAATTTTTGTACGACACCCATATTTTACATGGATCCCACATGGAAATGCAATCTTGGAAGATCATGTTAATGAGAATGGATCATTAAAATGGGTGACTCCCATTTTCCCTTTTGCTTTTTAAATGTACCTACTGAAAATGTTGAAATCACAGGTGTGATGCACATTCTGTTTTTACTGGACAACACTCCTTGGATCTTTACAAACCAAGCCACACAAAACTCCAATGAGTTGCTGCCAGTCATTTCCAACATACATGGCCACCCCATCTATGGCTGATTCTCTGGATGGAGATTGCCAGGCTCTTCTTCGGAGGCACCTCCGGTGAACTCAGACCTCGGCCTTTTGGGTCACAACTGAGCATGTTCACTGTCTGCTCTGACTTTGAGAGTCGATATTTACATAGATGTGGGAGTGTGTGCATATATAAATATATGTATTATGCGAACGAGGTCATTGTCAGGTGCCCGGGAGTCAGTTCTGGCTCATAGTGGCCCTGTGCACAGTAGCCGGAGACGCTGCTGCCGAGCACACACACACAAGCCCCACAAGTGTTATGATGGGGGCCCGGGTCACAGCCACTGTGTCAGTCCATCGAGTTGAGAGCCTCACTCCTTTTCACTGACCTTCCACTTGATCAATCGGACTGCCTTTCCCCATCATTTTATTGGGTGCCATTTGATTTCCTGATGGCTGTTTCTGTGGATATTGATTGTGGATCCAAGCAAAATGAAATCCTTGACTACTTGAATCTTTTCTCCTGTTAGCCCGATGGTATCTATTCCCCTGTGACTTGCTTGTTCCTGGCTCCCCTTGAAAAGGATTGTCCATGTCAGTATCTATAGGTCAAGGTAAATATATTGAGAGAGGCAGAAACAGAGGCACCTTATGCATGGCAAGTTTATGTAGCCAATGACCCAGCTGGTGTTTGGACTTACGTTGTCTGATTCCAAAGTCAAGCTCTTTCTTCTATCACAAAAGAGTTTAACTTGATGGACCTGGCTATGGGGCGCCGTGGCAAGCTCTTTCCTTGTTTCCCTTAAGTTGTATTTATTTTGCTGCTACTGTTGAGAAAACGTGGAGAAAAGCCTACACTGATCTCATCGCTTTGTCTGTGACATGTAGTGACACTGGTGACATTCTTCCATCACCCTCCTCTGAGGCATTCCTCTGGCATGAACATAAACTCGCTGCTCCCCAGGGTTTCTGGCTCTTCGTTTGTGTTGTTTTTGCCAATTTGGTTCCATCTAGAGAGTTCTTTGAAGAGCAGGATGTTCAAGGCAGACCTTTTTTAAAAATTTTAAGTTTGTTTTTTAGTTTAGCTATTGTTTAGTTATCTATCTATCGATCTATCTGTTGATTTATTTGTTTGCTATTTGGTTCTAAGGAGCCTTCAGGTAGATCGGTTTAAGGTTTAACGATTCTCTCAGGGAAACATTTTTAGGGTTTCATCCACCCCCCAAGGCTCCAGCAAGTCTGGAATCCGGGAGAATTTAAAATTCTGTTTTTCATGCCTCCCTTTAAGATTCTGCTATGGAATCTATGATAAAAATATTCAGTCATGGTAGCCGGGCACCATCCCATCCCTTCTTCTAGTCTCACGGCAAAGGAGGTTGTGTATGGGGGTAACTAGCTACAGTTTCCGTACCTTCTCCTCTTCCTGACTCCTTTCTCTATTGCTCCTGGTAAATAGAGACCGGTTGTTGTGCCTTAGATGGTGGCCTCCAAGCGTTTAAGGCCCCAGGCTCTATGCAATGGACCAGGAGTAGACCACAAGCATGAGGAGTAGTACACACATCATGAAGCTCCTTCACTGTGATGTCCCATGAAAACATTACCCTAAATCTCCAAACCGAGGTGCCAAATCTCGTAAGGCTCAGCAGCCACACTACTCTTTGTTCCTGTTCAGTTTCAGGCTTGGGGCTCATTGTTGGAAGTCTATCTAGTACACAACCTTAGTCAATTCCACTTTCCATAGGTCTGTAATTAATTGTCGGCAATTGCAACAATTGGCTTTGCAAGTCTTCCCTTAAGCAGTGTGATTTCTCCATCACAGTTAAATACCCCATCCCTTCCCACTGCCCACACCTGTTCATTATGATTCAACTTTGGTTTCTAACATTTTGCCTTTCCTTATCTGTTATTTGGATCGACTTATTTCACAGAACATAATGCCTTCAAGTCCCATCCAGATGCTCTCAGCACTTCATTTCCCTACCGGCTGCGTATCTTCCGTGGTATGCGCATATGCACCACATTTTGTTTATCCATTCTTCTGCCAGTGGGCATTTAGGTTGTTTCCACCCTTTGGCTATTGTAAACAAGGCTGCAATGAACATTGGTGAATCCATCTCTCTCCAAGTCTCTGCTTTCAAGTATTTCTGGTAACCATGTCGGAGTGGAATTGCTGGGTCACATCATGTTTTCAAGAAAGGCCAGGTCCTGGGAAGGTCCCTTGGGGGGGGGGGGGGGTCAGTGAAAAACAAGAAGCCTCTCCGTGAGAGGAATTGACACAGTGGCTGCAACAATGGTCTCAGACATAACAATGGCGAGGATGGTGCCGGGCTGGGCAGTGTTTGCTCTGTTGCGCACAGGTTTGCTGTGATTGGGAACGAACTCAGAGGCACCTAACAACAATAATAATCATATTTTCAGTTTGTGTGTGTGTGGAACAACCACACTGTCTTCCACATCAGCCATGCTGTTTTGCATTCTCACCAGCAGTCACTCAGGACTCCATTTAAAAATAATTTTTAATTAAATTATTATGATTATTTTCTGTTGTTTGAAAACTCCTAGCTAGCCTATTGGGAGTCAACTAGTGATTTTGATTTGTGGCTCTCTCATGGCTAATGATACTGAGCGTCTTGTCCTGTGTTTGGTGGCCATGCGGATGTCCTCTTTCATGACATGTCTATTCAAGTCCTTTGCCCTTTTCATGATAGAATCACTTGTCTTTTTGTTGTTTAGTTGTCAAATTTTGACATATGTTTTGGTTACTAGATTCTTGTTGGAATATAGTCCTGAAGATCTTCTTCTAGTTGGTAGCTTGCTTTCCCCCACTTTTGGGTGGTGGTGGTGATAGTCATGTCTTTAGATTGTTAGATTGGGGAAGGGCGCCCAAGGTGAGCTCATGTGCCCTTCCCCAATCTAACAGGATGAACAATGGTTTTGAAGTTTCATGATGTACCATCTATCTATCTATTCATCAATCTATTTAATTTTTTGGTATTTGCACCTTTGTTACCATATTAGATGATTCAATGTTGAAAGCTAAGCCTGGCCAACAGGGTTGCCTCTGCATTTTCTTCTAAGAATGCGATGGTTTTAGTTAGTAGCTTCTTAATCCATGATGAATTTGCTTTGCGTATGATATGAGGCCTGGATCTTATTTAATTTTTTTGCATGTGAAAATCAAAATTTCCCTGTGTTATTTATTAAAGTGATTCATCTTTGTAAAACATCAGTTGACCAGGTTGTTGTTAGGTTCCATCAAGTTGGCTCCGACTCACAGTGACCACACTTAAAGCAGCTTCCTGTCTTGCACCATCCTCCCAGTTGCTGTTATGGGTGGGCCCATTGTTGCAGCCACTGTGTCAATCCATCCCATCGAGGGTCTTTTTCTCTGATCCTGTACTTTTCCAAGCATGATGTCCTTTTCCAGGGACTGGTCTCTCCTTAGAACATGTTGCAAGTAGCTTAGAAAAGGATCTCACCATCCTCACTTCTAAGGAGCGTTCTGGCTGCGCTTCTTCCAGGACAGATTGGCTTGTTCTTCTGGAAGTCCATGATACTTGGAATATTTTCCCCTGGCACTAAAGTTCAAACTCACCGATCCTTCTGCAGTCTTCCTTATTGGATGCCAGCATCCATATGCAGACGAGGCCATTGAAAACCTCAGAATTTGGACCAGGCGCATCTTAGGCCTCAAATCGACATCTTTGCCCTTGAGCATTTTAAAGAGGTCTTATGCAGCAGATTTGCCCAATCCATTATGTCATTTGATTTCTTGCCTGTTGCTTCCAGAAGCATTAATTGTGGATCCAAGAAAAATGAAACCCTAAGCAACTTCAATCTTTTCTGTCTATTGTGGTTCAGTTCTGAAGATTTTTGTCTTCTTTACATTGAGTTGCAATCCATAAGAAAGGATATCGCTTTTGAGCTTCATCAACAAGAGCCTCAAATCCTCTTTGTTTTTCAAAAACTAAGGGTGTCTCACCTGCAGATCGCAATATGTTAGTGAGATTTCCTCTAACCTTGATGCTGTTTGTCTTCATCTAGTCCAGCTTCATGGATTATTTGCTCAGCATGCAGGTTGAATAAATTTGGTGAAAAGGTACATTTTTTCCACACACCCTTCTTGATTTTAAACCATGCAGTATTCCCTTGTTTTGTTTGAACAAAGGTTCAGGTTCAGCATGAACACCAGGAAGTGTTTTCAATTTCCCATTCTTCTCAATGTTATCCATAGTTTGCTATAATTCAAGCAGTCAAGTGTGTTTACATAATCAATAAAACACAAGT
Organism: Tenrec ecaudatus; assembly: GCF_050624435.1. Taxonomy (NCBI): domain Eukaryota; kingdom Metazoa; phylum Chordata; class Mammalia; order Afrosoricida; family Tenrecidae; genus Tenrec; species Tenrec ecaudatus. The sequence goes on from NC_134536.1 coordinate 130,934,148, forward strand.
ACACATCTCTGATTTGTCCACGAGCAGATTTCTAAGTCTCTTTTGATATCCACCTTGGAATTTTTTTTTCCCTTTCCTGCATTTTGAAAGATCTTTTGCTTTCTTCACGTATAATGCTCTTGATGTCATTCTGTCATTAGGGTTTAGTGCATCAATCTGGCTTTGGACTGTCCTCTAGTTTCAGGTGGGACCTATGCAAGGTCATATTTTGGCTTTTGTGGACTTGTTTAAATTCTCTTCGGTTACAAGTTCAACTTACACATGAGCAAATGATTGTTCCATAGTTGGTCCTAGCCTTGCTTTGGATGATATTGAGCATTTCCATGATCTTTTTTTAGGTCAATGTCAGACTGAAGACATTTTCAGAATCGCTCCATTTCTTCACCACTACCTTAGTGGTAGATATGTACATTTGAATAGTAGTTGTATCAACTGGATATCCTTGTAGGTGTTTAGATAGTATCCTATCACAGACGGCATTGTACTTCAAGATTGATCTTGAAATGCCCCTCTTATGGATGAACGTGATGCCCTTCCTTTTGAACTTGTCATTCCCGGCATAGCTAATCACATGACTATTTGACTCAAGATAGCCGAGACCCATCCATTTCACCTCACCAATGCCAAGGATGCCCCCCATCTAAGTGTTCCAGTTCATTTTAGACAACTCACAATTTCCCTAGATTCATACTTTGTGCATTCCATGTTCTGATTATTAGTGGACAGTTACAGCATGCCCATCAGCAAATGAAGGGCCGAGAGGCTCTGCTCCATGCATGTCATTAAAATCGGCTCTCCTTTCAGGAGGCAGCTCTTTCCCAGGTGTGTTCTGAGTGACTTTCAGCACGAGGGGCTCGCCTTTCGGCACCGTATCAGACAATAGTCTGCTGTTCTTGATGAACTGTCCAGTTGCTGATTCTCGGAAGTGGGCAGCCCATTCCCTCTTCCTAGTTTGTCCTTAGTCTGGAAGCTCTGCTGAACCCTGGTGACCATGGCTGACCTTGTTGGTATTGGACATAGCGGTGGCACACGTTCTAGTATCATAGCATCACATAAGGCACCAGCAGCATGGCAAACTGATGGATGAGTGGCGGCAGCTGACCATAGATAGGTTTGTTTCTTGACTTTCAATGCTATTCCACTGGTATATGTATCTATTGTCATTCCAGTACTAGGCTATTTTAATTACTCTAGCTGTATATGCAAAAAAAAAAAAAAACACCCTGCCATCAAGCCAATGCCAACTCATCACCACCCTAGAGTGAGTTTCTGACACCGTAACTCTTTAAAGGAGTAGAAAGTCTCATCGTCCTCTCTTGGAGGGGATGGTGGTTTAGAACTGCTGAGCTTGTGGATCCCAGCCCAACTCGTAACGAGTATGCCACCAGGGCTGTATAGTCTATTTTGAAATCAGCAAGCGTGAGTTCTCCTACTGTGCTCTTCTCTTTCTGAATGGCGTTAGCCATCCAGAACTCTCACCATTCCACATAAAGTTGAGGATTGGTTTCTCTGTTTCTGTAAAGGAGGCTGTTGGACTTTTGATTGAGATTGTGGTGAATCTATAGATCGCTTTGGAGAGTATTGACCTCTTAGCCCTATTAAGCCTTTCAATCTATGAACATAGATCATCTTTCCATTTATGTCTTCTTCAGTCTATTTCAGCGTAGCCTGTAGTTTTCATTATCGAAGTCCTTCATGTCTCCGATTAGATTTATTCCTAGGTATTTCATTCTGAGATGCTACTGTCAATACAATTATTTCCCCAATTTCCCTCTCAGATTTCTCATCGCTTGGATATAGAAACCCAGCGGATCGTGTTGTTGTTGACCTTGTATCCTGTAATGTTGCTAAATTCCTCTACTGACTCTAGACGTTTACTTGGTGGCTCTTTGTGCTTTTATAGCAGGTTGTTAAGCAGGAGAAAAAAGAGGTGAAGTTCTGTGGAAGGAACTTGACCCGATTGGTTATGCAGGGTGTGCTGGAATGAAGACCCCTCGCTCCCCGCTTGCACCCCCCTAGGAAGCCAAGTCTCGATCCTCGCAACAAGGAGAAGTCTTGAGCCTGGCACTGATTTCTTCTTTCTCCCACAGGCTCCTGGCCTTGGCTGCCACAGAGGTGCAGGGCTGGTGGCATCAAGTGACCAGGTGGATGTACCCCCAAGAGAATTCCTTTCAACCCTTGCAGTTCCTACTGCTGGTGGGGGTCCCAGTGGCAAGTGTCCTCCTCCTGGCCCAGTGCCTTCGATGGCACTGTCCTCACTGGCTGCTGGGAACCTGCCAGAAGCCCGGTCCAGAAGATCCCGTGTGCCTACCCACTCACCTACCCGACAACGAGGCCTCAAGCCCATGCCCGCCAGCTACCCTGTCAGAGATGGCTGCCTTCTACCAGGAACTGAACACGCCCACCCAAGGCCACACAGTCACCCGCCAGCTGATGAATAAACTCCTGCTGTTCTCCGTTCGAGAGGTGGACCACCGTGGTGGCTGCCTGATACTCCAAGATACTGGCATCTCCTTGCTCATCCCACCAGGTAAGAGTCCCTTTCTCGATGGGGCCCTTCAGTCTCAGATGCAGCACACGCCTGTCCGGATGATGCCTTCCACAAAGGCACTGCACCTAAGGGAGCATCCTTCGGCGGCAGCTTCATAATGCTGAATTTTAGGATCACTTCCTTGATGCCAGTAAAACTATGACTCTATTGACTCCAGAGGGCGGGGCGTATTCCACATGCTTTTTGATGACTCCCTGGCGCATGGAAGCAAGTGGAAGCCCCCCCTAGTTCTAACAGAATGATAATGCCAATTGCCCAGTCAATGTAATAAAGAGCACAATGTAGCAAATTCACACAGTGCATTGCAGGGCTGGGGTGAGGGCGGGGCAGCCTTTCTGGGAGGCGGTGATTTCCTCAAGTGGACACCACAAGTCAGCTCATAGACATCTTGCTCCCATTCCATATTGCCTCCCTGTGCCCCCTGCTGAGAGCACTCTCTTAGGCCCTTGTCCATGTTCCCTCCCACCCTGCATCCTCCTGCAAGGGGAGGATGGTTTTGCCAAACTCCTTCAGGCTCTCCGTTTCCCCAGGTGCTGTGCCCATGGGCCGCCAGGAGCGAGTGTCTCTGGTCCTGGTTTGGGATCTGTCAGATGCCCCATCACTGTCCAAGAACCAGGGGCTGGTGAGCCCTGTGGTGGCCTGTGGGCCCCACGGGGCCACCTTCTTGAAGCCCTGTACCCTGACATTCAAGCACTGTGCCCAGCAGCCCAGCCAGGCCCGTACCTACAGCAGCAACACGAGCCTGCTGGACGTCAAGGCCTGGAGGGCCCTGGGGCGGCCAGGGGCCTACACCTCCCGAGATGAATGTCGAATCCCCCTCTCCCACTTCAGGTAGGTCCCTGCCCCTGGCCTATCTCCCTGTCCCTATCCCTCTGGTGTGGTCTCCTCTGTTCCTTTTCTGCCTGCCTACTCCAACCTCATTGTGTTCCACAGCAATGCTACTTTATGGGATGGTTTGCCAGTCCTTTGTGCCCAAGTGCCTCTCTCCGGTCCCTCTCTCCAGGGCGGTGTATCTCCCAGCTGTTGCTCTACTTGCCCAGGAGTGTCTGGCTCAGCCCGTGTTCCTTCTAACCACCCTCTATCCCGTGTCTGCCCTCCATCTCCTTGTGTTTCTAGGACCTCCTGTCTCCCAGACTTCTTGCCATCCCATTGATGAGGCCAGGGCCATGAGTGGCATTAGTCTCAAGTGTGGCAACTCTGCCCCACCTTCCCTGGCTGACAGTACTCACTGACTCCCCATCCCACTTCATGATGATGATGACTCTTTCATCGTCCCCTTCGACCACCCCACTCCACCTTCTCTTTACTCACTGGGGTTGCTCTCCTCATCTCCCTGGACACCCCACACCCCCTGGGCCCCCAGCAAGTAGAGAGTTGGGCGGTAGGGTGCTTGAGCCCAAGGGCGCCCAAGCCCAGGCCTCCTCAGCTCGACTCCTCATGTCTCCCTCCGCAGCCTCTACACCTGCGTGCTGGAGGCGCCAGTGGGGCGTCAGGGCCGCAAGTGGCTGCAGCTGGCCGTGTTCTGTTCCCCCCTGGCGCCGGGGCAGTCCCACCTGCAGCTGCGCATCTACTTCCTGAATAACACCCCCTGCGCCCTGCAGTGGGCCATCACCAATGAGCAGCCCCACGGTGGGCGCCTGCGCGGGCCCTGCCAGCTCTTTGACTTCACCGGAGTCCGCGGAGACCAGTGCCTGAAACTCAAGTACATCTCTGAGGGTGAGGGAGGCGGAGTTCTGGGGGAGAGGATCAGGGGGAGCCCCATGAAATCCAAGAATCCTCCTTTCCTCCCCAGACTCCTGGGCAGGCAGCAACTCCAAAGCAAAACCTTGTAACATCCGCTGGCGTCTCTAGGGCACCTCAGGCTGTGTCCACTTTCTGCTGCTGCCTTCTAGGTCCTTGGCCCCTGGGGAGAGGTGGGAGTGGGGAGCAGAACTGATCCACACGCCTTGCAGGAGCAGAGGAGGCCCAGAGAGGCCATTGTTACTGGCCAACCTGGATGGGGCTGGTGTTGGGAACAGGGGCTGGTGTTGGGCCCCTCCCCTTTATAGGCTGGCAGCTGGAATTGCCCTTGGGCTGTGCATGGGGGGAAGTGAGGGTATATGTCAGGCCGGCGAAGGAAGACCATTAAAAAATGGGGTCCCCTGTCTGGGCTCTGGGGACTCATGTCCATCTGAGACCCCCTTCCCTCTCTGGCACCTCATCCCTCCTGCCGGAGGACCACAGAACAGGTCCTTCTGGGATGTCTGTGGACGGCTCTGCTCTCTGAAGCCCCTTTTCCCCCCCGCCCCTTTCTCCCCAGGTTGGGAGAATGTGGACGATAGCAGTTGCCAGCTGGTTCCCCATCTCCACATCTGGCACGGAAAATGCCCCTTCCGTTCCTTCTGCTTCCGGAAAAAAGGTAGCGCTGGGATTCCATGCCCACTTCCAGCCTACTCCCCTCCCGGGAACCCTGAGCTCGCAGCCCCGCCCATGGCCTTGCACACCCACGGAGAAAACACGGAGCTGCCTCTCAGGTTTCCAATGATACCACACCTTCCCTTAAAGTCACCCGCTCGCTCGCCGGCCCTTTCATCTTGCTCACCTGCCTTGCTCTCACCTCCGCGGCCTTCCCTCCGCAGCCAATGAGAGTGAGGACTGCTCGGCACTAACCAATGAGATCATTGTCACCATGCACACCTTCCAGGATGTGAGTAGGAGCTGGGCGCAGAGGAAGGGTGGGGCCTCGGGGTGTCCTGGCCAAAGAGGCGGGGCCTGGGTGCTTGTCTGCTTTCTGCTGCTGCGCCCCACCCCCACCCCAAGAGAAGCTATGAGGCCATCTAAGTTGAGAATCTTTGGGGGACCTGAGGGTCCACGTTAGACAGACCCCCTCATGGCCTCACTTGAGGCTGGGGGCAGGATGGGGGGGCAGGGAGGAGGCACAGGCGCCTGAGTCATGTCTATTCTTCAGTGACCACTTCCTGACCCTACCCAGGGCCTCTCCTGGTTTCTTAGGACGCACCCCATTTGACTTTCCTGATTCAGTTTCTAAAAGGGGTGTTGTGATTGTTAGGTGTGGTCCAATAGCGATCCTGTGCACAACAGAACGAAACCCAGACCTGCCCTGCGCCATCCTCACAGTGGCTATACTTGACCCCATTGTTGCAGCCACCGTGTCAATCCGTCCTGTCAAGGGCTTTCCTCCTTTTTGCTGACCTTGTACTTGGTCGGGTGCTTGCTGCTCTTTGGAAAACGTGTCAAAAATCTGTGAGCCAAAGCCTCACCGTCACCGGCTTCTAAGGGGAGGGCTGGATGGGTACATGGAAGACTGCAGGCGGGGAAGCAGGGGACAAAGAGTTCTGGGTGGGAAAGGGCTGTGTCCCTGGCAAAGTGGCCCAGGGGTGAGAGGCTAAAGGAGAGACATGAGGAGTGGATGTGGGCGCCCCAGCTTCTTGCTTCAGGGCTATTTTAGGACCCTTCTGCCTGTCCCTCTGTCCCCCAGGGCTTGGAGACCAGGTACATGGAGATTGTCAGGTTCCAGGCATCTGAGGAGGAGTCCTGGGCAGCAGCCCCCCCAGTCTCCCAGCCTCCCCCATGCAACAGGTGAGGTTGCAGCAGCCCGAGCCCGTGGGAAGCTTGTGCCAACCCCCACGAAGGGGGTGGGGTGGGGGGAATGTGGGAGCACCAGCCTGGGTCGCCGTGACCGTCCCCTCTGAGAACACCAGTGTCCCTCTGCCCCAGGCTGCCCCCAGAGCTCTTTGAGCAGCTGCAGATGCTGCTGGAACCGAACAGCATCACGGGCAATGACTGGCGCCGCCTGGCCTCCCACCTGGGGCTCTGTGGCATGAAAATCCGGTAAGAAGGGGCGTAAATGGAAGAGGGGGAGGGTGGGTTCTTCGTGACACCCTAGGGACTGGCCCAGGCAAGGGAATGACTTAAAAGTCAGAGCCTGACTGCTCCTTGTGCCCCCCTTTCTGTAAAAGCACACTGTTTCTGTCAGTCACAGCATCCCCAGTACCTGCTGTGATCCATGGTACAGAGTAGGTGTCAGCGAGTATTGTAAATGGGAGCAGAGAAACCTGCCTGCTTGTGAGTGTTTGGCACGCGAACTGCTCACGAGAGATCAGCCACAATGGGCACAATGTAGGCATGCTCCCTTTTAAGGGGCCTAAGAAATCAGAGAATCATTCTGAGCTGAGCCCTGGGGGTCCCAGATTCTGAGTGCTATTGTGAGGGAAGATTTCCCCTGGGAGATGGAGCTAGAGGGCTGCATCCCAAAGACAGGGCAGAATTCAAGACCACCCGTTCAGCACACATTTAGCAAGCACCTACTGTGTTCCGAAAATGGTGCGGCTCTACTGAGAGATGAGATCCATGAGGCATGGCGCCTGCCTCTGGGAGCTGCTAGCAGGGAGGCATCAACTACTGCCTTGAGTTGATCCGCAGAGGAGACCCTCCCCCATGGGGCATTTGGGGAATGCCCCCTTTATGGAAGCAGAATGCCTTGGATTCCCCCTTGGGGCTCGAACGGCTGACCACTTAGAACAAAGAGCTTTTCTCTGTGCGGCCCCCAGGCCTTCTCCAGAGAGGGTCACAGAGGGGTTGAAAGCATGAAGGCACCTATAAAGGATCCTGGGCACCCATGGGGCTGCGTGAGATCTGAAAGGTCAGGTGTTCAAAATCACCAGTCGCTTCTCGGTAGGAAGATGGGGACTTCTCCCGTACAGAGTCTCAGAAACCCACAGCGACAGTGTTCCCCCGCCCTATGGGGTCACTCTGACTTGGCATGGACATGATGGTGGTGAGCCTTTGTTTCCCTTTTCTTCTCTGGTCCCCTGTACCTTACTGGTCATAGCAACCGGGCACGACAAGTTGTAAGCAGAGACACGGAGGATAGCTGAAAGTTAGACTGGGAAAGAACCGTGGGAGCTGTCGCCTGAAGTCACCATGGCACAGGGGAGCACAGAACGGTCCCTTCCACGTGCGGGGTCCGGGGAGTGGGAGCTAGAAAGGTCGGCAGGGACAGGGAGCAGGGAGAAGGACAGATCAGCAGCAAAGGTGGCTGGGGTGCAAGGCGGGAAGGGCCAGGCCTGAGGAAGGTTCTGGCTGGGAGGAGGGATGATGGTGGAATTCAGGTGGGTGCGGGGTGGTGTGGAAGGGGGAGGCACAGAGAACAGGGGAGATTCCAGGAAGGCTTTGAGCAGGAGGGTTTGTGATCAAAGCCATGGTTGAGCGCATCTCAGGATGCTGTGGCCCGGGGTTGGGGGTTGGGGAAGGAAAGGAGTTAGGAAGGAGACCAGCGGTGGGGCTGGCGGGTTGGGGCAGGTGGAGAAAGGCCACCCCAGAAAGTGACAGCTGGACACAGGTGGACACAACCTGAACATCCTCTCAGCCAGGCCCTCTGTCCCGGAAGAGGCAGCGGAGGCACGGAGAGGCACGGGGATTTGTCTCTTAGCCCCTGGGACAGACGTCCTGTTGTAAACCCTGGGCTCTTCTAGGTCTCGCGCCTCCCTTCCCTAGGAGGGAAGTCAGGTGGGTGGGGACACAAGAGCTCAGATCCTGGAGTTGCTGAGCTAACCATGCGCGGGAGCAGACCCCCAGGACGTCACAGTATTGGTGCTGAGAGAGGAGGGCCCTTCCCGGCCGGCTCCTGCATCCTCTCTCTCTTCTTTTCCCAATGCCTCTCCCATCAGATTCCTGTCCTGCCAGCGCAGCCCCGCAGCCGCCATCCTGGAGCTGTTTCAGGAGCAGAACGGGAGCCTGCAGGAGCTGCACTACCTCATGACCTCCATGGAGAGGCTGGACTGCGCCTCCGCCATCCAGAACTACCTGAGCGGGAAGCTGGCTGGCAGCCCGGCCCCTTCTCCAGGGCTCGCCCAGGATAACCAGGGTCTGGAGCTGGACGAGAAGCTCTGAGCTCCTTCCCAGAGGGAGGGCAGGGCAGAGTGGGGGCCTGTGGGACACCCCACATCTAAGAAGGACACAACAGCCCTTCGTGGCTGTGCCTGTGGACCTCAGCAGAAGAACCTTGAGCTACGGTGTGCAAAGGGAGGGCCACTGCCAGCCTCTCCCAGGCAGCCCTCCTTCTGAGTGCAGGCAGATCCCCGGCTGGTCGGCAGGGGGCGCAGGAGCCCAGGAGATGGCCATAGATGGCTAACCTCCTGGAGCTATCTCCTGGACTGGATGGACAGGCCAGGCGGGTGACACCCTAGTTGGCACTCCTTAGGGGAGGAGTGTTCAGCCCACAAATGTACGCTGAGCGCTTCGTGCATACCCGGCGTTGGCCTGGGTAGTTCATGGAATTCTGGATTCTATGAGATGGGGGCAGGTGTACACTTCTGGGGAGTACAGATTTGCCCATAGGAGCTGAGGGCAGACCCTAGAACACAGCACGTTACCTCGTTACCTCGTGTTTAAAGGATTTACCTCGCAGGCTTGAGGGGCTGAGAAGGGAGAAAGCTGAGTGTGGCCTGAAGCTGTGAGAAGACTTCAGGCCAGATGTTGGAGGCCGGGTGGGGGTGGGGGTGCTGTGGACATGTAAGAAATGGTTCTGAGATCTTTGGGAAGGTGAGGGTGAAAGACAGGCTTAACTAGGAGCTGAAGTGAGCAGGTAGTGTTGGTAGCGGCTCCCTGGGTGGAGATGAGACCAGGACAAGCGTGTGCAGCCAGACCTGAGGGCAGGTCATTATACCAGGCTGTCCGCTTCGGTCTCCTTGGCCTACCTGTGTCTCCTTAGTCTCCTGCTTGGGTCTTGTGTTCCACCACCTCTGCCATTAACTCGATCATAAAGCATGATGGAAGCAGAAAAGAAAGGTAAAATTATCATTCTAGCCTTACCTTTTTATCTCGTTAACTCGAATGGACTGACTCTAAGCCTCTGATTTGTCTCTTTCTGTTGCTACCCCTGCTCTCTCTCTCTCCCCCCAAAGCTCCACGTGTCTCTCTGTTACTGGGTGCTCTGGTCTCTTTTTTTCCCCTCTACTTGGTTATGATGTCTTGTGCTTATGTATTGCCTTCTCAGAAATCCAGGCATTATCCTCAGGCCGAATGTCTCCAAGCCAGTGGTGTACACCACAGGCTATTGACAAAGATGAGCCTCCTCTGGGATTGGATGGGTAGGTTGTTGAGTTTCCTCCCAGTGGGCGACATCTGATTTAGGATCAGAAAAAGAAAGCCAGGGATTAGAGAATCCCCATGGAATCCACAGGTATTATTCAGCACCTACTATGTGTTACACATTGTCTAGAACAGAAGCTCGGTAGACTGGATCCTGAAAGGAGAGCCAAGGTCGTGGACGCAATTCTAGCAACTCAGTGGTGTGCAGAGGCAGAGTTAATTGGCTCAAGGGCAGGCAAACAGTCTGTCTGGCAACACAGTTTGCTCCTGTATGTATTTAATTAAAGAATATTAAAGCCTTTTCTATGATGAGCCATATTGTATAATAAAATATGAACATCACCTCTCTTGGTTACTAACGGTTTCTGGCTGAGATTGATAAAATTTGATGTGGGTATGAATGGTTTCATGGCGTAAAATTGCACCGATGGGTGAAGGTTAGAGGGAAGGGTTTTGTAGATGTTGTTTCCAGTATGAAAATAAGGGTTGTTCAGGTCAATGGAAGACATGATGCAATAGAAGTTGAGCAGATTGTCAAGGGGCAGCTTGAAAAGACGGAGTGAAGTGTGCCATGAAACCTACGCAGAAGGGTTAGAATTCTAAAAGAGAAGGACCTAGTCGCCATTGCCATTTCTCAAGTTGAAAGAACTGAAGGGGACCCTCCCCCCCAAAAATAACCCAGGTATCAATTTGCCATGATGATGGATTCTTTAGGAAAAAACATGGGATGGCAGGGGAAAGCAACAAAAGATAAAGGAATACGCAGAGTCACTGTACCAAGAACAATCCGCTGAAACTCAACCCTTTCCAGAGGTAGCCTGTGATCAAGCACTGAGGGCGCCCAAGGAGCAGATGGAATGCCAGAGATTCAATTCCTTCTGTTAGAGTAAGTCTTCAGAAGCTGGGCCTTTGGCCTGCCCTCCTTTAGCTTACTTATCCTTTGCTACCATTCTCCTAATCCTCCCAACCCAGCAGGGGCCGCTCTATGTGGGTGCATGGATCTTTCCTCTCTTCACTTGATTCAGGGTTCAGTCACTGCGATGACCTTTGTTCTTCTTAATACTAGCGCCATCTCGTCTCCAAGTCAGTCAAAAGCATCTTTAGAACAGGTTAGTCATTTTAGCTCATCTGGGATTGTGAATGGAAGCTTTGGAGGCTCCTGTGATGTCACAGAAAGCTTTTTAGCCCTCTTCCCAACTATTCCGAAGGGACTCCCGGTGCCCCACGGAGGAGGCTTGGGACTCACTGCCATTGAGCCGATTTGACTCATAGCAAGGACAGCGGAGAACTGCCCTGGGTCCTGAGATGGCGAATCTTTACAGGATAGAAAGTCTCATCTTTCTCCTGAAGAACGGCTGACCTTGTGGCTGGCAGCCCAACTACTCTTGGGGAGAAAGTGACAGGCTGTATGATTCCTGTACCAGGGACCCTTCCTTTTTCAAATCTAAAAATATAATCCAACCAGCATGTATTTCTGTGTGTGTATGTATATGGGTGTGTACATATGGGTGTGTGTATATACATGTAATAAATACACAAGTAGATATCCTCGGGCCAGCTGTGTTCTTTCTCTGCAACAGTGCACAGAATGAAAGATGTACCCTCAGGGAGTCTCTAGCAGGATCACATCATTCCAACAGTCTCTTTATTAAAGGATATTGGAGGAGAAATAATAACTTGGAAGCCTGGGCAATAGATTTGATGTAAAGGTACTAGATGTAAAGCCTTAAGCCATGCTGTAGAGCCAGCCCACAGGGAACACCGGTATTGCTGCTGCTGCTGCTGCCGCTCAGCACTTAGAGAGCAGGTGTCAGCAGTTGAGCTGAGCTGAGCTGTCAGGTGTCACACTAGCCTATGAAGACAAGTCAAATGAAAGGAAGAGTCAAGTCTCTCATCATTTACTGTGAAAGTTTAAGCAAGGAGCGTGCTGACTTCCCCCTGTTCAAAATTGGAACCCATGGGATGGTTCCTGGTGAGGGTCAGGAGACTCGGAGTCCTTGCGGGGACTCAGGAGGGCTTGTTTCATTGCCACGGGAGCAGAACAACAGGTTGCTGTGGTTTGATGGGCCTTCAGATGATAGGAAGGCTAGGGGAGGGAAAGTATATTGCAATAGGACCCGCCCACCACCCACCCTCAAGTTAAAGGATGACATCTTCAACAAGTGGACTTCTGGACAAGTTACATTCACAGGTACCAGGAGTGGCTCAGGACCTCAACATCTGTTTTTGGACATACTTCAACCGGTGACACCAACCTTCAGGCTCTGTCCACAAAGCATGGCTGGACACATTCCCCAGGACCGCTCCTGTGCCTGTGTACCCAATGTGATTCTGTAACCCGGGATCAGACCTTGACCAATTTCACAGGCATAAGTACACAGCAAAAGCTTGCCCACGGTGGTGAACTGGTACAGTGACTATCCTCTTGAGCCCTCACGACGCCTCCCCACATGGCCAAGATGGCATCAAAAGGTGGTCATCACCATGCCAGAGTCCTAAGGGTGCGGTGGTCAGCTTGAATCTATCCAGTGGCCTTGAGGCAGGAAGACCAACAGTGACACTCTGGCAACAGGGTCGCTGTGAGTCGATGCCACGTAACAACAGCAAGCTTAAGTTGATTTGCCCCTTCACAGATTTGATTAAAAAGAAAGAAAAAACTTGGTCTGTGAAATACAAAAATCTGAGAGTCATCTTTAAAGAGACCTTTCATTCCCATTCATACTTGTTTTGAGCTTGGCAAAGTCTGTCCATCCCCCACTTTGCATGTATCCTACTGTGTAGGAGTGTTCACGATTGGGCTGGTCCTTCGTGCATTTTCTTATCTTGAGCTCATCTCTCTCTTGCTGGTGGTTTTTTTTCCAGGCGATGTTGGTTTCTTGTTCATGGAGCTACAAAAAACCTGGCCAACCCCAAGCCGATACCAACACTAGCTGGTTAATGTTACACCGTCGTGAAGACAGTAGCCCAAGGTCAAGAATATGCTTCACATGAGCCAATAACCTTCTGTTGGAAATCGATATACAAACCTAATGCAGCCAGAGAATTAAGAACAATATTTGGGAAATGCTGGCACGGTTAAGGGTATTGTTGTCTGGTGCTGTGAAGTTGGTTCTGAGTCATAGTGCGTGTCCCTGTGTGCAGCGCAACAAAACACTTCCCGGTCCTACGCCAATAGCACAATTGTTCTTATGTTTGAGCCCGCTGTTGCGGCCACTGACTGTGTTAATCCTTCTTGTCCTCCGCCTTTTCACTGCCTCGCTACCAAGTGGGATGTCCTTCTGCAGGGACTAGTCTCTCCAAGGTTTGTGAGACAAAGTCTCACCACCATTGCCTCAAGGGATCATTCTGGCTGTACTTATCCCAAGACACGTTTGTCTTTGGCCGTGCGTGATGCAGTCCACAGTCTGCTCCAACACCGTCTTTCAGATGCATAGGTTCGTCTTCAGTCTTCCTTCTTCAAGGTCCAACTTTCACAAGCATAGGAGGCAGTGGAAAATACCATGGCTTGGATTAGGCACATGTTAATCCTCAGTGCTTTTCAACATTAAAAAAAATCACTTTATTGGGGGCTCGTACAACTCTTATCACAGTCTGTCCATCCATCCATCCATCCATCCATCCATCCATCCATCCATCCATCCATCCATGTGTCAAGCACATTTGTACATATGCTGCCATCATCATTTTCAAAACATTTTCTTTCTACTTGAACCCTTGGTATCTTCTCATCCCCTTCTCTCATGAACCCTTGATAATTTATAAATTAATATTTTTTTCATGTACACTGACCACTGTTTCCTTCACCCACTTTTCTGGTGTCCAACCCCCCAGGGAGGGGGTTATATGTAGATCCTTGTGTTATATGTAGATCGGTTCCCCCTTTATCCCCACACCTTCCCCTTCCCTTCTTGGTATTGCTATTCTCATTATTGGTCCTGAGGGGTTTATCTGTCCTGGATTCCCTGTGTTTCCAGCTCTTATCTGTACCCACATACACGCTCTGGTCTAGCCAGATTTGTAAAGTATAATTGGGGTCATGATAGTGGGGGGTGGGGAAGCAGTAAAGAATTTGGTTGTAGAGCGTTCTCTTTCCACTTCAACAACACCCCAATTTCCTTCTAGGAATCATCTTTCCCTGCTGGGAGGAAGAACGTACCAAAGGACAGATCATTTTTCTCCTGCCTTTGGGTCAACCAGGAGGCTGGGACATGATCTATGGTACCCTCATGCCAGTGAGCCCTAGATTAAAGCTATATGGAATGGCTTGTAGCTTCTCACAGCTGAGGAGGTCTGCTTGCTTATCGGGCTTTTCTATCTGAATCTTGGGTGGGGTTCTTCTGTCCAGCTTGCCTGGGGGGGCTCTCCAAACTTCTTAAGGATTTGATGAGCCCTGAGACCTGCCTAGAAAATGCCTTTTTGGCTTACATTTGCCATAATTTGGTTCTCTTGACTAACATTGCTTGACTATCCTATTTCATGTATGTTTTTCCTTCTCTAGTGCTGTGTAACTAATACTAGGTCGGTCTTGTCAGCTCTGTTGAGGTGACCTTTACTCACTGTGATTCCCAGTGTTCTGGATCAGAACTACGTTCTACCAAGTTCCCCCCGAATTTTCTTCCATGCAGTTATGGAGAGAATTGTCAATCTTGACATTAGCATCTGGTTCAAACCACTTGTCCCAATCTTCTGCTCCACCCAGTGGCTCAAAATAAGGTGCCATTCATTATCTTTCATGGATTCTTGGGTCAGAAATTCAAGAGCACTTTTTGGCTCAGCGTCTCTCATGAGATTGTGATCATCTGAAAGCTGCACTAGGGCTCAGTGTGGTGCAGTGCATTAGTTCACATGGCCCTTCCAGTCAGTCATTGCCTTTGTGACTCCCATGCAATGATTGGGTGAGGCTATGCAAATAAGTGCTTTTGACCCACCAATGGGATTGGACAGTCTATAAATAATGCAAATAAGTTATGCCAATATCTTGCAGAGGTGTGACCAGGTAAATAAGAGGTATGGGATCCTGACTGGGAAGTTTGGGCATCCCGTTAGGCATAAAAATGCCAAAACAGAGAAGAATCCTCACCAAGAAGAGCCAGGAGTGGCATGTATCATTTGGACCCAGGGACCCTGTGCTGAGAACCTCCTAGACCCAGAAGACAAAGAGAGCCGTAGTAACAGAGAAGGCACTAGATGGTGAGAAGCAACAGCTTGTGCTACAGAGAAACATTAGCAGAATCAGATGACTGGGGGTGGGTTTCCCAGCCTGTGGTGCCAGGTGGCTACAGTGGGTGTGTTGACCCATGGAATAAGATAACTGAGTACCCTCAGGTCAAGGCTTACTGCAGACAGTGAGTGCCCTCAGGTATACCTGAAGAGCTTTGTGACACTTGATTGAGCAGGGCAGGGGACAGGCCAAGAGCTAAGGACTGAGAGAGGGAGCTGAGGCCCCTGAGTCCTGAAGAGCCCGAGAGGAGACAGTCCTAGAGGGGACTGAAACAAGCTTGCATTCAAAGACCCGAGAGGAGCCCCACATGGCTGAGAGCGGCTGAGAGAGCTGTCCTCCAAGAAGAACGAAGACTAGCTACATCAAACTTGATCCCGATCCTGAGCCACCGCCTGCTAACCCCTGAACTGTGAGTGTCGCCTGTGAATTCCACGTGGTTACTGTCACGAGTGATCAAACCTAGCGGGGTAGAGGGTGGGCTGGAGGCACATTCGGTACAAAGGTTGGAGGGTGGGAGAGTGTTGGATGCTCTTGGTTCCCTCTCCGCCCCCTGGTGACATTAGGCGAGGAGGTCAGAGGACAGCTGAATGCCTTTGTACACTCAGGCTCCCCCACAGCAGTGGGAAGGACCGCTGGTTATTGGCGGGGGCTGAGGGAACCCAATTTCTACCTGGGACTCTTGCCAGACTCTTCCAGCCTGGGGGTGGTGCTGTTTATCCCTAGAATGTTCTGAGACGGTGGTTTGGGGGTAGAAACGGATGCTGGCTTGTGGAATCAGCCCCTGTGCAGGGCAAGTCAACAGCATCTTTTCTTTAAAGGTGTTCCCAGGAAAAAGGGGGCTCATTTTAATCTGGACCCCTCTTCACGGTTTCCTTCTGCAGCTGCTTCAAGCCAAGATCTATCTTGGAAAACGTGGGGCACGACTGTGTGACCCTTTTGCACTTGGCTTTATGAGTTCACAGCACTGCTTGGCAGTCGTTTCTCAGGGGCTCCTCCCCACAGTCCCTACAGGGTAAGCAGGGCCGGGCAGAGTGACCCCATCTCATAATGAGGAGACTGAGGCGTTGGCCAACTTGTGTCAGTCAGGCACGGTGCTTAGCGCTCTGTGCCAGGAATCAGATGGGCCTGGATTTCCAACCTGAACGTGCTGGGGACTAGTTGTGTGAACTGGACCTCGTCTGTCCATTTCTGCTTCAACAAAACCACCCAATGAAAGCCCTGTGGACAGAGTCCAATCCATCACGGATCATGGGAATGGCACAGGCCCGGGCAGCCCTTTGTCCTGCCCATCCATGCAAACTCACTTTCATTGGGCACATGCTGACTCCTAGTGGGCCTGTAGGACAGGGATGAACTGCCTCCCGGCCCCCAAGCCCCAGCTCCTGTGGATTTCCCAGACCATGAATCTTTATAGGAGTAGAAAGTCTCATCTTTTTCCCTCAGAGCAACTGGTGGTTTTGAACCTCACTTCACCAGGGCTACTGCCACAGTAATAATGGCAGTCTTCAGGGTTGTCAGGATGAGGGGAGCTATTGCATGGACAGCACTTAGCCTGAGCTCTGGCAGCCAATGAGCACACCCAGCGGGTGCGAGCGGTTGTGACAAATGTCAGCCTGGGACAGGTTCTGTATTTCAGTCATTTTCATGGTGGCTTGGCTTGTTCCAATCACCGAGTGTCCTCACCGGTGCTTGGAAACCAGAGGGACCGGCCTTCCCGCCCTCAGCCCTTCAGCCTTCTTCCTCTTGCTCCTTCTCTTCTCCTCTTTGCTCTTCCTTCCTTCCCCTCACCCCTCTGTTAGCTTTTTCCACTATTCCAATATTTGACAATGTGGGGCAATAAAGATTTATAGGGTTCTCATATAGCACCCAATTTACAGCAGGCTTTCAGGAAGCCGGAGTTCAATAAGTACTTGTTAACTCAATTAAAACCAAGTCCTCTAAGAACTACCTGTCCTGCTGACTGAAGCGGCACACACACACACACACACACACACACACACACACACACACACGCTACTTGTTAACTCAATTAAAACCAAGTCCTCTAAGAACTACCTGTCCTGCTGACTGAAGCGGTACACACACACACACATACTACTTGTTAACTCAATTGAAACCAAGTCCTCCAAGACCTACCTGTCCTGCTGACTGAAGTGGTACACACACACACACACACACACACACACACACACACACACACACACTACTTGTTAACTCAATTGAAACCAAGTCATCCAAGAACTACCTGTCTTGCTGACTGACGCGGTACACACAGACACACACACACACACACGCACACGAAAAGCTCCGTGAGGCGTACCTTTAGAAACTTGTTTGACCTAAGTCCACACTGTGGGCAGGACCACTGTCACCTTCCCACGGGACATCTTTGGTGGCAAACCTGCAGGTCCCCAGACTGACCACGACCCCTCCCAGGGGTCAGCATCTCCCAACGCACTAGGCCAAGCTCCATCTTTGATTTCCCGGCATTCACTCCTGGAGAGGGGTAGTGATTGCTCTCAAAGAAGGCCCTGGACTCAACTCCAGTCTCCTCATTCTAAAACCTGGAGGAAGGCCCTTCTCCCAAAGTCTGCCAAGACCCGCCCCCCGGTTAGAGCACCTTGCTTTTTAAATTTTTGGATGAAATGCACCAGCCCCTCAGGTCACCATTCAACACTCTCTACACAAGTTGTTTTGTGACATTGTTTGCCTTCTTCACAAGCTGTGGACATGACGACTTCCATTCTGACTTTTGAGTTCCCTTCACCTAGTTCCTCTGCTCCCTCCTGTCCCCTTTACACCCTCACCTTTGTTTTCGTGTAACTGTTGACTGTTTGGGCTCATAGAGATGTTTGTTTGTTTGTTTATTAAAAGATCATTTTATTGGGGGCTCTTACAACTTTTTAAAATGATTGCACAACTCCTTTAATATGGTTACACCACTAAACTGCTGTTCTTGTTTGAGTCTGCTCTGATTCATAGCAACCCTGTGGAAAACAGAAGAACACATGGCCTGGTTCTGCACCATCCTCAAAATTCTGAACTCTTTTTGGTTTGGTTTTATTTTTTAAAATACTTTTATTGGGGGCTCCTACATCTCGTATCACAATCCATACATTCATCCAGTGTGTCAAGCACATTTGCACATATCCCACCATCATTATTTTCAAAGCATTCTCTTCCCACTTGAGCCCCTGATATCAGCTCCCCATTTCTTCCCCCTCCTCTCTCCTCTCCCGCCTGCCCTCCCTCACAAACCCTTGATAAGTTATAGATTATTATTTCCATATATTACATTATCCTCTATTGCCCCTCACCCACTTTTCCATTATTCATCCCCCTGGGAGGGGGTTCTAGATTGATCCTTGTGATCCAGTCTCCCTTTCTTCCCCCACCCTCACCTAATCCTCCTGGTACCTCTACTCTAATTGTTGGCCCTGAGGGGTTTATCTATCCTGAATTCTCTATGTTGCGGGCTCTTATCAGTAGCAGTGCATGCTCTGCTCTAATCTGATTGGTAAGGTAGAATTGGGGTCATGATACTGGGGGAAAGGAAGCATTAAGGAACTAGAGGAAAGTTGTGTGTTCCATCAGTGCTATCCTGCACCCTGACTGGCTCATCTCTTCCCTGTGACCCCTCTGTGAGGGGATGTCCAATTGTCTACAGATGGGCATTGGGTCTCCACTCCATTCCCCCTACTTCCATTCACTTTGGGTATGATTTTATTCTGGGTCTTAGATGCCTGATACCTGATTCCATCAACACCTCATGATCACACAGGCTGGTGGGCTTCTTCCATGTGTGCTTTGTTTCCTGTCAGTTAGATGGTCGCTTGTTTATCTTCAAGCCTTTAAGATCCCAGACTCTCTATCTTTTGATAGCCGGGCACCATCAGCTTTCTTCATCACATTTGCTTATGCACCCATTTTGTCTTCAGAGATCATGTCAGGAAGGTGAGCATCACAGAATGCTGTATTGTTTGAACAAAGTGTTCTTGTGTTCAGGGAGTACGTGAGTCGAGGCCCAATGTCCAATGTTCGTCTGCAACCTTAATTCTTAACATTAGATATGAGTACATACCTGTATTTAGACCTCTATAAATGTCCTTTGCCTCCCAGTCCTTTCCTCTATTTCTTTTTACTTCCCTCTTGTCCCACCACCATGTTCAGCCTTCATTCAGGTTTAGTAATTCTTTGCTGCTACATTGCCCTTGATTAAGCCCCACTAGGCATCCTACAACTTTCCTTCCATTGATTTTAGTTCACTTGTTGTTCCCTTGTCCCTGGGTTGGTTATCCACCCTACCCCATTCCTTTCTCTGACCTCTCCTCCCATATCCTTCCCAACCCCAGAACCATTGGTTCTATTCTTTTCATCTCCCCTTTATTTATCCTACCTATCTTATTTAGATTGACATGCAGATACATTACTAAGTGCAAAACCAGGCAAAGCCAAATAAAACAACAAAAGAAGTCAAAACCAACAAAACAATAACAACAAAAAACAAAATAGCAATAACAAAAAGAAAGCCACTGACAAAAAATGGAAAAGCCTATAAATAGTTCAAGGTCTGTTTGTTGGCTTTTACAAGTGTTTTCCAGTCTGATGGGGTACCACACCCTGTCTCCAAAGTCAATTTTTGTGGGGGCTCTTACAACTCTTCTTACAATCCATACATCCATTGTATCAAGCATATTTGTACATATGTTGCCATCATTCTTTTCTAGACATTTACTTTCTATTGAACCCTTGGTATCAGCTCCTCTTTTTTTCTCCCTGCCTCCCCCACATTCGTGCCCCCTTGAAAGATTATAGATTATTATTATTTTCATATCTCGCACCGACCGCTGTCTTCCTTCCCCCATGGTTTCTGTTGTTCTTCCCCCTAGAGTAAGGTGACCAGACGCCCTGCTTTTGGTGGGACAGTCCCAATTTTTAACAATTTGTCCCTCGTCCCGCGGCATTTAAAAAAAGTCCTGATTTTTGGAAAGAATGCACGACAAGCTAGGGTAGACAGTTTTCGGCGGCCATGTGGCTATTTCACCAGGATATGAGTTTTATAAATTGTGTCCCGCTTTACCAATGTTAAAATCTGGGGTGTGTGTGAGCATGTGTCCATCATTGGGATTGGTTTCCCCTTCCTCCCCTCCTCTCACCCCCTTCCCCCTACTCATCTGGTATTGCTATTCCCATTATAGAGGTGTTTTTAAAGGGACACACACAGTGTTTAGGAATGATATGAATGGTTTCTAAAGTTAGCCTGTTCTTTAGCCTCAAGGTGACCTCAGAGATTCGGTTCAGTTCCAGGTTTGAAGGGATGACCATGCAATCAAGGCAACAGTGTTGGGGAGTGCTCCGGTCCTAACCAGTCCAGCAGGTCTGTTTGTTATTATTTTTTTCTAAAAAGGAGTTGAGGTTCAGTTCCCTGTTTTCCTTTGGGGCTATCTCTGGTGGCCTTGATCAGGACAGTGGGAAGTGGGGGCTGGGCACCATCTAGTTCTTCTGGTCTCAGTAGGTGAGGCTCCGGTTTGTGTCTGGGTTTAGTCTTGCATCTCCACTGCCCTGATGCAGCCCCAACGTATGGTGATGCTCATGCACCACAGAATATATGTGGCCTAGTCCTCTGCCTTTCCCATGATCCAGGTGGATCGGACTATGTCGATACATAGTTTTCATTGGCTGAGCTTCAGAAATAGACCTTCAGGTCTTTCCTCCTTAGTCTGAAGGTTCCATTGAAACCTGTCGGCACCATAGCAACCTGGAAGCCTCTGCTGACAGTCCAGTGTTGGCTGTACGCTCGATGCATTGGCAGGAATCCAACCCAGGTCTCCCACACAGTAGGTGCGGATCCTGCTACCGAACCTCTACCATCCTCCACTTGCACCTTCATCACCGTCATCCTGTTAGTTAGTTAATCGCCCCAAACACACCTTTTATTTGAATGGGGCCCACTTCTAGCCCATTGGCTAAAATGAACTTACTGGAGCACTGACTACTGCCTATTCTGAATATTTATCAATATTAAGCATCATCTTTGGTTGTAGAGGTCAGGGAGGGTGGTAAAGATTGATAGCTGTCTACCAGAATGGGTTTCGCACTCATTTCTCTGGGAAATAAATTGTAGTGGGTGCCCATTGCCTGTCTTCCCACAGTTGCGTGAGGTTGTGTGTCTAGGTTCTCACCACTAGGCTTTGAGTGGATGAGAAGATGGGGCACCTGGATCCAGTGCCTGAGTCAACCAGCATGCCTCCTCCATTCTGTTCCTCCCTCCCCCTGGCCACAACCAAACATGGCAATGACCCAGGCTCAACCACGTGCAGGAGGATCACATCTTGGGGGAGGGTGTGGAGACAGGTGGAAGGAGGGAACATGAGTCCTTGAAGCTCTACCTGAGACAGAGCCAGCCACTAACCAGAACGGACACACAGGCTTCGAATTTCTTTAAGTTCAGAGATTGTTAATGGGTCTGTTTTTACATCAGTGTACCTGTCAGAAATACGCAAGTGAACCCCCATGAACTGTGTGGCACCGGGCCTGGTAAATGCTCAGTAAATGTTAGCTCTGTTGAGTTTAGCAGGTGAAAGATGAGGGTGTCTACTTCCATAAAGATCTGCCGTCCGGAAAACCCTGCGTGTCCATTCTATTGTATCCTACAGGGTGACTGTGAGTTGAAATCTACTAGATGGCTCATAGGGGGAAGGGCATTGAGACTACATTGTCTTTTAGGGCCTCGGAGTCATCCCTGAGACTAGGAGTGGAGACTTTGACAAGGACTCCCTGAGACCCAAGCTGCCCTGTTGAGGCGTCCATTTGCTCTTTTGGGTGCGAGAGGCCAGTGGGTTGGGTTTGCCAATATCAGAAAGCAGCCTCCCGAGTCCAGACCTCTGCAATCTCCCAGTCTGCTGCGGGGCCATAAGGACTCCATCCCTTGAAGTGTCTGAGGACAGAAGACATCAACAGCAGAGCACGGGCAGGGAGGCATGTGGGTTGTCTCCAGCCTCGCAATCACTGGGTGAGATTGAGGGTTGGATGAGATTGAGGGTTGGGTAGAAGACCCGTCATAGCAAGTGGAGGCAAGCTAGTGAAAGATGGGTGAAATCTACAAAGTGAGCCTGGTGGACGATAATAAGCTGCTTGTTTGCTGCCCTCCCCACCCTCTTACCTTTCCCAGGGTCTTGGCAGACGTTCTGCCCTGGCTTTGCATTCTGATTCACCACCTTAGCCCCTCCCAGCCCCACCCACCCAGTTTTCCTCAGGGCCAGCAGGAGACAGAAAGCAGAACAGTATTTGTGCACATCCTATTTTGAAGTACAGCATCTTGGCTGGGGGCGGGGGGATTGGTGGTCCCTTCTAACTCATGGCAACCCCATGTGTCCCAATAGGATGACTCTGTAGGACTTTCCTAGGCTTTTCTCTTTTGGGGAGTAGATTGCCAGGCCTTTCCCCCTTGGAGACATTTGGGGTGTGTGTGTGTGTGTGTTGATTTCCAAGCTTCTGCCTCTTACTGAGCAGTGGGATGTGTAACCATTTCACTGCCAGGGCCCCTTGGGGAAGGAATTATGGTACCCATCCTAGCTGCCATACCACCTCTACCTCCAATATGGATTGAACTATGTCTCTTCAATAATTGTTGTCCATTGGGCTAGGTCACAAATCTCAGTGTTTCAAAAAACAAAACAAAAACCACACCCGTGTATTGCAGCCATTGGGAATCCAGCTCGGAAACCAGAGAAGCCGTGATGGTGGCTGCCATGCCCCCTCCCCTTGGCCCCTAATTCTCTGCCACTCATACACAGCTTCTTGTCTCAGAGTTTATCCGGCCTATACTGGATTCGTGTTTGCTCCTCTGACTCCCTTTGCTCACAGTCTCTTCCACGTGCCCATTTTATTTAGCAACGGGGCGCAGAGAGTTTTCGATCTTGCAGCCAAGCTAACCAATGGCCCTTTAACAGTTGTCTCTTGTGTGTCTGCAGTAGAACCTGGCTCCAAATCCAAACCAAGCCCATGCTATCAAGTCGATTCCAATGCTGAGGGACTTCATAGTTTCTTGACGGGAGCAGCAGGCCTGTCTTTCTCCCTCCCCATAGGATTTTCAATGACCGCTTTTCTCTCTCTGAAGTAGCCTGCCAGGCCTTTCTTCCAAGGTGCCTCTGGGTAGACTCGAACTCCAGCCTTTCAGTGAGCAGCCGGGCACATGGCCCATTTCCTCCTCCCAGGAGCTTTCCAGAATTTGTTCATAGAGCGTATTCTTCATCTGTGAAGACAGTTGCGTAGTATTCCATTGGATGGGCGGATCATGCTATATTGAACTAATTCACATTATTTTCAATCTCGGCTATCAAGAAAGTAACCCGGCAGTGAATGAATGTGCCCTCCTACCAGTTTGCATATAGGTGACTGTACTAGTACAAAAATCTTGGAAGCCAAATTGCTGAGCCAAAGGGGCCATGCACTTGACATTTCGAAAGCGATTAGAACGGTGCTCCTTGTGAGGATTGTATCCATGTGGTGGCCCTACGACCAATGGGAAGACCGGGGGTTGCTTTCTTCCAAATACGTACCTGCTTACAAGGGACTCAAACCCAGGCCATCTACGGCCCCTGCGGTCCTGGGCAGACTCTGAAGCAAGCTCACCGCCGGAGGCGCTGCTGATGGAGGCAGCCTGCCGGCGGCAGTTAAATATTAATGACTTCATTAAACACGTACTGAGACTTACTCAGTGCTGGGAACTCTGCTAAGCCCCTTACGTGCATGAGCTCAGCGGATGCCCCTGATACGCTTGCAGGAGGGGTACCATCCTTAGCCTTGTTTTGCGAATCCAGAAATACAAACGCAAGGATGGAGGCGGTTTCCTGTGACGACAGAGTTGGCAAGTGGGATGACAGCAGGCAAGTTGGAAAGAGCTGACTGTCAGATTTCACACTCTTACCACTGGGGTCCCTGGGTGGTCCCAACATTCCCGCCCTTCACTGCTCACTCAAAGCTCGGCGGGGCAAGCCCACCCAGAGGTACTTTAGAAGAACGTCCGGGTGATGTCCTTCCCCTAAAAATCAGTCACTGGGAATTCTATGGAGCACATGCCGACCCTGATCCAGGTTTGTTTGCCATGAGTTGGCGTTGGCTTGACGGCAGCTAGATTGCCACCGTCCCAAACCACAACTCGTAGGAGAATAGGGGGCAGCCTCAGACCCACCGCTGTTCCCCACTCCCCTCTGACCTGCCTGCATGTCTTCTGGCACGACTCAGCATGTCCCAACTCCTTCTCCCTAACTCTGTACAAATGGGCTCTTCTTTGTCCCTCAGGCCTTAAAACTCAGAGGGGCAGAGATGCAAAGATGTCAGTAAACAACCACAGGTATGAACGTGTCCACTGGACTCTCAGCTGGTGAGATTTCAGTACTGATGTGAGCCATTGGGAGGTGCCTTTTTTGTTAATTTAATTTCTTTTTATTAAACGCTTTTACGGGGGGCTCTTACAGCTGAATCCATACATTCATTCCTTGTGTCGAGCACATTTTTAATATGTTGCCATCATCATTTTTAAAGCATTCTTCTTCTACTTGAGCCCTTGATATCAGCTCCTCATTTTCCCTCTCTCTCCTACCCTCCCTTCCTCACGATCCCCTGATAAATTGTAATTTTCATGTCTTATATTGTCTGCTGTCTTCCCTTGCCCACTTTTCTGTTGTTCGTCCCCCTGGGAGAGGATTATATATCGACCCCTGTGATCGAATTCCCTTTTGGGAGATGCATTTTTTAACATACAGGATCTCAAAACCACATGGCACAGACAGCTGTTCACCCGGAGGAGGAGGGGAGCTGAATGGCGGCCACAGCAGAAGGTGAGCCTGGTGGCAATAACATTTTTTTCCCCTGTAGTTTCCTAAAATAGCTTTATTGGCATGCATTTCTCATGTTATGCAATTTAATCTTTCAGTCACAGTAAGATCTGTGCCATCAACACCAGCATCCATCTCCGTACTCTTTCTTCCCCTCGTCGTCATTGTTAGCTCCCATGCCCCCCACCCTCTCCTGCCACACCCCCAGGCGATTATCAATCCACTGCTTCTATAGATCGGTCTAGCCTGGATTTCACATAGAGAAAAGGATACAGAATACAGGCAGGAATCAAACCCCCTCCCACCCACCCCGCCCAACAACAAAGGCTGGATAAAACATGGAAAACCCTCCATCAAAAAACAACCAGAAAACATGAAAAACCGAAACAACTTTAAAATGAGTCCAAAGGGAGATCACACGATCACCTTGTGATCGAACAACATCTGGTGGCAATGAACCTTAAGACATGGAAGGTGACAGGAGTGCCTGGGGGTGGCTTTGTGTCCATCTTCCTGCATTTCTTTGCCGACCTTCTGCTGCCTTCAACAATAAAAGCTGCCCATAGAGGTGGAGCAAGTCCAGCTTCAGAAGTCATTGGTCCAATGATGATGTCAGGTTCCTATGGTGGTGGAATTCCTGACTGAGGGTGGGCTGAAGTAGAACGGAACTGAGGTGGGATGAGGTGAGAGACACTGTTGGGGTTTGGCCCATTGCTGGCACTGGCCGAGTTCGACAAATGGTTATTATTACTGTTGCTGTTATTTTGTTCAGTGGCTCAATTCCTACTATTTTAGCCAAGTCCTCCCCTGTTCTTAAAAAAAAAATCATTTTCTCTAAAAAAAACAAAAACAAGTGTTTTATTGGCATGTAATTTGTGTACTCTACAATTCAGTGGTTAAGACATGAAAGAGAGTTGTGAAATCATCATCGCAATCAATTTTAGAACTTTTCTTTTTCATTCTTGGGCCCATTTTTATTATTATCTCCCTATTACCTCCAATCTCTCTTGCATAACCCTAAGGAGCGATTCCTCCAGTTACTGCTGCTACGGATCACTTATCCTGCATTCCACAAGAAGAAAATCATCCCCCGAACAAGGAAAACGAAATAAAACCCAGAAAAACCCAATATAAAAGAGAGCAGAAGATGATAGAAACCAGAATAAACTTAAAACGGGTCAGAAGGGAAAACGAATGAGAGTATGGTAATGTTTAACTGAACTGGAGCTGCAGCAACCCACTCCCCAAAGCCCTCTGTCTGAGGGCCAGGCTTCACCTCCCTGGCCCATGGTCCGAGGGTTTGGGCGGGGGCTGAATCGCAGCATGCACAGGATCCATGCTTGTTGGATGTGTGAAAGAAAGAATGAATCCATGCACAGGAGGGGAGGCAATGCAAAGCGACAATACTCAGGCCAACACAGATCCCTGGACTTTATTGATCACCTACTAGGTGCCCAGTACTCAGAGTACATTTTTTTTCTCTTGCAACAACTCTCTAAGGTAGGCATCCTCACTCCCATTTTGCCAACAAGGAAACTGAGGCATAGAGCACTTTGTACGTCAGGTCACACAACTTGTGAGGGGTAGCCAGGATTCTGGCCCTCGTCTGCCCGATGCCATGGTCCAGACTGCCTACCTGTCCCTCACCTCCAGACTAGGGCATCTTATTTCACCCACTGATCTTCTGTATGGAAACATGGTCTCTCAAAGTCTCACATGTGACAACTAGGGTTCAAAGCCCCTCCCCTCCCCAATCCCGCTACCCAGTCCACTCTTCTGTGAACCCGATCAGTCAGAGCCTCTTTACTTGGCCCTGGAAGCTGGCAAACACCTTGCTGCTGGGGCTAGGTGAGGAACCTTGGTGGCCCAGTGGATTATGCATTGGGCTACTAACCATAAGATCAGCAGTTAGAAACCACCAGCCTCGCTGAGGGAGAAAGATGAGATGTTCTGTTCCCATAAAGATTTACACTCTCAGAAACCCAAAGGGATGGTTCTATCCCGACCTGTAGGATCGCTGTGAGTCAGAATTAACTCAGTGGCAGTGTTTGGTCTTAGTTTGGTGGTTAGGTGAGGATCCTGGGGTATCACGAGTTATGGACCGAGTTAGGCTAGTCTCAAGGGCAGCAGTTCGAACCCACCAACTGCTCTGAGGGAGACCTATGAGGCTGTCTGCTCCCGTAAGGGTTTACAGCCTCGAAAGCCTAGGGAGTAGCTCTACTCTGTCCTACAGGGCTGCTATGAGTTGGAATGGACTCGATTTCAGTGGGTTTGATTGTTTGTTTGTTTTGGGTGGTTAGGTGGGTTTCTGGTGAAATAGACGCCCTCCCCTACCTCCACCTTCCCTCTCCTACACCTGTTTTTTGGGGGGCCAGGGAGTAAGGGAGATGGGGCTGCCTCTGAGCAGGGCATGCATCCATGTCCACTTGCTGAGGGCTTTCCCAGGGTATGAGACCTTCAGACCAAAAAGCAAGACGCCTGCTGAGACGGCACTCCTGTTCATGGCAATGTCTGTGTGTCAGGAGAGGACTGGGCTCCGTAGGATGTTCAGTGAATGCAATTTCTTTCCTGTTGGTTTTGGAAGAAGACTTTCCTTTTGAGGTGCCTCTGGGTGAATTTGAACCTCCAAGCTCCCAGTGATGTAGTATGTGACTGTCCGTGCCACCCAAAGACCCCAAAACAAAAGCCCTGAGCAAACTGAGACAAGCTGCTCTCCCTGGGAGGTTCAGACTGATCAGGCACTCCACCATCGATGGAGCTGTCTGTCCTTAAACAGACTTATAGCCTCCGAAACTCCATGTGTCAGAATTGACAGGATAGAGGTGGGTTTAGTATAGGTAGGACCAAGTCCTAGAAATTCTGGTTTAAATATCATATGAATATAATTTTATTGAATATACCATCTGTTTATTAAATCCTCCACAATGTCTTTGGTAGCTTCCTTTTGTCCCTCAGTTAAGGGTCATGCATTGCGTGTCTTTTTGCCATTCCCCAAATTTAATGCTGTTGCTACCCACTGCCGTCGAATCCACGCTGACCCATAAGGACCCCACAGGACAGAGGAGAACTGCTCCTGTGGGTTTCTGAGACCGTCACTCTTAACTGGAGTAGAAAGAGTCTCTACTCTTTCTCTCATGGAGAGGCTGGTGGGTTCGAACTACTGATCTTGTGGTTAGCAGACCAACTTGTAACCTACTGTGCTATTGTTGGTTTTGTGAGGTGCCATTGCGTTGTTCCGACTTATAGCAGTCTTCTGCACAGTAGACTCACAATTGGTGTCTGGTTGAGCCCATTATTGCAGCCACCCCATTAATCCATCTGGTCAAGAGCCTTGCTCTTTTTCACTGTCCCTCATTTCAACCAGCAGTAGGGCCTTTTCTATGGACTGGTCTTGCATGATAGCATGTCCATTGAACGTGAGACGAAGTCTCGCCAGCCTCACGTTTAAGGAGCATTCTGGGTGTGCACTTCTTCCGAGACTGATTTGGTCATTCTCCTGGAAGGCCACGGCACCTTCGTATTCTTTGCTAGCACCAGCGTTCAAATGCACGACTTCTTCTTTGGTCCCCCTTCCTCAACGTCCAGCTTTCATTTGCATATGAGGTGATGGGTCAGGCACACCTTGACATCCTTGCTCTTCGGCACTTTAAAGAGGTCTTGTGCCCTGGATGTATTCAATGCACTGTGACTTAGGATCTCTTGACTGCTGCTCCCGTGAGCAAGGCTTGTGCATGCAAGCCAGGTAAAATCCTTGACGGCGGTAATCTTTTCTCCGTTTATCATGATGTTGCCTACCGGTTCCATTGCGATGATTTATTTATTTATCTTTTTACACTGAGTTGCAACCCTGACAGGTGCGATCCTCGATTTTCATCAAGTGCTAAAAGCCCTCACCGTAGCAAGCCGACTTGTGTCTTCTGCATATGGAAGGTTTGTTAGCCAGCCTTCCTTCAATTCTTCTTCATCGAGTCCAGCTTCTCTGATGACTAGCTCAGCATACAGATTGAATACATATGCTACATGGACACAACCCTGACACCCACCTTTCCTGATTTTAAACCATGTAGGAATCAATGCCTCCTTCCGTTCAAACACTGAAAAGAATGGAAATTCCAAAACAATTAAGTGTGCTTAGCTCGAACCTGGACATGGACCAAGAGGATTCGTTCAAACAGAATTATGTCATTAAGTAGATTCCAACTCATAGTGATCCTCTATGACAGAACAGACTTGCCTCAGAGGGGCTTCTATGCTGTAATCTTGATAGGATCCAATCGCTGGATCTGTCTCTCAAATGGGGCTGCTGGGCAGATGGGAACCATTCCCTTTCAGAGCATGTCGGTCCATTTACCCACTTAGTGTTTGCATTCCCAGGGTTCCTTCGTCTAGAATGTCTTTCTCAATTTTATTTACCTGCCTTGACATTGATGGACATTTTTTTAAGAGTCCAGGCTCCTTCTACTCTGGAGTCCCTCAGCAATATTGATCTCTGGTGATTTCCTCCTGAGAGAATTCAGGCTAAGCACATTTCGTCAGAACACTGTGGGGTAAAAGCACGTGGCATTGCAGCCCATTGGAGGCCCTGCATGCCTCTGTCCCCTCTGCAGCTCCGCGGAGGGATCTAACGACAGCTGGTCTCGTTGTTGGCGAAACTAAGTTTGATCCTCTGCTTAAGTG
Source organism: Tenrec ecaudatus (assembly GCF_050624435.1). Classification (NCBI taxonomy): domain Eukaryota; kingdom Metazoa; phylum Chordata; class Mammalia; order Afrosoricida; family Tenrecidae; genus Tenrec; species Tenrec ecaudatus. The sequence goes on from NC_134536.1 coordinate 130,963,528, forward strand.
GCGTCCGCCGTTATTTCTCCCAAACACGTTTTCTCCTTTCTAATTAATGAAGTCATCCGAGGGGCTTTCTTTTGATTGCACGAATATCCTGCCAGCCTTTTACTCAGCACGAGCACAATGCATTGATGATCCTTAGCAGAATCAATTATTGCATTGTAAAATCGTAATTTTCCAGTTTTATCACTCCTCCTACTTCACAGCCATTGCTCTGTAAAGAAGTTTAAACGTTTTTAGTATCATCTGTGGACTAAAGCGTTCTTCATGAAAAAGAAAAACCCACCCCCACCCCCCAACAACAACACAAAATGCAGTGTATTATAATCCATTCTAGATATTAAAGCTCAAGTGGTCCCATAGTTGGTCAGTGGGAGCCCCTCAGTGGACTCCTGTGTTCCTTCGACATAGAACTTGAGCACTTTCTTGGCCTACCTGGACAGTCTAGGCTCACCTTGTACTTTCTCTGCGACAGATGCAAATCAGCCTTTAAGGAGCCCCGGACCACCTCCGCGCTGCCTGGCCCCGGAAAACCGGGGACCATGTGTTGCGTGTGCTCACCACTGTTGACACCCTCGCTCTTCCTAGGCCTGTCCAGTGAGTGGGGCTAGGAAAGATCTTTCTTTTGAATGAATTTTGAATTTATCTTTCTCTCATCAGCTCATGGAATTCTGGTGAGTGCGCACACACACATGCAGGGCCTTCAACAATATATGGGATCCTTCTCGGCCTTTTGGCTAAGATCAAGTGTAACAATATATGGGATCCTTCTCGGCCTTTTGGCTAAGATCAAGTGTAACAATATATGGGATCCTTCTCGGCCTTTTGGCTAAGATCAAGTGTAACAATATATGGGATCCTTCTCGGCCTTTTGGCTAAGATCAAGTGTAACAATATATGGGATCCTTCTCGGCCTTTTGGCTAAGATCAAGTGTAACAATATATGGCATCTCTTCATTATCTTTTTCCCAGCCGTCTTTTCAAGCCCCTTCTCTCTCACACGCGTGCCATCTCGCCATCACTGAGCCGGGCTGTGCGGTGGCCACAGTGACTGTCCTCGTGCCGTGCATCCATCACCGCCCACTCATGTCCGAACCTGCATCCCCTTTGACACTGGCAGTTTAAATCCAGCAGCACAGGAGTCTCCTCTCCTCACAGCGCACACCTGCCTCTCGTTTGCCCCACAGCCAGAGAACCCGGCTCCCAACAGCAGGGCCGTATCTACGCATTTTCAAGATCCCGGATGACACCCGGCCCAGCTTCGGAATGGCTGCACCCGTAATGTTACCCATGACACCACTCTGAGGTTAGCTGCAAGCCTTCCCTGTAATCCCCCTTATCCCCTTTGGAATAAATCCCAAAAAGGGGGTCAGTCAAGAGACTCCTGTTCTAAATGACATCCTCTTCTTTTTTTTCCTCTCTGGATTTGATATCTAGTCAAATTTATTTGCTTTTGTTAAAACTCAACACGCTGGTTTGCTCTTCTCCATGCTGGTAGATTTAAGGGTATCTCCCCGAACCGTCGAAACACAAACGACTGAAGAAAATCAAAAGTACAAAAAGGTATACTTGATACAAACCCTCCTCTCCAACCCATCCACCGCATGCTTTAACTCACTCACCCCTTGCAGATGACAAAGGATTTTCATTAGATTCACGTTTCTTCTTCCTGGTTCCCCCCTTCCTCTGGCCCCCCTTTTCTTAATAGCATCGACCTAAGTGAAAGGAAAGGAGGGTAGGATTAGCTCAAGTGCTGGAGGGGAGCAATTTCATGAACATTTTCCTCGGGAATACAAGCCAAGGGAAGTGTAAGTATTGACTAGTGATTATGCCTAAGAACTTTTTAGTCAGGCTCTTAAGGAGAGGGATGACAGAGGTAAAGAAGAGGTGACAGGTGTCACCAAGGGGGGAAAACAGGCAGGGTACTCAAAGAGCTGGCCCAGCATCTCAGAAATGGTCAGAGGGATTGCACTTGTTTGAAAGGCTCACGGACGCTCCCCCCATCTGCCCATGTGTTAGACTGTGGTGATTTGCATGTTACTGCGATGCTGGGAACTGTGTCACTGATAACTGGACCGCCAGCAGGGTCGCCCATGGGGGCCAGATTTCTGCAGAGCATCCAGTCTGAGTCAGGTTACTAGGAAAGGCCTGGGGAAATACTTCTAAAAATTAGGCACCGAGAACCCCGTGGCTCACCAGAGAATACAGTCATGCGTGAAGATGAGCCTGTAAGTTGTAAGGCAGTCACAGTCCAGGGCACCCAGGTATACCAGAGACTCAGGTATACCACTAATGGTGAAGGACCGGGCGATGTGTTGCTTTACTGTCTGCGGTGTTACTGTGAGTCAGAGCTGGCTTGATTGGAACTCAGAAGAGGAATCATAACAGCATCCCTTCCATGACACAGAGCCAGGATTGAATCCAGACTCAGGGTGGGCAAGCCCAATGCTTTGTTTGAGCTGAGGGCTGTGAACTCTATGAGGAATCCCATTTACCTCTGTTCAACACGCAAAGAGTAAAGATACGGCGCTTTTGGAAGATGATTTAATGTTAGCTGAAGACAAAGTGAGGGCATGCTGTCTAATTACTATTTTACCTCCTCCTTCTTCAGTGGGGAGAGTGGGCTTCCAATTGAAAAAGGTAGAACAAACATTGTAAAGAGGGGATTGGAGTCAAGGGAGGGCGAGGAAGCAATAAAACCAGCAGCAACAGCGAAAATGAACCTGGGGCTCCCGGCTGGATGAATTATGTCCTGCAGCTCTGAGAGGACTTGACATGTGATTTCAGAGCTGTTGCCATTCATCTTTGATACATGACAGAGAGACGGGGATCTGTGCTCAGAGACAAGAGACGGGCATGTATGTTCTTGACATTCAAAAAGGAGGAAAGAGTGAATTCTGGAAGTTAGAAGCAGTGGGCTGAGACGTTCTCACCAGCAGGATTATGGGAAGGTGTGTGTACTTCCCAGCAGAGTTGGCTCTGAGTCCCACCTTGGGGTAGAACTAGGGCAGGGCCAGGGCAGACTTTTGGAGTTACTTCCTGTCATGGATTAAATTGTGTCCCCCCAAAATATGCATCAACTAGGGTAGGCCATGGTTTCCAGGATTTGGTGGGTGTCCTCCAGTTTGTGATCCGATGTAATTATCTTCCATTGTGATGTGTTATAAATCCTCAACTCTAGATGTTAATGGGGCAGGATCAATGTGTGTGGTGTGTATTATGTGTGTGGTGTATCTTGAGTCACAGCCTTCTAAGAAGGAGGGACTCAAGTCCTACTCTTACTCAAGTTACAAATGAAGAAAGGAGAGAGAATTGAGCAAGCAGGAAGGGGGAAGGGTTCTGATCAGCAAGAAAGAAGTCCTGGGAGCGGAGTGTGTTCTTTGGACCTAGGATCCCTGTGCTGAGAACCTCCTAGACCCAGGGTAAGATAAATCCCAAGGCTCATAGAGATTTGCTAGGAATGCTGGGTCCATAGATGCTGAAAGGGAACAGGGATCTTCCCTGAGAGATGGTGTCCAGGATTTGAACTTCTAGCTTTCTAAACTGTGAGAGAATACATTTCTGTTTGTTAAAGCCTCTCCCCTGTGGTATTACAGTTACAGTGTCTCTAGATGGCTAAGGAGGCCCCACTTTCAGGACCAGCAGTGTGGTACTTTTGGGGTCTTCTTATTATCCCTTGTCTGTAATAGATAATGTACCACAGAGGACCTCCATCGCCATATTTGTCTTGCATTGGTTTCTCCAGAAGCCAGCCGTGATCCAAGGATTTGTGTGAACACGAGGAAGTGTTTCTAGGAGGAATGGGCAGGGGGGTGGGAAGGAAGGGAGCGAGAATCAGGGAAAGAGGATAACTTTGGATCATCCCCACAGGAGAACCCTAAAGAGCGTAGTATTCGTCCCAGAGTGGTCTAGGCCATGGAGGGGGCTAGACCATGTTAATCCCCTCCCACCCCCACTGTCACTCATTGCTTACGGGGCGCTCTGGTGGCAAGGTGGCTAAATACTCAGCCACTGACTATGAAGAGCCACAGCCTTGGAGACCCTCTGGGCAGTTCTATTCTGACCTGTAGGGTCACTAGAAGTCAGAATCAACTCAGGGGCAGTGTTTCATTTTTTGTTTCTTTGTGTTATGTTTTTCATTTTTTTGTCCGGGAGATTTGAATTTCCTGGGCAAGGCAGCCTGAGAGCAGTCTTGTGACGGGGACTCGGGTGCCTCCGACGGAGGTGCACATCAGGGTGTTTGTGGCCACCGGGGTGGTAAAGAGCCCTGCGGGGGTTGTGATGGGGGACTGAAAACCTTTCACGGTAGCCGTGGCCAAGTTGCGCATGGAGTCAGACTGGGTGTGCAGTGTGGGCTCTGGGCTCTGTGGGGCAGTCGTGTTCCATCACACAGACTCTGGAGACATCTGACATGCTGTCTGACTGCTCAGCACCGTCAAGTACCTTTCTGATGCTTGCTCACATGCTTGATGCCTGGGGAATGCTATCCCCAGGCAGAATCCAGAGAACTGGGCTCTTAGCATCCTTGGGGGTGTTGTAAATTTCCTATGCATGGCTACTAACCCAATTTGAGGACCAAAGTGCCCTCTTCTCAAGCCATGGTATTTTCAATCACCTCATCTGAATGTGAAAGCCAGGCCAGGAATAAGGAGATTGAAGAAGAATCACTTCCTTTGAACTGTGGTGTTGGCAAACAATATTGCATATGCCATGAGCTGCCGGAAGAATGAATCTATCTGTCTCAGGACCGCTGGTGGAATAGTGGGTTACATGTTGGGCTGTGAACCACAAGGCCAGCAGTTCAAAACCACCGCCTGGGAGAAAGATGAGGCTTTCTACTCCCATAAAGAGGTACAGTCTCATCCCCTTACCAAAGCATTGCAGGGAGGAGACGAGCCAGTCAGGGTGCAGTGTAGCAACGGTGAAACATACAACATTCCTCTAGTTCCTAAATGATCCCTCCCCCCACACCCACTAGCGTGATCCCAATTCTACTTACAAATCCAGCTAGACCAGAGGATGTCCACTGGTACAGATAGGAACTGGAAACACAGGGAATCCAGGGTGGATGATCCCTTCAGGACCCGTGGTGAGAGTGGTGATACCAGGAGGGTGGATGGAGGGTAGGGTAGAGAGGGGGAACAGATTATAAGGATCTACATATAATCTCCTCGCTGGGGGATGGACAACAGAAAAGTGGGTGAAAGGAGACATCGGACAGTGTAAGATATGACAAAATAATAATTTATGAATTTGCAAGGGTTCATGAGGGAGCAGGGAATGGGGATGGAACGGGGAGTGGGGAGGGAGGGGGGGAAATGAGGAGCTGATGTCAGGGACTTAAGTGGAGAGCAAATGTTTTCAGAATGATGAGGGTAACGAATGTACAAATGTGCTTGCCCCAATTGATGTATGTGTGGATTGTGATAAGAATTGTATGAGCCCCCAACAAAATGATTAAAAAAAAACAAGTTACAGTCTCAGGAAGCTAGAGAGGCAGTTCTACTCTGCTCAATAGCATCACTAGGAGTCAGAATCTACTTGCTGGCAGTGAGATGGTGAAGTGTGCAAGCAGCCAGCATTGCCACAGGGAAGTACAGGTAGTCATTCTCATGACATCAAACTGAGAGAGAGACTTGGAAGACGTACATCTGGAATGCGTGTTAGAAGTGAGGATGGCAAGACTTCATCTCAGGTACTTTGGGCATGCTGTTAGTGACTGGTAGCGAGACCAGTCACTGGTAGAAGTTAAGTGGAAAAGAGGGAGACCCTCAATGACATGTGCTCACGATGGCGGCTGCGACAAAGCGCTCAAACACAGCAATGGTTGTGAGGATCGCATAAGACCGTTGTGCACAGGCTGCTCTGAATCAGAGTGGACTTGATGGCACCTCGTTCCTGCGAGGAGTTCTAGTCCTGGAAACCCAAAGGGCAGTTCTTCCCGGTCCTATAGGCTGCGATGGGTCAGAATCGACTCGATGGCAGTCATTTCTTTTATACATTAACAACCACAATGTCTATCAACAACTAAAGTAAAGCAGCTCGAACCCACCAGCAGAGCCGTGGAAGAAAACACTGACAATCTGCTTTCATAAACATGCCAGACAAGCAAACCCCATGGAACAGTTCTACTCTGTAATACATGGGATCACCATATGTCAGCATGAACTCTATAGTGTCAATGGGCTTGCATGTGTTTGCAGCGGGGGCCAGCCCCCAATAATCAGGAGACTTTGACTCAGAAGCAAACAAAAGTGCTGGCTGGGGTAATATTATGGGAACCACCGGCGGCCCAGGCATCCTGTGTTGGAGATAGAATCTCAAATTCCTTGTCCGGAGGCGGCAATGCATGAGCGGCCACACAATTGAGTCTCTCTTGTCCAGTGTCTGTCTACTTCCCTTTGAGGGGGAGGCGGGGTTGGGGTTGAGGGTATGAAGAGCAATAGCTTGGATGGATGCTGTGGACAGAGACATTCTGGGGGAACAGAGAGGTATTTGGCCAAGTCTTGTGGCCATCCCCATGGTCAGGTGGTAGTGATGAGGTAGCTGGCTCAACCATATCAAAGAGAAAGCTGACGGATGCATTGATAACTGGCTGGGAGAAAGTTGCTCGTGGCCGGCCCATTCAACACTGCCACCAGTGACTTGGGAGATGTGAGATAGAGATGTGATCCTTGATACTTTGTATAACACAGAGCTCAGGGCTGCCAAACCGAGGGTCACAGAATCAGTGCTCAAGATGACCTCGATGGCCCAGAAAGTGAGGCTGGAAATGAAATTAAATTGGGATTCGCATCCATTCTGCATGGAGTTAGAGAAGAAAAAACGCAACCACAGAAGGACAGATTTGGTAACAGTGGGTGTGGAGAGAAAAATAGTGCTCCTCTGAATATATTTATACTCTATTTATTCGCAAAGGATTAAAACAACTCCCCCTGCCCCCCAACTGTCACCACGTCGGTTCTGACTCCTGGCAACACTCAAGGTCAAAGTAGAACTGCTCGTCAGGGTCTGAGACTCTAAATCTTCACGGGCACAGACAGCCACCACTTTCTGCTGCAGAGTGGTGGGTGGGTTTCAGTTGTTGACCTTGAGATTTTCGCAGCCCAACAGTGGACTCACATTGACACCAGGGCTCTTTCTACAAAGGACTTTAAGGGGCTGATAAAAATTCAAGACGGTGAAAGTATTCTGAATGACACTATCATGGTGGAGGCATGACAGGAAGCATCTGTCAAACCCTGTGGGACTGTGCCACACGGAGTGAACCCAGATGTAAACTATGGGCTGTAGTTAATACCAGTGGACCATTGGTTTATTGATCATAATCAATATACCACGGGAGTGCAAGATATTAATAGGAGAAAGAATGTACGGCAAGAGAGAGTATTAGGGAACTATGTACTTGCTGCACAATTTTCCTGGAAGCCTAAAACTGCTGAAAAATAAAGACTATTAAAAACACATATAATAGAAGAGAGCTTAAGCAGAGAATTAGGACCAAGTTAATATAAAAGTATAAAAATACTAAAAGCACACTTAAAACAAAGTCCTAGGCATACCTACTAGGGGGGGGGTCTTGAAAAACCCCAGGAAACATAGTATTGACAGCTACACACACACACACACACACACACACACACACACACACACACACACACACACACACTTTATTTCTCAGTGTAAGCTCCATCAAGGTCAAGAAGCTTTTGCAAGTGATAATCCCAGCCATTTAGGCTGTCTCTAGAGAACTGAGGGTCCCAGGAGTTTAATTTGAGCCCATCAATGCAGTATTTCTTTTCTTTTACATTATTAATTGAAGAAAATGGGTGCCCTTTAACTACATATTGCCACCAGGGCCCCTTCTACAAGTGACTTTAGGGGACTTCTAAAAACTTAAGACAGTGGAAGTATTCTGAATGATACTTTCATGGTAGACGTATGACACTAAGTATTTGTATGTCTATCTATTTCTATCTATCTATCTATCTATCTATCTATCTATCTATCTATCTATCTATCTATCTATCTATTAATCTATATTAGGAAACTAAGACTCCAGAAAGAGTTAAACCAAGATTGCATGGCGGAGGCCTCAGGATTTTCCATGGGAACTCTTGCATGGAAACACTGCCCCAGTTCCCCTTGTCTGGTGGGAGGAAGAAGGAGAGGCCTTGTCATGGTGGAAAAGAGCTCTTGGAAGAAGCTTTCCCAGGTATTTTTCTGCTAAAGCTTTCGCTACCTTGCTGAACCCACTCTCATGATGAGCAAATATTATCATTCTTTGATCTTCCCAAAACTCAAGAAGCAAAATACCTTGAACATCTTCGTAAGCCTGACTTTGCACCTTGCCTGGTCCACGTTTGCTTTGAGCAGACCCCTCCTACCTCTTGGTAGCCATCATTTTGGTTATGCTTTGTCTTCAGGATCATAATGAGCAAGTCATGTTTCATCTCCCGTTACAGTTCTTTGATGAAATGCTTCATGATCTTGATCCAAATTGTTTAAAATTTATATCGAAAGCTTTGCTCTTGTCTGCAGCGAATCTTAGCACAACAGTTATGGCACTCACTAAACAGAAAATGTGCTCAACTTTAATTTTGGTCAGAATTTTGTTCACTGAGCCAATTGAGGTGTCTATGCTGTTGGCTGTTGTTTCTGCTATTAATCTTTAGTCATCTTCAATTAGAAACAAGATTAATTGTTTTCTTGAAAATTGATGTGGATGGTATACTACTATAGATTTCAATCTTCAACATCATCTTGTTCGTTCTTAAAACAAGCTACCCACTTGTATGCTGCTGATTTCTTTGAAAGCATGCAAGCAAGGCATGTTTTTTTTTTCATAAAAAACATTTTCACAAACTTTGAAGACCGCTCATGTTACCCAAACTTGAAGATGTTACAAGAAGTGCTCTGAGCTTCCCTGCCTGTGGTCTAAGCAAAGAGGTATAAGGTATAAGATAGGGGTGAAGTTCCCAAAAGTCAAAATATCAAGGCAAATTGAGTAAAAGCAATGCTACTTGGAGTCAGAAGAACATTATTCAGACACTTACTGTAGCTTGAGGTGGTATGTTGTGTGTCTCTTCTAGCCAAATGTTTCTTAACCTTTTCTTTACTATCAACTCTTCTGTGTTAGGGTTCTCTAGAGAGTTAAAACTAGGTTGCTGATAATTACATATATATTTATAAAGATAGATCTATAACACAAGAAATGAACAGTTAAATTATAAACAGATAGATATGTAATACAAGAAATGAACAGTTAAGTTATAAACAGATAGATATGTAATACAAGAAATGAACAGTTAAATTATAAAGCAATACAAATGACTCAGTGCGAGTCACTCCCGTGAGATAGTTGTGAGACACTGGCAGTCCTTCAAGTCTTGAGGGCCATCAGATAGTCCTCTGTAGAGAGAGAGCTAGGCTATCTCAGCACAGTCAGCAAACAGCCAGGCAGGTCACCAACCATCAGTCCTCAGCTCCGGAGATGTAAATTTCAATCGTGTGGTCTTAAAGGGACCTCAACTTAAAGCGACACAGTCCACAGGCTAGGCATCCCACAGGTAGTGTGCCCTTTAAATTGAGGCACAGAACAAGCAAAGCAGCTGCACACTGGTCCGATGATTAAAGAGCGAGAGGCAAGAAAGGCGAGGCTCACAGAGCCACTTATCTCTCCGCCCTTCAATTAATCCCACTTGTGTTTATCAGCCAGGCTGGCACAATAAATGAAATACATTATTCAGACACGTACTGTAGCTTGAGGTGGTATGTTGTGTATCTCTTCTAACGAAATGTTTATCAACCTTTTCTTTATTATCACCCTTTCCTAAGGGAAAAATTATTTTATCCCCACCAAAGATATATTAAATACCAAGGAAAAAGAGTCTGTCGGGTAGAGCTGAGCGTGGAGGGTCATGCAACTTTGCAACATGTAAGCATTTTTGTAGCCCCAGATGAATTTTTTGCCTTTCTGGGGACACCGTTGTCCCTGTGAAGGCAGGTTCACATGGGTTGAAGGCTCACAAGTCCTCTGGCCGTGCACCTCAATACAGTTACTCCCAGTGCACGCTTCCTAGAGACGATTTCTTTATCTGGAGATTTTTCTCCTCCCGGGTCACATATTTTTTCTTCTTTCCTTTAACCAACCCAATCTCCAAAAAGAAAGAAAGACATACCAAACCAGTCACAACTGAAGGGACTCCAATTCAGGACGACCTCATTCCTGTGTGTCAGAGCCAAACTCTGCTCTATAGGGCGAGCCTCCGCACTGTCATTCAGTGCCACCCAGGATGGACCTCCTTGGTGGTACAAGGAAGAAATAACTCCCCTGACCAACTTCTCCTTTGCGTTTTCCTTCCTCACCTTTTGATGTTGTCGAAGGCAGAGCCCATGGCTTTTCCGGCACATTCAGTCATCACCACTGGCCCTATGTGAACCACCTTGAGCGACGTTCAGTCACACTGGAAAATACAGCCCAGGCTAAGTTGAAGCTTGACTTTCACACCCAACTCAAGGCATCTCCCTACTCTATTCGTAGCTCATGTCTCACCTGCTGGGGATTTACCTTGGGGAGCAGGGTACAGTCTTCAACGTTTACTGTCTTTGCCTATTTCTCTCACCTCTCACTTCTGAGTTTCCCTTTGAGGTGGGGATTTTGTCTCACCACATTCCCAAGAGCCCACCAGGTCCAATTGGAACGGAAGCCTTGTTACACCGAACCATGCACAGGTAACAGTCCTCATGCCCTCTTTGTACCTCTGCCCCTGCGGTCCTTTTAGCCAACTCCCACACTACCTGATCACGCTCTGTGTAAGAACCAGGTGTCCGTCTAGCCCCAGGGAGACAAGGACAGGGTGCTCATCAAGTGCCTCTTCACTGGGAATACTGTGCCAGCCTACTGGTGTCTGTGGCTCAGCCAGCACCCAGCCAGGGATTGGACCCATGCTCCTCTTGAAGGCCTCACCCTCTGAGCTGTTCTCCTGGCCCCGGCCTCACGGGGAGGGCTGAAAGAGGATTCTCCTGCCTGCCCCCCAGGGAAGCACAGGGGAGAAGCAGCATCTTTGCTCATGAGGCCCAACAACTCATCACTCTTGGAACTGCCAAACTTGGTATGCACTTCCTGTCTTTTCTTGGGGTGGTGGAGGTGGGGGTGGTAGACTGAGTCATGTGCCTTTTAAAGAATCCTGCAGGTATGCTGTAAGCATTTCCTCTATGGAATCTGGGGGCTTTTTAGACTACGATCTTCATGTTTTGGGACTTTAGCTGACATGTTGAGGCTCCAGGAAAAGTCCTACTACGTGCTCAAACCTCTTTGATGGAGGCTCCCTCTCTGGAGACTTATGAGCCAAGGCTTGTCTAGCCACGCCTGGTTCATGGTGGCCCCTTCTATTGGTATCTTGATTTTCACGGCTTTTTTAAAAATTTATTTTTTTAAATTTTAACAATTTTCTTTTATCTGGATAGGGCAAGACCAATCATTTTGCCCGAGTAGTTATGGTGGTGCCTGGCACTATCTACATCTTCTGGCCTCAGGGTGATGGAAAGTGAAGTCTGCACGGTCCCTTCTTCTGTTAGACCAATTGTTTCCACATGTTTTTCTGTTTTTATCACTCTTTTTCACTCTAGATGGAGAGAGAATGACCGCACCTCAGATGCTTGCCTGTGAACACGGAAGACCTCAATTGCTGTGCTTATTATCTTTCTCTTCTTCCCTGAGCTGATCTTCAGACCTTTTCCTTATTTTTGTTTTTGGAAAGTTGGATTATGATATATATTAATGATTTTCTTTTGGGGAGCATCCTATTTGGGGTTTGTTTCATTTCTTGAATGCGTATCTTTTTGCATCTCATAATGCAAGGGAAGTTTTCTTCCAGTGACTCTTCAAACATCTTGTCTGTGCTCTTCTTGTTCTGGAATTCCAATCATACAAATGTTATCCATCTTGATGGTGTCTGTGTTAGTCTGGGTACTTTAGAGAAACAAATCCACAGCAACTCACGTATAAGAGAGAGTTTTACGTAAATATTAAGTGTGCATCTAGAAAACATCCCAACCCAATGTTGTCCAAGCCCACAAGTCCAACATTAACCCATATGTCTGACACCAATCCACAAAGTCCTCCTCCATCTCACAAAACACACACTATGATGCTGACTGCAGGAGGAAAGCCGAGTCAGTGAATGTGTAAACATCTCAGAGCTGGCAGGGGTCTCCACACGGCTGCTCCAGCACTCAGGGTTGCATCGGGGTAGGTCCATATGGCTTCTCCTTGTGGATGCCTTGCAGTAAGTGAGCCTTGCCGGCTGAAACAGAGAACTGGCTAAGGCAGCTGCATCCTCGTCTGACCACCACAAAGCAAGAGACCCAAGAACTAGAAAGGCGAGGCTCACTGAGCCATTTATCCTTCTGCCCTTCAGTTAATCCCACATGTGTTTATCAGCCAGGTTGGCACCATAAACTAACTAACTCAGTGTCTCATATAATTCTTGGCTTTCTTTGGAATTTTGGGGATCATTTTTTCTGATTAACTCTCTGGCTGATTAGTACTGATAGATTTGTTCTCAAGAACACTAGTTGGGCCTTCCACAGATTCAATTCTATCCATTTGCTCTTTAAATATAATATCTACTGCTGAAATTTTGGTATCAGTTTTGTGTTTCTGCTGTTTGGGCATGGCCTCTAACTTTTCATTAATTTTGCCAGTTTGTTCTTTTAGTGTTTTCTTGAATTTTTTCTAAGACTTTGTCTGTATCTTCCTTATTTCATCAATAGCTTCTCCATCTTTCTCTCAATTTGTTGCCAATACCTAAAAATATCATTCTTTTGAATTTTTTATCAGGTAGTTCCAATTCCGTTTTCCCCTCATCTTGGTCTTCTGGACACTTGTTCAAGCCGCTCCATCTTGTTTCTTCATCTGAACTGAAGGTGTCTGTTGACTTTGGGACATCTTAATGTTGCATTTATATTGCATCGCTGATTGTACGTTGGTGTATTCTCAGGCACTCACCACTCGTCTCCTTGTGTTCGTGTTAGAGAGTGTACATAGATGAGCAGTTAGCTCTCTATTCGCTGTTCATATAGCACAGTTGAGGGCAGTGTTGTATGACGTTGACTGCAGTCTATTGATGACCAGGTGCTCCAGGAGTGAGTAGAGACCTTTGCCCAGTAAACGGGGCTACAGGAAGGGCAGTTGTGACTGGGTCACGTAGAACCAGTTGTGTCCTATCAGATGGGAGAGAAAGAAAACGAACAAATAACAGCAAGAAAGAAAATAATAAAGAAAAAGAAGGGAGGCGAGGGAAGAGGGCAAACGAGAGCAAAAGAAAATAAATTAAAATCAAGGGAAAAGAAAAGGAAGAAAGAGTGAAAAATATAATAAACAAAACCAAGGAAGAAGGGGAAAGGAAAAGAGACTAGGAAAAAAAAAACATGGGAAAAGAAAAAAGAAAGAAGGAAAGTGGAAAACAAAAAGAGATGAAGAAGAAGAGGACCATAGGGAAGAAAGGGAAAACCAAAAACGAAACAAGAGAAGAGAAAGAAAAGGGGAAACAGAAAGGAGAAAACAATGGGAGCCAGGCACCGGTGTAGGATGCACCTCTGCCAACCAAGGACCTCGTGGGATGGGAACGACAGGGGAGGTGTTGGGAAGCTCGGTCCAGATGGAGTTCTTGCTGGTCTAGATGTTGCCTGGGGCCAGGGCTCCTGGTCTGGACGTCGTTTGTACTGGCTCATATGGTGGCTGGGGTCAGGGTGCTTATTTCCAGAAGAAACTCTTTCTGGCCCAGAGGACAACTGGGAGCAGAGTGACTGACAGTGGGAGGCCTCCCCCAGGGAGGGTGAGAACTAGCACCCCACACGTCTGCTGGTCTGGCTATGGGGAGCTCGTGCGCAGGCTCGGTGTAACCGGGTTCAGACTCACGAGGGCTCAGTGCTGACCTCGGGAGGGCAGCAGCTGTGGGGCAGGGCTGGGGTGTGCCCAGCTGCCGAGTGAGTGGGGGTGAGGGCTGCCTGTGCTTCTGGTCACCAGGAGTGTGGCAAACAGAGGAGGACCCCACGTTTCTCATTGCCATTCCCCCGGCTGGCTGCCATCTCGATGTGATGCTACCGGCAAACGTTCCAGATGGCTGTGCAGTGGCAGGACAGCCGAACCAGTCACCCGTCTGTCTCCGCTCTCCTCACGGTGGGCCCAGCCTCTCTCCCTAGTTGCTATTCAATCCCCTCTCCATCCTTTCCCCTGCAGCTCAGGGCTGCAGGCTTATCATTGCGTTCGTTTCACTGGGCCTCTGGCATCCTTGTTGCTTAGGAAGGCCCTGCAGCTAATGTGAAGATGAACTTACTCTGCAGTGCACACCCACTTTATTAGGAACAAAGTATCAGAAGTACTTCCTTCTCCTTCACTCTCCCCAGGATTTTTTTACTTTCCTTCCTCTAAAATTAGCACCCTGCAAAGGTCTTAAGGCAGGAACAAGACGGTCTAGATTTAAAACCAGACACACTGCAGCAGAGTCAATTCTGACCAGAGCGACCGTATGGGACAGGGGCAAACTGCCTCTGTTTAAAGAAGTAAAAAGCCCCATCTCTCTCCGAAGGAGCAGCTGGTGGTTTCAAACTGCTGACCTGATAGATCACAGCCCAGTGCGTAACCACTATGCCACCAGGGCTCAATATTTTGAGGGGGGGGTTTAATTTAGAACTGCCCCTCAGCTGCTAGTACTGCCTGCGTGGCTTCCAGGGTGTGACGTCACCCTGAGGTCAGTGCCTGCAGCTCCTGCCATGTCCTGCCACAGGGCGGCGTGCCTGAATGCCGAGAGCACCATCCAGAGCATGGGGCCAGCGCTGGTCCAGTGGTCGAATCCTCATCTTCCTGTGAGAGACCCAGGTTCACCTCCCACCAGTGCAACGGATGCAAAGCCACCAGCCTTCAGTCGGTGTAGATGTGGCTGCTGCTAGGCTGCTGAAGAGGTTTCAGACTAAGTCAGATGAGGAGGAAAGACCTGGCTATCTATTTACAAAATCAGTCGCTGAAAACTCAGTGAGCCACAACGGTCCAATCCCCACCAGATCGCAGAGGTGGTGCGGGACTGGACAGCGTTTTGTTCCACCATCATCCTGACAGCAGTTGACTCCAACCATGACCCTAGAGCGTGATGACTTTGACGCCTTTCTCTGAGTGGCGAGTCTGGCCGGAGAGCGAGAGCCTTTGGCTGAGGCAGACCCCTTGTTCATTTGCTTCCCATGGTTGGCATATCCGTGCGATGGGCTGGGCCCTGCTGCCGTAGCAGGAGACACGCCACAGCCCTGCAGCTGACAGCAGAGGTCTGCTTCGCACTCATGCTACATGCCTCTCCGACGCAGCTCTGCTGCACATCTTCTGTGGAAGACCAAGGGTGCTGGATAAGGCACCCTGTGGGATTGTGTTGGCCTGGTCGTCATGACAGCGGGAGGAGGCACAGCGGCGGCACCAGGAGGTACCTCTCAACGCTTGAATCGGAAAGCGACTCATAGGACTTCGCACATCTCAGTGGCAGAAGCGAGTCACGTGGGCGTAGCTGCGGATACAGGTGGAGCACTTACTATTTCTCCCCTGGGGAAGGGTACGGGAGATGGTGGGGGGCGGGGAGGGGGGCATGCCATCCACCGACTCTGTAGGAAGCACAGCACCATGTGCCGTTGGTCCCTGGCAAGTCTGACAAACAAGATTGTCACGAAGAGCTGCCGGAAGTTGCCATGCGGGGCATTTGTCTTTTGCAGCCATAACGACTAAGTCATGCTGGCTGCATCCGTCATATTCCCAAATCCATTGGCTGGAAGTGGAAACCGCTCTGCCACATCACACCACGAGCCGCCTGATTTCCACCTACTGCTGCCCAACTTTCCTCTCGTTTCCTTTCCCACTGTTTCCCTATTGCTCCCTCAGCCCCCCCCCCCCTTTTAGCTCACTTCATTCCTCTCTGTGTCCCGCCCCCTCAGTCTCCCAAACCCACAGACTGATTCCTCTTCAGTCACCAAGACTTCAGTCACCAAGACTTTAAACTCCCTCGAGGAGCAGATCATTTCTACGTTCAGGGTCTTCCCATCCTCCCAGCGAAACAGTCAGGCTTAGGAAGGCTTTCTTCTGAAGTCTGAGTCTCCTGTATCGGACTCACCAGGAGAGAGACGAGCTTGCTTTTCCAGCTTCATCCCGAAGAAGAATGTTAATCAAATAGTTCAGTAAAGCATCGATCCAGAAAAGCAACGGTTTAAAAGGACCACTGTGAGGGTGTTTTCCTAAAAGAGATAGCTTGGAGCTCATTGCTTTTTACTTCTGCAAACAGACTAACAGAGCACTTGCTAGTGAGTCGATTCTGGCTCATGCCCGCCCATGCGTGTAGGAGTAGGGCTGTTTCCAGTTTCCGGTGGTTGATTGTTGGGTATAGATTCCAAGCCCTGGCTCTGGTAGGTACATAATCTGGTGTCAACTTGAGACTATTGAGTGCAGGGGTGGAGCCCAGCCTGTCAATCAGGTCGCAGCTTGATGACCTCATTTGGAGGCGCAATGGGGATAAATAGCTCGCTGGAGGCCAGACTCTCACTCTCTGCTTCGTCTTCCTGCTGACAAGACATATTGATGAACCAGAGCCCTGGAGCCGGAAGAGCCATGTGAAGACTCAAGCCAGTGCTGTGATACTTCCACCACCACGGGAGCCACAAGATTTCCACCCACGGGTTTGTGATCTTCCTGCATTTGGCATCATTACATATGTGTGTGAGTGTGAAGAGGAACTTAGAGACTGGTATCAGACAGATGGGCTAATGTTGGAATTATGGACTTGATCTGGGCTGAGCTGAGATGGTTTTTCAATATATAATTGCTCTTTGAGATACAGCTCTTTCTTATGCATATGTGAGCGTCGATGAACTTGTTTATCTAGCACACACTGGCCAATTCCCACTCTTAGTTTATTCCCAAATGGTGCTCAGCTGTGGATGGAAATGTTGGAGGTTCTAGTCCACCCAGAGGCACCTCAGAGGAAATGCCCAGCAATCTAGTTCTACCTGGTTGTGACTCAGGGACCCCAGGCTAGCCCTGATCAGAATCTTTCCCGGAAGGAGGCTGGTCTGCTTCTGGGGGTGTTTCTGGCTCACGACACAAGGACTCCATTCTCTCCTGATGGGGAGAGGCCTTGAAGAGGCCGCCTTATCTCACAGTTCATGGCCCCTTCGCCTTATCAGCGGGGACAGTTTGTTTTTCCCTCTGACTCACAGAATTAGCATTTCAGGACCAGAATGGGTCTTCCCCTGCTGTCTGCCTGCAGTTTTTTTTTTTATCCTCAAACGACCAAAAATGCAAAGATAAGAACTTGGTTAGTTACCCACAGTGCCTCATGAAGGCGATTTTGGCATGAAAGACCATTTTTATTTTTTAAAGCCATTTTATTGGGTTATAATCCTCATACTTTCAATTTGCTAGTTCAATCCTACCAAGGAGGACACTTACAATGGTTTTTGCAATCAAGCATCTTCTTAGTCAGGTTTCCTAATTATGCTTAGGAACTTTATTCCTTACTGTGTTTTTTGTTTGTGTTCCGATCCCTTTGCCGTTGAGTTAATTCTGACACGCAGTGCCCCTGCAGGACAGAGTAGAATTTCCCTGTGGGGTTTCCAAGCCTGTAAATCAAATCGTCATGGAAGCAGACTGCCCATCTTCCTCGTTGAGCGCAGCTGGTGGCTTCAAACTGGCCCTGTTTAAGCTTAGCAGCTGAGCACTTCCAACACAGCACCATCAGAACCCCTTTACCAGCGGTGTTAGCTGGGTCTTTTATAGGCTGGTAAACGGCTCTCTGGTGTCTTGGCAACCAGGAACTCTCCCAGCTTGCCTGTGACTCAGACCTTGGAGTTGCAAAGTGGACGCCTGTACCTGCTGAAGGGCAGTATTTCTCCCAGCGCCAACAATTTTCAACAATGTTTGAACAGGAAGATTAACTGGGGTTTCAGCCATGCATATTCCCGAAGGCTACGGCTAACAAAACATGGGTCTGACTCCCCAGAGCAGTCCAACTCCCCCTTGTGCCCAGTCCCAGCTGGCTGAGTGTCCTGTGGCTTTCTTTGTGTCCCACCTGCAGCACCATGTCCCTGCTCTTGGGCCGATGTGAAGCAGCTGGAGGCTGCTTTGTTAGAAACAACCCGTGCCCTGGCCGGAGGAGGACCAGGACCTGCTGCTGGTTGGCCGGGGTTGGGGGAAGCAGCTAATCACACGAGTGTCGGCCAGTTTCATTCCATATTCCAGAGACAGGTAGGTGCAAACTCTGGGTGGCACACACGGTTTAAATGCTGGGCCAGTGGGTCTTTCAGAGCTGGCAGCTGGAGCCCACCCAGAGAAATCTTGAAAGACAGGCCCAGAGAGATGCTTCTGTCAGGGCACCACCGCCTTGGGAGGTCTCTGGAACACCCATAGGGTCACCTTGAATCGGGATAGATGACGATGAACACCAATAACGGCAGGTGTTAAGCCGAGTGGGCATCTCAAAAGAAATCTGCTTCTAAAGCCACTGAAGGCTCTCTGAGCACCTGGGCCAGAGTTAATGACCACTGACTGGCCGCCAGGCATGGACCCGGGAAATGCACAGAGCGCAGGGCAGCCACCGGAGTGCTCCCAGGCGTCACTAAATCAATGGCCGTGGAGTCCACAGATGCCAATAAATCAGTTACTATCCGGAGAGATGAAGTTGCCGTTCACGATATAAGTAAAAGACTGACAGCGTGGCGGAGGGGAGGACATCGGCCTGAGGAGTGGGTTGGTCGCTTTGAGGGGAACGTAGAGGGCACGGGGGTGGGAGGATGCCGAGAGAGGTGGGCTGCCTCTCCACTCCTGGAGCATGTGAGCCGTGCTTTTGTTGTTAGCTGGTGGGGGGTTTTGCTAGTGGTTTGGCTCTCTATTGCTAGGGAGAAGACCACCCCACTGTGTAGTGACACCCCGCTCTGCCATGTTTCATTGTGCTCTTGGATTCTGGAGGTCAGGAATTAGAAAAGGAACCAGGGGACAGCCCTTCTCTGCTCTGTGGTGTCTGCAGCCTCCGCTGGGGAGGCTCCAGTAGACGGGGTGTGTCAGCGAGCTTAATTAAAGAGGCCGCTCAGTGTAAAAGCCAAGTGTTTTATGGAGCAAGGGAGCAATGTGCGAGTTGGGAAATCCAGGGAAGTGTTTCTTTCCCACAGTGAAGAGTGGAAGCATGTAATTATCATTAGTACGTCCTATGTGGTTACAGTTAGGTGCCTTGCAGTTGGTGATGCAGTGGGTTAACGATTCCACTGTCAACTGCAAGGTTAGCGATTCAAACCCACCAGCTTCTCGATGGGACAAAGATGAGGCTGTGTGCTCCCGTAAAGATTGATAGTCTCAAAAGCCATGTGGGGCAGAGAAGAGGAGGAGCCACAGACCCTACCTCCTGATGGGAAGAGGATAAAACGTGTGCACGCTGAACTCCACACAAGGGAAGAGTGGCAACCAGGGCCCAGAGTTTTGAATTCTAGATGGACTCTGGGTTACCTACTTCTCTCTGAGCTTGGGTCTCTTGGTCTGTAAAGTGAGTGGTTTGCCAAGTGGGTGTAAAAGCCCCTTCTGATCAGGTGCGACAGCAGAGCAAGTACGCAATAATTACTTGGTGATTAGGAATGAGCTGAATTTTAAGTATCGTGATGGCTCTCCTATGGAATCATGTAGATCACTGGGTAAATAGGATTTTGAGAATTTTAACACTGTGTTAGGCTGGGCTGTCTAGAAGACCAGTGATACTCATCTATGTACAGGAAAGAAGTAGGTGCGCCAGCCTGGTTCAACTCAAGTCCATAGGTTCAACACTAGCTGATGCAGAAAAGTGCAGTCGGAAACCGGGAGGTCACAGGCCCGTGAGTGTAGAGTCACGTGGATCGAAGGTCAGAGGAAGCACAGTAGGGCACTGGCAGCTCTCAGGGTCCGAAAGCTCACAATGGACCATTCCTGAAGGCAGATGCCGAGGCCCAGTGAAGTGCCAATGAGGAGGAGGGTAGTGAAGTGGCAGAGAGAGCATGGGCTCTGTTAATCTTACTCTTCTCCAAAAGGCCACGCCCTCAAGGAGGTACCTTCAAGCTACTGTTTGATTGACAGGTTGAACCTAGCCAGGTTGGACAGGCTGAATCCACCCCTAGCCAGGTGTGTCTGGTTGACACAATTTCCAACTACCACAAACACTGAAAGGAAATGGAGGAGCCACAATCCAGCTCCCTTGTTTTATAGCTGAGGACACTGAGGGTCTAGAGATGCTTAAGGTCTTGCCCAAGGTTGAGAATCTTGCTCAGTTGAGAATCTAGGTCTTTGAACCACTCATCCTCAATGCTTTCCATTCCTGTATTGCGTTTGGAGTCACATACAGAAATCTCATGGAATCATCCACCATCCGGAAAGTATCTCTAACATACCTGTAAGAAGCTGGCTGAACATTTTCTATGATGTCCAACCCAAGAAATGCTTACTTGGACTGGAGAGTTGGCGGCCAGGTCTGTGCGCACTGGGCAGCCCCTCGGGGTCTTGGGCCCGGCCTGGGATGACAATGGAGTTGTGAGACAGGTTCTGAAGAGGCGAGGTTCCTTTTGGTTGGGTATGAATTTTATACATCTTTTCCACGCCAACCATATTCAGAAATGGTTCTTGCGCATCTACAATCCAGTGACTGAGTTCGATAATAAATGACAGAGAGGCCGTGGGAGGCAGGGAAGCAAAGGCAAGGAAGAAGGGGTCTGATTTCTTCTTAAATTGGGAAGGACGTTGAGCTGCTGAGATAGGGAAACAGGAAGGCAGAAGGGCTCGGGGGTAACAAGACCCAAAAAAGAACTGGCAAAAAGAGCCGTGCGCTTGTTAGAGTCCCAGGCAGGTGGAGGGAGACGCCAGACTGGTGTGGAAATTTGAACTGTTGACTGGGTACCTAAACAGTGAGGGTGTCCTGAGCGCACACTTAGTGCGAGCAAAGAAAGCACCCCAGAGAGTGGGTGGTAAACGGTGGTGCCTTCATGATAGAGGGGCTTTTTCCAAGCTGGAGCAATGACCAATGACCAATGTGGCCACAAATGGAGTCAGCAGGGGCAGGGCTGATTTTGTCTTGTTGTTTGGACATTGATTGAGAACGAGATACATTGATAGCAAGAGGAGACTGGACAGGCGAGAAGAATGGGCAATGCCAGCTTAGCTTTTGGGAAGGGGCCTAGATCTCCTCCCTCCCACCCACCCTCCTCACAGGAGCCCCACCCACCCCCTCTCTGATCCATTGCTGCCTATTCCTGCCATGGTTCATCCTCATTCTTTCTCGTCCATTTCCGTCTGGGCCATTTCGAACAAAGCACATTCCCATCCCAGCTCCTCATTTGCATCTTCTCTCATCTTAGTTACAAGCCCCTTTATGTGGTGCAAAGGGCCCTTGTGGCACAACGGGTTGATTGCTGGGCTGCTAACCACAAGGTTGGAGGTTCAATTCCACCAGTCACGATCCAGGAGAAAGATGAGGTTGCCTGTCTTCTCCCAGAACAATTTATAGACTTGGAAAGCCCTAAGAAGTACTTCTACTTGGCCCTATGGGATCACCATGAGTCGGAGTTGACTCCGTGGCAGTGGGTCGGGGTTGGTTATTGGGTCCGGGGTTGGTTATTGGGTCCGGGGTTGGTGATTGGGTCCGGGGTTGGTGATTGGGTCCGGGGTTGGTGATTGGGTCAGGGGGGTTGGTTATTGGGTCCGGGGTTGGCTATTGGGTTCGGGGTTGGTTATTGGGTTCGGGGTTGGTTATTGGGTTCGGGGTTGGTTATTGGTACTCATCAGTGAGACAGTCTAAGTCTCTATAGGGTTAAACCCTCAACACACCGGGCCTTGGGGTTCTAGGGAGTGGACACCTCTGAAACAGCATTTTCCTTTCCTGACCACAGAGGGCATTTGTAGAGCTCAGCTGGAGGAGCCAGGCCAACCCAGACTCCATGTCTGTCACTCCATGGCTGGGACATCAGTAGCAGGCACACTGGAAATCCATTCTCAACGCACCGTCTAGGAGGCTCGGCCAACGATTCTGGGGCTCTCTGTGGATTCTCCCAACGTACAGCATTCCTAGGAAACATTTTGTAAGCCGAAGTGGCATCAAGAAGCATTTACCACGCACATATCTAAGAGTAAGTGAGAAAACACTGCCTTAAAACCATCCACTCCTTTATGAAACAAAACGATCAAAACGGGAAGCGATTGTTTCTTGGCCTCTCCTCCTGCAAGGACTATGAGAGTGTGAAGGCGGCGTTTCCATCTCTCTAGCCCTTCCCTGAAAACGACTGTGCTCTTCCATTGACACCAGGTCCAAGGAGGAGTTTGGACACAAATCATACTCCTTTGAAAGTTTCTTTGAGCTTTTGGAGAAGGAGGGCTGCTGGGTGAGGGCAGGGTGGGCTCAACTTTCTCAAGGCAATTTGCCTAGGACAGCCTTTGCTGCCCTGGCAGAATGAGCGGAAGTATTGTCACAATGGGGAGTGGGAATTCCTCAGTGTTGTGGGTTACATAGTCGACATCTCACTGCAAGGTGAGCAGTTTGAAACCACTTGGCACTCCTTGGGAGAAAGATGAGGCTTTCCACTTTCAAGAAGCGTTACAGTCTCTGAAACACACGGGGGCAGTTCTGTGCTGTCTGGGAGGAGTGCTTTGAGGGAAAAACAGATGGAATCAACAGCAGTGAGTTCGCAATTTTCCTGTAATGTTCTCAAAACCTTTTCCTTGGAAGACTCCTTGATGGACCTGTGTCCTTTGAGCAATTCTATTAAAATGACCCCTTTGGAGCTCCTCAAAAGAGTCACTATCCCCTTCTGCGCTGACCCCTCTGCCTTAAATTGAGCAGCAGATCCCCTGGGAGCCACGATTTTGATTAGACCTTTTTTTTTTTTTTTCCTGAAGGCAGCTTAAAGCAACGAAGACACGTGCATCACCAAGAGAAGGTGTCTGCAGCCATGCACTGCCACAGAGCCGCCTTTAAACAGGCGTTGTTTGGGAAGAAGCTTGTGCATGCGTGAGCTGGGACCCCAGTGGCAGTCCCTTTGGGCTGAGCCTTGGAAGTCCAACCTCTTGGGAGCACTCCTGAGTTCAAAGGATCCTCCTCAAGAACATGGAAACCCTGACCTACACTCTGCAGGAGCACTCACAGACACAGGTCCAAGCTCTCCTGGTGCCTTGCGGAGAGACAGGGTGGGACCCAGGGAAAGAGTCTGGGAGAGACAGATGGGGCCCAGGGAAGGAGTCTGGGAGAGACAGGTGGGGCCCAGGGAAGGAGTCTGGAAGAGACAGGTGCGATCCAGGGAAGGGGTCTGAGAGAGACATGGTGGGATCCAGGGAAGGAGTCTGGGAGAGACAGGTGGGACCCAGGGAAGGAGTCTGGCGATGCCATCCCCGCCACATCTCTTGTGCTCCCTGCAAAGCAAACGTCCGATGTTAGTTTCACGTTTCTCCCTTTTCCCATAAAGGCAAAAAATGCTCTTTGGATTTCTTTCGGTTAATGAAAACAGCTACTGGGGTGGGTAGGGTAAAAGCCAGGCAGTGGAAAGCGACCTTTTGAAAAACGAGGGTTCCCTGCGCAGGATTCTGCACATGGCTCATCACAACCTGTGTCCCCCACCGAGAGGGATGCTGCCTGCTGGCTCTTTGACCGCCTCAGCCAACAGCACCAGTTCGAGGGTCACCCGGTCCTCGCACCTCTTCCAGCAGCTCAGAGGGCAGCCAAATGGACCGGTTTGGTGGCGATGCAGTTCACAGCCGGACCGGTTCTGGAACAAGCAGCCATGGTGTTCAGATGTGCTAAGGGGTGGGGGGACGCCATCATGCTGGCTCCAGTGCTAGATTCTGAAAGGGAGACAAAAGGGAGTCTCCTGCAGTCCCTGCTTTAGTGAGCTTTGATTCTGTTGCCGGGGACGAGGCGGCCTGGGATGACTGTAACTGCAGACCAGCAGAGGACCAGGTGAGAAGGTCACAGCCCGTGGGGTTGAAGGAAGGCAGAAGGCCGGTCCAGCTGGGAGAGAAGCATTCAGCGGATCAGTGAGGTCGGGGTGTATCAGACAGTCCGAGAGAAGGAGGGGAGTTCCCCAGGAGGAGAGTGGGGTGGGAGGCTCCATCCCAGGCCCAGCCAAGGACACGGGCGGAGATGGTGGTGGTGGTTTTTAGTGGCTCGCAACTCAGTCCCAGCTCTGGTGACGCAGCTACAACACCATTAGACGGTTGTGATCTGTGGAGGGGTTTCACTGGCTCATTTTTGTGTGTGTTTTGTGTTTGGGTTGTTGTTGTCTAGTCTGTCTTAGTCTAGAGCAGTGGTTCTCAACCTTCCTAATGCCGTGACCCTTTCATACAGTTCCTCGTGTGGTGGTGACCCCCCTCCCCAATCATAAAATTATTTTCGTTGCTCCTTCATCACTGTCATTTTGCTACTTTTATGAATCAGGCGACCCCTGTGAAAGGGTCGTTTGACCCCCCCAAAGGGGTCGTGACCCACAGGTCGAGAACCACTGCTCTAGATGTTCAGCACCATCTCCACATGAAAGCATCCCCTGGCACACGGGCGGTAGCTGAGCATGAGGTGTGTGGGCTGGGAATTGAACCCGTGTCTCCTGCATACCTCTTGAACACAGGTATGAAGGGCAAAAGCATGCCACGAGGTGGAGAAGATCACACAGCCCAGAAGACACGCGCAGTGTGTAGACTGTGGAGAGGTAGATGGAGGTGAGTACACCAACATCAACTTCACACCCGTTGAGTCGATGCTGACTCACAGTGAGCCTGGAGGACAGGGTAGAACTGCCCCTCTGAGCTTCCGAGATGGTAACTCATTATAGGAGTTGAGGGCCTCATCTTACTCTCAAGGTGGTTTCAAACTGTTGACCTTGTCGATCCCAGCTCAATGCATAACCCCTGTGTACCAGAGGTGAATAGAGAGAAGTAAATTGGAAGGAGCTGGTGTGGGGCTTTGATTCCAGGGTGATGTGGTAGGTGATTAGAACACAATAGGCAGTCACTTGTCTGGAGGCTCCTGTGGGCCCGTGCAAGCCCAGGGTGCTTGCTGGTGGTGTGGGAGCAAGGTGGATTCAGGCTGACCTAGAGGATGGACAGCCAAGGACACATGGGACCAGAGGAGAATCAGACTGAGGCTCCCACTGAAGCATTAATTCAAAGCGTTGCAGCGATTTCAATGTGCAGCCAGGGTTAAAGATGCTGGCCTAAACGAAATGGATGGCTCCTCTGTGGCAGACACACTGCTGCCTGGTACCTAAATCATGTCGGGGCCTCTGAACAAGGAACAATGCGTGAAGAGCTTTGGGCAGCCAGCCAATCGTGGTTGCCACAGGTAACCCACTGAGGAGCTTGGGCAATACTGGGTAAGCCGGCATTGGAGAGCGAGAGCGACTGGGAATGAATGAGGAGCCAGCCAGGGCCTCTGAAGACAAAGCAAAGCTCTTTGGGTGTGGCAAGATGCCACGAGCGAGAAAGAGGCTGAGGGTGACTCAGAGGGGTTCCAGGGTTCTAGGGAGCCATGAGGAGAATGAGGAAAACCTGGAGGACGAGGCCCTGAGGGAATGCAATGGCTCTGATTAGGAACCCAGGAGAGGTTGAGGATCAAGTTGCTAAGTGAAAGGTCAGCAGTTTGAACCCACCAGCAGCTCCAAAGACTAAAGCGGAGGCCTGGCTGCTCCTGTACAGATCGACAGCACCGGGAGCCCAGAGAGGCAGTTCTACTTTGTGCTATAGGGTTGCTAGAAATCAGCTCAGTGCAACAGCAGTGGATGAGTGGGTTTTCTATGGGACCTAGTTGGAAGATTTGGTTGTCAGTTGAATGTGACCGAGGATGGAGACACAAAATTAAGGGGTGATGACTGAAGGTGGTCAGAATTCAAACAGCTGCCTCCCCCTGGGGTACCTTACCACCAGGTACCTTACTCCAAAGTTCTACCCGCAGTTATTACAACCTTAGGTATTTCAGGTGACCCTTGCCTGGTCTCCCTGCCTCCAGCCTCACTCACGTCCAATACTCTGGTTTTGATGGGGCTTCACAGTGATCTTCCTAAGACAGGGCTGTATGTGCTTGACTCCACTTCCGACAGCCCTTGCAAAAGTTCCCAGCACTATGATGAGTCTGTGGGCCATAGCCAAGCAGCTCAATCACTGACTGAGTGTTTAACAAATACGAGACCCCGGCCCCTGGTGGCACAGTGGTTAAGCACTCGACTGCTCACTGAAAGGTTGATGGCTTGAACCCATTCGCCAGTGGAAAGAGGCCTAGTGATAAGCATCCACAAGGACTTGTAGGCAGTTCCTACAACTTGGAAACCCTGTGGTCAGTTCCACTACAACCACATGTTCAGGCCACTCCACCAACCCACCAATCCACCAACCCACCAATGCTTTTCTGACTTCACTGCCCTGGGACTCTAACGTGATTGCAATGTGCTGCCAGGGTGGAGACTTCGGAAGCACAGGATGAAATCCAAGTTCCTGTGCCCAATGCGCAGGTCTTTCCCTGAACAGCAACCCACCCCCTACTCACCAGGAGCCCCTCCCTCCCCCTCCTCCCACGTCCTTTATACCAAGCTACCTGTCGGGTCTAGAACCTATCACCAGCTCCATGCTCTTGTGGCTTGATACCTGCTGCTTCCTCTTGGATAGCTTGTTGGTCTGCTTCTTGGTCGCATGGACGACGTTATCTAAGGCTAGCCTAGCTCAAGTGTCACCAATACTTTGGTCTATGTGGCTTCTGTGACTAATAGGGAGATGACTACATTCTCATAGTACCCTAACCTTGTACTTTCCCTCCCTTCAAGCCCCCACCTCTCTAGTGGCCGTTGGAGCTCCCTAAGTTGGCAGCCTAGTTTATCCATGGTCTTAGATGCACAGAGCTGCCCTGACGGGGAGTCATAAATTGGGTGCCTTGTAAGAACGTATACTTCGTGTCTCACAGTTATAGCAGCTAGGGGTCTAAAGGTAGGACGTCAGTAGGTCCCTTTGGCATTTGGAATTCCTTATCTTGGCTTGCTCGGTAGCTAAATTGTTGTCATATGGCTGTTTACTCACTGCCTGTCTGTCTGTATCTGTTCTCTTCTTTTCTAACTGTTGTCATGCGCCATCAAGTTGATTCAGCCCTGCAGCACGGACTCTCCGCCCCTAGGCTTGCACTGCACCAAAGAAACAGCACATGAGCCACACATGTGAGTGGCATCTCATTGAGTTGATTTGAACCCATAGCAATCCTATAGGACCAGGGCAGGACTGCCCCTGTGGGTTTCTGAGAGGAACTCATTATGGGGGTAGAAAGCCTCTTCTTTCTCTCATGAGAGACATGGGTAATGTGTTAGTCTGGGGAGACTAGAGAAACAAATCTAGGGAGATGCTCATATGTATATAAGAAAGAGCTGTATATACAAGAGAAATTATATATTGAGAAAACATCCCACCCAGTCCAGATCAAGTCCATAAGTCTGATATCCCATATGTCTATACTAGTCCATAAATTCCTCTTTAGGCTCATGCAGCCATGTGGTGGAATCAAATGCAGGAAGATCACATGCCAGTGGGTAGAAAGTCTTGTGGATCCAGTGGTGGTGGAAGCATCTCAGCACTAGCATGGGTCTCCACGTGGCTCCTCCAGCTCCAGAGTTCTGGCTGTATCAGCTCAGCTCCATCTGGATTGCCAACAGGAATGCCTCCCAAAGAGTGAGCTATTTATCTCAGTTTGTGCCTCCTAAATGAGGTCATCCAGCTGTGACCTGATTGACAGGCTAGACTCCACTCCTTTGCAAGTTGACACCAGATGATGTAACCTACCACAGATAATTAAAATTTTCTAGTAGCTACATTTAGAAGCCCTGGTGGCCCTGTAAGGAGCCTCCGTGGTCCTGTAGCTGGTGGTTGATCCCCACTAGCAGCTCCTCAGGAGAAAGGTGAGGCTATCTGCTTCTGAAAAGATGCCTCGTCTCAGAAACTGTAAGGAGCAGTCTTCTCTGCCCAATAGGGTCTTCGCTCTGAATCAGCATCAACTTGGTGACAGTGGGGTTAGCTTGTTTGTATTTTTTTTGGATAGTAGCTCCATTAAAAAAGTAAACAGAGCATGAACCCCTAAAATGATTAATAAAAATAAAGTAAAAGCAAAATTAATTTCAAGAATACATTTTATTTAAGGAGTTATGTCCTGGATATTGTGATTTGAACATGCAATCAATATAAACATAATTGATGGTGTATTTTGTTTTCTTTTCTCCATGTATTTCCAGACTAGCCACACTCCAGGAGCTCGGTGACCATTGGTAGCCAAGAGTTACAGTGCAGCTCCAGGTTCAGGAAGGAAACCCACCCCTGGCCAGTTGGTTGCCCCTCTTAGCTGCCGTTTAGGGCCACATAGAACTGGCCCCAGGGTTTCCAGGACTGCGCTCCTTATGGACGCAGACTGCCGTTCTATCCCACCCTGGGGCGGCTGGTGGGCGTAAGCTGCGGGCATTTTGGTTAGCAGCAGCCAAGGGTTTTAACCACGGCACCACCAGCGATCCTTGTAGATCCGGGAAGCTGTGAATTTTGGGAGGACAGGCTC
Organism: Tenrec ecaudatus; assembly: GCF_050624435.1. NCBI lineage: Eukaryota > Metazoa > Chordata > Mammalia > Afrosoricida > Tenrecidae > Tenrec > Tenrec ecaudatus. Next base: position 130,992,114 of record NC_134536.1, read on the forward strand.
AGTATCTGACATTTCTCCGAATCCTTCCATGCTTGGCACGTAGTTGTGATGAATACATGTTTACTTGCTATTATTGAACCAGGTCAGATAGTCACGGGGGCATATCATTGAGATCTTTACCAAAGGGGGATCATTTATATGCAATCACCTGCAATGACAGGCGAGGGAAACGAAGCCATGCCTGAAGGTGAGGCCCTGCCATATGCCAACAGAGCCAGGAGGGAGGAGGAGCAAGGGCCCTCTCTGCAGTAAGTCTTAGAAAGGCATTCCTTAATACACACACACACACACACATCCTTCCTTAATATATGCACTTTATTTATTTAGGTTTTTAAAGAAAATAATATTTTGTGTAGTGACACAACCCATCCCATCAAATGAAACCAATAACAGCATCCTGTTAACCCCCCATAAATGAGATTCTCTCTCTTTTTCTCTTCCCATCCTATCTCCATGCATAATTTCCTGTCCTTCCCAACCCTCCCCTACCCCCATTCCCTGCCTCCTCAGTCTCCCCAGTCTTATCTTTTGGTGTGAAACCACTTGTCCTTGTTTTTCCTTATTAGAATGGTGTCCTTAAGTATTCATCTTTATAAGACTGACTCACACTGCTAAGCATACCACTCTCTAGTTCTGCCTGTGTCCTGCTGTGCTTAAGAGAGCCGGGTCATTGTTTTTTTGTTGATGCATAATAGTCCATTGTCTGAACAGTCCAGAGCTTGTGTATTCATTCCTCTACCTGTAGAGTAAAGCCTGGATGGATCTTGACCTTGATGCTCATGGTTCCTGGGGTGTGGCTTCCTTTCAAGTCATTTCATTCTAGATCGGAGCCAATCCACCTCACCCAGCAGCAGAAGTGGTAGGATTTTTTTTTTTGGTGGCATCGTGAAAGCACTATGGGAAAATTGCATGATCTCAGATTCTTCCTTGACTGGGCTGACCTCCAGTGGATAGTTTCAAAAATAGATATGCGTTTCAATTCTGCTTCACCACCTGCTGACTGTGTGTGATCATGGACATCTTACTTAACCTGTGAATCTCACCTTAGTTCCTCACCAGTGAGATGCAGAGAACATCGATAACAGCATCCTTGTAGGATTATCTTGAAGCGATCATGTGATTCTGATGACTTCTGATAGTCCCTGCTTCCTGGCCCTCACGTCCTCTGCATCCCTCCCTTTGAGTGCAGATCAAGTGGAATGTGCTGAATGAATCCTAAAAAATTGGCTCAGGTAAAGGTGTTGCGACGTCGCTTCCATGGTTTGGATAGCAAAGGAGTGGTTTGTATCCTCCTAGCTCTCGCTGGCTCTCTTACTTTCTCTGCCATTTGAACACAAGCTGCCATGGGGTGAGATGCTCTATGGAGAGGTCCACATGTGTTAGGCAGGGTTCTCAAGAGAAACAAAACCAGGACATGTCTGATGATATACACAGCGAGAAGGAATGCAGCAGCTAATGAGTCCACACAGCAGTGCAGAGAGCTGAGTCTAGCTCACTCTCTTGGGACAGTCAGTATGCTGGAGGTCAAGGAAGCAGACAGTGAGAAGCTGAAGCGGTGAGGGGCGACAGAGGTCAGTAGCACAGCATGGTGAAGAGGTCTCTGCAGAGCCTCACAATGTAGCCATGCCAAATGGCAGGCTGAAATCGCTACTCCCATTCCTGTTCCTGGATTCCATGTGTCATGAGCTCCTATCTCTTATCTGTACCTGTGCACATGTTCCGGTCTAGCCCACAGTGAAAAGCAGGACTGGGGTCATGATAGTGGAGGAGGGGAAGTAGGGAGAGGAGGGAAGGAAGGGGGAACCTATTGTAATCCACACATAGCCACATCCCACCACCCCTCCCCCTCTGCCCCACAGGGATAAACAACAGAAACCGTGATGGAAGGGAGACAGAGGTCGGTGTAAAATATGAAAATAATAATAATTTATAATTTATCAAGGGGTCAACAGGGTGGGGGAGGGGATGGAGGGACAAAAGAGGAGCCGATACCAAGGGCTCAATAGAAAGTAAATGTTTAGAAAATAATGATGGCAAAATATGTACAAATGTGCTTGATCCAATTGCTGTATGGATTGTTATAAGAGGCCCCAATAAAATGATATTTTAATAAAAAAACAATATGGCGGGTGGGGCGGTGTCTCCATGGAGCAACGGTCCAGTGCAGGTCATGGGTTGCCTTGGCCAGGTGGCACGGAGCGCTACCTGGCCCACAGGTAACACAGCACAAGGTGGAGACAGAGTACCTAACTCAGGCAGTATGCTGGTCCAGATTACCAGGGGAGAGAGAACAAGGCCGGCCACAGAGAGCCATTGATCTCCACTGCCCTCTGATCAAGCTGTGATCTGATTGACAGGCCAAGTTCCGCCCACATGTAGCTATGTGGCAGCCATTTGACACCCCCCACAAACCTAAGGATCACATCACCTGACAACAGAGAGTGGAGCTTCCAGCCAAAAGCTCGTGAGAGCTCCGAGAGGAACTGAAGCCTCAACTCATCTCAACTCAACAGCTTGTGATGAATCTTCATCTGTGTGTGCATGTGTATGTATGTGTGTGAGGGAGGGAGGGAGGGAGGGAGAGAGAGAGTGAGAATTGGGTGGTTTACAGAGCACATCTGCTTTCCCTTTAACCACACATGCAGTTTGCTTCCTATCATTGATGCAATCCCTACGATGGAACATTGCTTCTCCTCCATCCCACATTTTCTCTGTGTCTCCCATTTCCGTTCTTCCGTCTTTCTTAGCCCTTCGGAACTTTGTCTTTGGGCAAATGCTGTCCTTGTCTGTCTCACATGCTGCTAAGGAGTTTGAACCCCCTCATGGTATTGCTCCCCTTGTAGCTCTTTCTATTTTTATCTGAAAAGTGACTCAGGAGGCGAGTTCTTTTCCAGACCTGAAGGTTGACTAAGGGCCATAGTCTCAGGAATTCCACCAGTTTCTAGCCAATCGATAAACCTGATCTTTTCTGTTTTTAAGATTTTGAGCTTTGGTCTGCCTTTCTCTCCCACTCTGTCCAGGTCCTTCCGAAGTGATCCCTTTCAGCGCTGTTGGCAGTGGTAGCTGGGCACCACCTAGTTCTTCTGGTTTCAGGGTCACAGACGCTGATGTGCGTGTGATCCTTTAGTCCTTTGAACGGATTGTTTCCATGTATCTTTGATTTTATTCACTCGTCTTTGCTCTGGAGGATGAGGAACCAATAGTTGTCCCTTAGATGGCTCCCCATGAGCTAGGAAGGCCCCAGTCCCCACTCACCAAAGTAAGATGGAGACCATTGTCGTTGTGAGCTTTGTTGTGCCAATTGACCTCAGGGTCCCCTAAGGTGACAGTCTTGATCCCCAGGCCAGCCCCTCATTCCCTCAAGGGTCTCAGTTATGTCTAAGAAGATTTCATAACTTCTCCTCCATAGGTGCCCTGACCTTCCTGGACACAGTCGCAGTAAAGATAACCACACAAGCACAAATGCCCTGGAACACCTACCCCAGGAACAGCTGTCTCTTTAACACCATCACATGAGTGCCCTTGGAAGTGTAGCTCCCAGCTGAGTCCTGAGGTGAGGTTGTGTCCTTGTGAGAGGTGTAGGCCCACAGACGTGTGTGCTGTCTGAGATGCTACACTTTGGGCTAATGTGTGAGACATATGTACATTTCATCTAGCCTTTGACATATAGACTCTTGCTGTTAGGTGCTGTGGAGCTGAGTTCAACCCGTGGGAGCTCCGGAGGTGCCCGAGTAGAACTGCTGCTTGGTTTCTGAAATCTCATCGACTCCCAGGTATTTCCTCCTTGAACTTGTCGAGGGGTAAGACCTACCAGCTTTTCAGGTAGCACCTCAGTGCTGAAGCATTGCACTGCCGGACTCCTGGAACCTGGACAATCCAGTCAGGCCAGAAAATGCTGCTGTTGGTCAGACGTTGTTGTCTCATGTCAGGGAAAACCTCTGAGCTAGGTAGCCGAGGAGCAACATGGATGAGCAGCAAGAATGAAGTCATAGGAGAGTCATATATTTATATACACACACATACACACAATAGTACACACATGTACTATAGTACAAAAACATATAGTGTAGTATGCACACACACACACTATAGTATATACATATAGTATATACACACATACATGTATACACACACTATAGTATATGCACACACATGCACTATAGTACAAAACATGTACTATAGTATGCACACATATGCTATCACATAGAATATATACACATGCATGTATACACACATATCCTATAGCATATACATACACACATACTATAGTACACACATATTATAGTATACACATAGATGTGCTATGGTACACACAGATATCCTATAGTATATATACACACATACACTATAGTATATATACACACATAGCATATACATACACATATAATATACACACATATATGTGTATATATAGTATATGCACACCCATGTACTATAGTACACACACATATCCTATAGTATATGCATACACATATACTATAGTATACACATATAGTATATACACACATATATGTGCTATAGTACACACATATGTGTATATATACTATAGTCTATGCACACGCACTATAGTACACACATACTACCGTATACACACATATGACAGCATATACACATATACTATAGCACACACATGTTACAGTATATGCACATATATGTACTATAGTGCACACATGTATGTATATACATACTACAGTACACGTGCACACATGTACTATAGAACACACATTATAGTATATACACATATATAGTATATGCACACATATATTATAGTATATACACACATAGATGTACTATAGTACACACAATTTATATATACACACACACACACCTATATGTTAATTACAACTCATTCTTTTGTACTGGAGTGAACATTTTCCTTCTCATTCCAGGCATGGCTCCATCCTATCCTTTCACATCCAACTTCATAGCTAGTTCACAACATGCCCCAATGAGAAGAATATCAATTGGAGCCTCACTTGGGGCAGGGAGCCCCAACCAACTTGGGCTAAAAGAACAAGGTGCCATCAGCCCATAGGTCAGAGTAGTGTCCTTCGTCCCCTCTTTCTTTCCCCTGCCCCCAGAACTTGTTTGTCCTCTTTGAGCAAAACTCGTGAGAAGAATCCATGCCTCTGGAACGAAGCCTCCGTGCGACGGTGAAAGCTAATCAGTTGTGAAATCTAATCGATTATCATGTGCCTTGTCGGAGACACAAATGTCTTAACTGAAGAGGGGTGGTCTGTGCAGAGTGGAGAAGAAGGGGGCCCCAAGGAGTAATGATTTGTCAGTGTTTTTCCGGCTCTGTCCAAAGCAAGCGGGGCCCATCTGGCTGACAGACACATCCGCTCTGCTTGACAGGTGGGCCCGTGAGGAGAGGGAGTACCAGGCCATTATAACTCACTGACACAAGCCATTAAGATCAGCCTGCTGCTCCGGGAAGCCTGCTGATAGGACCGTTCCTTCCCCAAGCGCGCAAGGAGAGGAGGCTCCACCAAGGAGCAGGGACATCGGGTTTTCTACACGGTTCCGGTTCTCTCTGGGACTAATGAATGGATGGCCTGGCTTGTTTATCAGTCTCTTGATAGATTTTTTTTTCTTTTCAGTCTGGGGGAGTCTTTGAACTCTGGGGTTCTGACCAAGCAGAGAGACTGCCTCTCAAAGTGGGGGCAAGTGCCTGGGGTCTGATATCCCCCTCCTTCCTCCCTTCCCTCCCTTCCTCTATCCTCTCTTTGCCTTGCCTTCCCCTTCCTTTCTCCATCTCTCCCTTCTTCCCAGCTCCTTCCGCCTTCCTCCCCTCCCTTCCTCCAGGAAGCAGCAGCGAAGAATTCAAACGCTGGATTGCACTGAACAAATCGGTGGCGAAAGACCTCGTTAAAACTCTAGAAAGTCAAGATGTGGCTTTGAAGACTCAGGTGTGCTTGCCTCAAGGCAGGGTATTTTCCATCACCTCACCTGCCTGGGAAAGCCGGCCATGCATGAAGGAGACTTCAGAAGCATGGAGGCACTCAAACTGGTGCTGGCCAAGAAGACCCAAAGTGTCACGGACTGCCGGAAACACAGAACCAATCAGTCTCAGAGCCGGTCTGGCCAGATGCTTCTTAGCATCGAAGATGGCAAGGCTTTTGTGTCGCTTACATTGGACATGGTACCAGGTGGGCCCGGTCATGGGGGAGACAACTGTCAGGCTTGGTAAATCAGGGGTCAGGGAAGAAGAGGGAGACCCTCCAAGAGATGGGTGGACGCAGTGGCTGCAACCATGGACTCCCACCCAACACTGCTGGTGAGGGTGGTTCTGGCCCGGTTGTGTTTCGTTCCATTGTGCACAGGGTACCTCTGGGGGGCGATGATGACCCATTGGCACCGCACCATAAGGACACCCCACCCCTCCTCTTTCTAGGCCCCTCTTCTTCCAAATCCAGACCTTCATGTTTTCCCAGCCTCTTGGCCTATTTCCATCCTCAGAAAGACTCAAACAGATCCACTGCCATCAAGTGGATTCTAACTCACACCCCAGCCTTCTTTCCTGCCTCATTTTCTCTCTTTGCTTCTAGCCTTTTCTCCTCCTCCCTACAGCGCTCACACCCGCTCCTTCATGTGTGGGAGTCATGCTCTTATGTGTTGGTTAAGCAAGTGGTCCAATGGTCTTAAGAACCAAGACACTGCTCTGTCTCCAGGTGGGTCTGCCCACATGCAGAGATGCCCAGCATTTTCCTGGCGTGAAGATTGTTACCCATGCTGCACCATGCTTCAAGACAGCATTTCATTGATTTGTCATTAGAAATAACTATTTCACAATATATCATGACATATTGTTTTTGTGACTCATCACGATGCTTTAATGATGTTCAATTTGTAACAATGAAAATACATCCTGCCCATCAGATATTTCCACGATGAGTCATCACAGTAGCAAAATGACAGTGATGAAGTAGCAACGAAAATAATGTTATGGTGGGGAGTCACCACCACATGAGGAACTGTATGAAAGGGCCACGGCCTGAGGAAGGTGGAGAACCACTGCTTAAGTGCTCTGGAACTCATCTGCCAAATGGAAATAATCAGAGCCCTGTGCTCACAGCGCTGCCACCACGATGGAGCCAATAGGCACAGTGCCTGGCCTGGGTGACTGGCTCCATCAACATTAACTAAGCCACCAATGCTGAGGGCCTCTCTGTGTCGGATGCGCTGGGTGCTAGGGGCTGGTGGGGCCGGGGGGGGGCAGGTTAGAGGTTGGGAGCAGTGACACAGAGCTACGTCTGGGATGGAGGAGAGGGTGGTCTGAAGAGACACCAGGCCATTTCAAAGCACCCCGGGCAGGGGCTGCTCACTGTGGGGCGGGCACCCTCAGGCACAATAGGCTCTCCTGCCTTCTGTGTTCTCACAGGTGCAGGGCATCCTGCACAAGGACAAGGGCACAGCCAGGGCGGGGTGGGGCAAGAGGGGCCCAGGCTGTAAGGAGAGGTGGGAAGGGCACTTGCATCTCCTGGCTCTCGGGGATCGCAGCCCTGCTGGGACTCCCTCGCGTGTGAGGACAGGTGGGCATGTCAACGACAGCCTGCACCAGACAAGGTACAGGTGGACCTGTGTCCAAGAATGGGCTGATGGTGGTCTGATAGCTGAGGCTGGCAGTACCCAGGATGACCCTGGTGCCCTTACTCAACGAAGGAAGGGCACTCTGCCCACCACTCGCTCTTCTCTCCCAGGGACTCTGATCCCCCTTCCTTTAGGGGGCTTGCTGTCCCAAGCTGCGCGCGTGAGGCTTTGCCAGTGGTATTGTTCTCTGCTTCACCGAAGGCATGGATCTCTGTTAGTCTCTGCTAATAGCGTCTACATTTAAAACCAATTAAATGGTGATATTAATTTCCGAATGGGTGGATAGGTGATACATCGGTCTGCACACAATTCAGAGTTCTAAAAGGCATGTAAAGCATTTTCTCTCTAACCCCTGTCCTGCCTAGTTCTCTAAGACGTGAAAAGGGGCCACCAGCTCTTGGTGCGCTAGTATGATTTTGAGATACAAGGGATCGCATGTGTTTCTGACGGGGCCTGGTGGCATAAGGTCGCAGTGCAGCACTGGTGGTGGGAACCTGCCAGACGCCCCGTGGGAGGATGCTGTGGCAGTCCCTTCTGTAAAGATTCACATGTTCATTCACTGCCATCGAGCTGACTCCAGTTCACAGCAGCCTTATAGGACAGGGTCGCGCTGCCCCTAGGGGTTTCTGAGACCCTCTTTACTGGAGTCGAAAGCCTCGTCTTTCTCCCACACAGTGGCTGGTGGTTTCGAACAGCTGATCTTTCAGATCCCAACCACCAGGGATCTCTTTACAATATATTTTTTGGGGGGAGGGGGCACAAATCAACCCACGAAGAGGCTCATGGTTTTATTCATGTTATATGTATGTAACAGTTATTTATGGAGAGCCAACCACATGCCAGATCCTGAAGATGGACAATCACCACAGTACCATCTTGGTCCACAGCGCTCCCCCACCACCCCAGCCCATCTAGTAAGTGGAGCAGCCAGACTGGCCAACAGGCATCGCTCCATGCTACTAAAGAACTAGACATACATGAAGGATCTTGGTGGTGTCAACGGTTTGTGCTGGATGATTGACCTAGAGGTGGCAGTGCAAACCCACCCAGTGGGAACCACGGAAGAAAGGCCTGGCGATAAAGAGAAAACCCATCATCTCTAAGCCCCAGGTGAAATCCACTGCCACTGCCAAGTTAATTCTGCCTCATGGCAACACTGCAGACAGTAGAACCATGGGGTGCAAAGTGCCATATTTCCAGGAGCTGATAGCTTTGTCTTTCTGCTCTGGAGCTGCTGGGAGACTCACTCCACCCGCTTTAAGTTAGTGACTACTCCTGGAACCTCGGCACTGGCGGGTTATGGCCCCGGAAACCATAGGAAGTCGTTTTCCTTTGTAACGAGGGGCCACCCTGGGTTGGAAGGCAGTGGGTGCGAAGTCCATAGAGGGAGCACCTACAGCGGGCCAGTCACCGCTCAGGAAGGGCGTGGTTTAGAGTTCACCTGCTCCCCGGTGAACTATGGTCTTTTAAAATTCTTCCTCTTAGCCTGGTCTCCTAGAATTGAAGTCTCCTAGGGACCATCCACCTGCTTTTAAAATTGGAGTTTTCTTCCAAGAGCTTCTTCTCGAGTTGCCTCCTTAGCCCTCTCCCCTGCTGCCTGTGGGTGTCTGACCCTGCTGGGGTCATGCCCTCTCACACGCCCTTCCTCACCTGGGACAGTCACCAGACCCGGGACAGTCTGCTCACATCGTGTCTTATTTTCACGTGTCAGCCGCAGACCCTGTGGCTGGAGGGGTGGTGGTTATTAGGTGCCCTCGAGTCGATTCTGACCCATGGTGACCCTCTGCCCAACAGAACAGAACCCTACCCGGTTCCCCCAATCCCCCCCCCTACCCACCCATCGTTCCTATGCCAGAGCTCAGGGTAGCAGTCACTGTCAATCTAGCTCATGGAGGGCCTGCCTCTTTTGACCTGCCCCTCCATTTTACCATGCATAGTGTCCTTCTCCAGGGCCCGCTCTCTCCTGACCATGGATCCGAAGGAGCCATTGAAATATAAGAAGTGGGGGAGGGGGGGCTGCAGGAAGCCCTGGAAGGGAGGCATGGGTTTCCACAGAAGCTATCTTGATCACCCGCTTGGTTCTCAGAGGAATGGTTGGTTGCCTCTTTCTCAGATTCTGGGGAACCCATGCTGGACAGTCCAGTTGGGTGGACACCAGAGGTAAGGGCAGGGGTGAACGAGCAGAAGGCCAAGGACCTTGCAGTCCATGGTCAAGCCAGGGCAGACCTGGGAGCCAGAGAGTGTCTGGAAGAGTCAAAGAATGTGCTGGCCTGTGGTCAGCAGCAAGCCAGGCGCCCTGAAGCCAGGAAAGAGCAAGGTCAGGCCAAGGTCCAGGCCCTGGGAAGCTGGGCAGGCCAGCTCAGACTAGGCAGCCCCACTGAAGGGGCTACTGGGGCTGGAGTTCTCCATCTCCCACTAAGAGGTGAGCTGCTGGCTTGAGGATGCACAGGTGTTGCAGAATGGCTGCGCCTGGGAGGGCCAGAGGGAGGGGACCTGGGCGCCAGGGGCCAGAAATGTGGCCAAAAGAGAGCCCACTCCAAACCCTGAAACTCCTGAGTCATTCTGTGCTGGGCACCAGCTGGCCACCAGGTGGGCTAACTGACTGTCATGCCGTTGCCAGGAGGGTGTGCCAACGCAAGGGGTCCGGCTACTCGACTTGGCAGATGACATGATCGACATGCAGTTGAACGAGGATTTCAGAGACACAGCATTTTTTTCCTTTGGTATACATATGAAATATCACATGGAGTATGCTGGACATCACATGGAGTATGCTTTTTTGGTACATAGTAAGGCATCTGTAACATTCAAATCTGCCTGGGTGCACATGTATGTGATCTGACCACCCAACCCCTATTTTCAGAGCATTAGGCTAGGGTCCTACGGAGAGGCTGCGGGGAGCACTCCCTCTTCACAAAATGCTTACTCACTGAGGGGAGCCTGCCAAGAGCAAGTCTCCAGGAAATGGGAGCTTCTTCATGCTCACTCTCAATGGCCAGATTGGCCATGTTGGGCTCACCAAGCCAGAGCAGATGCATTCTCTACAAGTCTGTGCTTTACATCCACACCTCACATTCCTCAAAATTCCAAATACATCCCGTCCACTGCTTCCTCTTTCCTTCCAGCCGGCCTCTCCATTCGCTTTTCTTTAAAGGAGAATTTGCAGGGTCTCTTCTGGGTCTCCTTTAGGAAAATCCAGGCCAGCTTCCCCCCAAGCCTGTGCTCTTCAGGAAGCCTGTGATCTTTATTGCAGATTATCTCACCACGGCTTGTAGGAGTCAGACCCACTGTCCCCTGGCTCCCAGGCACCACCAGAAGCAGTTTCGTAGGTGGGAGGACATTGGCCATTCTCCAGGCTTCTGGTACCCAACGCTTTTTATAATAGCAGGTCACACATCTTGGCCAACATTTCTGCAATTTCACCCTTCAGAGCTCTTGGGTGGATGCCATCTGGTAGACATGATTTATTTACATCTAATTTGTCAATTAGGTCTAGAACATCTCATTTGTTTACTGCTATTTCATCTAATTCCCAAGTCTTGTCTGCTTCAAAAGACACTTTGGGGGGGTAGGACACTCAATCCTGCCCTTTTCAATCTGTTAGCAGATGGTTATAAAGCTGTGGCCCTGTGTTGGATACCGTGGAAAAAGCAGAGTAGACTATGCGGACCCTGTCATTAAAGAGCCCATCGTTTGGTCAGGAAAGATGATTGAGGTAGGAAAGCTTTCGGCCGCCAGTAATGTGAAAAGTGGCTGAAAGTGGATTTAGCAAACGGAAGTCAAGTTGGATGATCTAGGAGGCAGCCGGAAAGTGGGCACTGCTGATGTGGGTTTAGCTGCTCAACAATGTCCTTAGGCACCAGGATCTCCAGGTCCAGTCTTAACCACTAGCATTTCACCCTTGTGTTGGTTGTCTCAAGGTCACAATATGGCTGCTGTAAATCCAGACATCATGCCCATAGTTGAGGTGACAAAAAGGAATAAGACACCAAGTGTTTTCTTTGATCAGGACTAGCAAAAGATAAAAAGTTTCCATTTTAATTTTGTGTGCTACTGAGAATATCGGTAGCAGGACACACCAGCTCAGCAGTTTCTCCATGTACGATTTGGTGACATTGATTATATTCTTCCAGCTGTGCAAGAAATCCCATCCTCCTTTCCTCCTAAACTCATTGACCCTGAGGTTCATTTCTAATCTGTCATTTGAACCCATATAGATAGTTCTTAAAAGAGCATAAAACTCAAGGCAAACTTCTTACTAGAATGATTGCTTGTTTGTTTTAATATGGAACGCTTCACAAATTTGCGTGTCATCCTTGTGCAGGGGCCATGCTAATCTTCTCTGTATCGTTCCAATTTTAGTATATGTCCTGCCAAAGCAAGCATGATTGTTTGTTTTTAAGATGACTTCAGGGGATTTTTTGGTCAAAAATTTTTAGATTATGTCAGGGCAATCGTGTAGGGCTTCCCCCTCCCTCCATTGCCCCAGGAAGTATAGAGTCTAATAGAATTTGATGTTCTGGTCTGAGTTTCCCCACTGTTGATCAGAATTTTTCTATGGGCTCACTGGTCAAAATAATCAGTCATGGAAGCAGGGTACCATCTAGTTCTTCTGGTCACGAGCAAAGAAGTCAGTTGTCCATGGAAGCAATGAGTCACACATTTGTATTGTCCTCCTATCCTTTGCTCTCCTTTCTCTCTTGAGTAGAGACCAATTGTTGAGCCTTGGATGGCCGCTGTGAGCATGTGAGACCCTAGACACTATGCAATGAACTACAAGGTAGAACAGAAACCCCAACTGATTATTAGGCTAAGCAACTGGGCTAGTCTATGAAGTCGTGACTTTAAACCTCCAAACCAAGGAGCCTAGGTGTTTGGCTATACATCTATTATTTCTGATTGGGTTTTTTGGTCAATGGTATAAATATATCTTCCACATAGATTTTGTCAATTCAGCTGTTTACAGGTGTACAACATTTTGAAGGCATTACAATAATAGGCTGTTACTCCACCTTGCCCTTAATCAATGTGATTTTGCCTTCACCCTTACTGCCACCCCCTCTCTGCTTCCTGCCCCTGATGGCCACTAATAAACTCTGAGCTCCATACATCTGCCTTTTTGTACCTCGTTAGATAACTGAGCTCCTATAATTTTTGCTGATTGGCTTATTTCACCCAGCACCATAGCTTCAGGCGCCATCTATATTTCACAAGTATTTAGACTTCAGTGCTGCCGGTGGCTGAGTAGTATTCCATTGCATGTATGTACCATGTTGTGTTCCTCCATGCATCTGTTGATGGGTATTTAGTTTGTTTCTGCCTTTGGACTATTGTGAATAGTCCTCCAATGAACATTGGTGAGGAATATCCAGCTCTACAGAAGCAGTCTACCTCTCGTAGACCCGAGTTCATGCATAATCGACTCAAACGAGGTCATCCAGCCACGCTTAGCACTGAAAGAGTCTGGAGGAATGCGTGTTTAGGATTTTCATCCTCTTTGGTGGAAGGGGCAAAGGAGTCAAAGGTTGGGCATGAGTATTGAGTTGACCAGTCAATAAACCCAATGTCTACAAATGTCCCTGACAATCTCAGGCGGTTCCAATGCTAAAGGAGCGGCACAGATTTGGATCCAGAACAGTCCTTTCACGCCTAGCTTCTTCTTTCCTGGAGTTCATATGGAGGAATGTGCCTCATGAACTCAGTGCTGGACAGTGGGACTCGTGCTAGGAAGGCTGGGTGGGAATTGGGCCCTGTTGTGGTAAGGACGTTCTGGATTGAGGGCATGATGGAGATGACTAGAGATGCTTGCTACACATGGCTGTTTCCAACGGCAGTGAGCACAGAGTGAGAGAGAGGACCACGTGGAGGAGAAAGGACCTCAGAGAAGTCGGTTTAGGTTAATTTACCAGGAGCTGCCCACTTGTCTTGTCCTGGAGTTACCCCTTGTCTCACACACATGGGGAAGCAGGTGCGCTGTGTGCCGAGCGTCTGTTCTGCAAGGCTGGCTTCGGATGCAGCATGTTGCCCAGCAGTGGCCTCCAGGCTCTGAGCAAACACACTTCTCGTTTGCTCGTGAGGGGCCTCATCGGTCTCAACTCCAGCTTCTCCCTAGCTTGTTTCTAACCCTTTGGCCTCTCTTCGTAGTACTCCTTTCAAACTCTAGAATAATTTCCTTGCCCTCGAAGGGGATGACTTTGAGATATCATTCCTTATACTCAGTCGTTGACATTACATTCCCTCCTTTGACTTGACTTTTCCTGACCCTTGGCAAGCCTATCCATACCCAGTCATCTCGTGATGGCTCTTGTGCCTAGGCTCCGTGCTTCCAATCGAGTTGGTGCTCCATCCTGGCCCAGTCCTTTCATTGGGCTTGATAAAGCAATTGTCTAGCTCTTGGCGAGGGTTCACGAGTTTTGAACGACCAGCAAAGCATTTGTTCTTTATTTCCTAGGTAAGAGGTTGTCCTTGAAAACCTTGGCTGGCAGAATCCACATCAGAAGGTCTCGTCTTTGAGAGCTCTTTTTGACAGTGCCGTGTAGAAGCGCCTGCGAGAGAAGCCACGGTGGTGAGCAGACTAGCCTGTAGGGCACCGACGGCCATCAGGTCCCTTTGAACCCTTGGTGACCTCATGGGCATGACAGGTGAACTCCACCGGGATTTCAGTGGTGAGCTTTTCAGAAGTAGATGTCTTTCTGTTGAGAGGCCACTGGATGGACTCAAACTGCCAACCTTTTGATTAGCCACCAGGCGCGTTTCCCCTTTGCCTCACCCAGGGACTCCAGCCAATCACAACCTGGACTGAAGCGAGAGGGAGAGGCCTGGTATCAGAAAAATATGGGCACCAGCAGGAGTTGGCACATGCTTTCTTGTGTTAGGAGGAGAGGAAGAAGCCCACGGGGATGCCTGCGCTTCCAGCAGGACCATGATTAGGAGTCACTGGTGGGGATTGGACGGACCGAATTTTAGGGCTGGTTGGTTTTGAAGAAGACGGGTCGGGTTTTAGGCCAGCTTGGTTCAGAGTGGCAGCAGGAGTTCTTACAGGTCCTGTCTGATGGAGAGTGAAGGAAGGACCACCGTGGAGATGAAAGTTTGGTGCAGAGGAGAGGCGTGGGCAGGGAGAAAGAAGCCCCCTTGGACCAGGTCCAGGGCGGACGTGCAGGGGGAGAAGGGAAGGCGGAGGAGGACTGCAGGCAGCTGGGCCTGCGGAGGTCAGAAAGACAGAGCAGGGAGCATCTCCAGCAGGAGGGGGCTGAACTGCAAGACCAGGCTACAGGCATCCTCTTCCTCGGTGACACGGCAAAGGATCTGAAACCTTAGGTTGACTTCTGCCAACTTCTGGTGGTTTCTCTCTTTCTTTTTTAAAAACATTTTATTAGGAACTCATACAACTCTTATCACAATCCATCCATACATCAATTGTATAAAGCACATCTGTACATATTTTGCCCTAATCATTTTCAAAGCCTTTGCTCTCCACTGAAGCCCTTGGCATCAGGTCCTCTTTCTCCCTCCCTCCCCACTCCCCCCTCCCTCATGAGCCCTTTATAATTTATAAATTATTATTTTGTCATATCTTGCCCTATCCGGTATCTCTCTTCACCCCCTTTTCTGTTGTCCATCCCCCAGGGAGGAGGTCACATGTAGATCCTTGTAATCGGTTCCCCCTTTCCAAACCACTCTCCCTCTCCCTCCCAGTATCGCCCCTCACAGCCCTGGTCCTGAATCTGGTGGTTTCTAAGTCTGGTCCTGGCCCTGCGATCATTAAGCGTCCTCTCGGACACTCTCCTTTTCTCCCTTGCTTGTGCTTACCTTGCTTTCTGAGTCAGAGGTCTACAACCAAATGTAGCCAATAAATTAAATAAATTAAATTAATAAATTAAAAACAAACCAAATGTAGCCAATTGGGCATTCTTTTCAGCAGCAATTCTGACCCCGAGCTGGTTCCTGTTTCCACCTGCCTTGTCCTAATGGGTGAACTCTCTCATTCTCCCAACTTGGAGATTGCTCAGTTTTAACAGGATGTCTTTTTTGGCTTTTTTTTTTTTTTTTTTCAAATCAAGACAAAAATCTCTTGTGGGCCAAGCCGTGGGGTTCACATGTGGTTGGCTTGCAAGGATTTCCGCCTCCTCTTTTCTCTTTAGACGTTTCCCCCCTGGCTTTCTCAGAGGTGTTGGTGAGCGCGGCTCAGGGTCCCGCCATACAGCCCCTCATTCTATTCTTAGCGCATCCTTGTACTTTCCTAGCCCCCTGTGGAAACCTGACAGAGCAACGGATGGAGTTTTCTCTCCTCTCGATTGTTAGGGTTGATTTTGTGTTGCCGTGTTAGCAGCGGCCATTGAACAGCGGTTGGCTCTTTACAAAGCAAGCCACACACCTTCTCGTCTTTCATCTTCCCAGCCAGTCTGGGAAGCCGTTTCTGTAACAATTGTTCTCATTTTACAAACCAAGCCATGGGCTTTGGGAGACGAGGCTCAGTTAGTCACAGAAGGAGCCAGGGTGGACTTAAGATCTTTGGCTGCTTTCTCTCTTTTTAAATAATAATACTATTATTTTTTCCCCTCCAAAAAAAAAGAAAGAAAAGAAAAAGAAAGAAAACATTACATGATCAAGGAAGGTTTTTAAAATTTTATTATTATTCCATGTTTTTATATCTTCTATGATCGTGTAGGTTAATCTGGGTTGTTATTCAGTGTTCGTGGTTTTTCTTTCTTTTTTTCCCCTTCTTGATCTTCCTAGTGTTGATTTCTAATTTTATAGTGCCGTGATCTGAGAAGACGGTGTGCAGTTTTTCCATGCTCTTAAGCTGAGTGAGGTTTTCTTTGAGGCCTGACTTCTGGTCTGGGCGATGACTGAGACAGAACCTACAGGGAACAGTGCTATGGGAACTTAGACCTCATCAGGCATCTCGAGGGAACAAGTCCCGGGGTCTCGGGGCTTCAGACCACAGGCTTAGGGGACACCAAACTCTAGTGACAAAGGCCCTCGTGAGTAGGGCTGGGGTCTTTAAAAGCTCACAAGCAGCCTTTCACAAGCAACTCTTGGTCTCTATGCCTCTGGAAGACAGAAAAGGGATGAAAAGACAGAGTGGGAGAAACATGTGTAACAAAATTCAAAATCATACAGAAGCCCATTTTTACTGGTCTGATAGAGAGCCCAGGTGGCATAGTGGCTACGAGTTGGGCCGTGATCCTCAAGGCCAGCAGTTCAAAACCACCAACCCATCCTGTAGGAGAAATACATAGCTTTCCACTCCTGTACAGGGTTAGGGGCAGTTCTACCCTGTCCTATAAGGTCACCATGAGTCGGCATCAACTTGATGGCTGTGAGTTTGGTTGGGGTTTGGACAGAGACTTGCAGGGAGCACGGACACTGGCCTTTATTCATGCCTAAATGCCCTGTCATGGCTCAATTTTCAGCTAAACAGCAGACAGATTTATGAGGAGGAGAATGGCACTAATATGGTGCACACTCCTTAGAACAGCCGGCCACTTGGAACCAGGAGCACAGCATCGAGCCAAGGCCAAACTCAGAAGGACTAAGAGAGAAGGAAGAACGAAACTGGAGGAGACACAGGAGGAAGTGGGCTGTCATGTTTCATGGTGGGGATTGTCATCCAGGAGAGGCAAGCATGGGGAGGAGATACATAGCACCATGCTATGCCCGGTCTAGGTGCTCCTGCTGCTAGAGCTTCCTGTTTTTTCTTTCCTAGTCATGCTTCTATGAACTGGCAAGGTCTTCCCAGAACCAGATAAATGACCCTATAAAGATGTTACATTTATAATCATCGAGATACAAAATGTATATGTATCGTTGTATAGGATCTGGATAAATATTGGTGGTGTTTGTTGGGTGCCATTAACTGGATCTGGTTCATAGCAAACCCCAGGTGACCAAGGAGAGCTGGAGCCTGGTGGTTTGTGGCTGCTATCTTTACGGAAGCAGAGTGCCAAGTTTTCCCTGTAGAACTGCCGTGTAAACTGTCAACCTTTCAGTCGGCAGCCGAGTGCTTACATTTTATTTATCTGTACATTTCAAAATACTGGTAACAGTTACATAGAAAATGTTTTATGGGTTTATAAATGCCAATATATAAAATTTATATGTACAGTTAGACATATTGTTGTATATGGGAGTGCTATGTAATTACAAGTAAAATGTATACGTGTAACTAAGAATGATAATAAAGAGCTAACTTTACCTTACATTTGGAATGGACACACACCATTTCATGGTGAGCATTTCCCTGTGGCATCCAACATCAGTTCTAGCGTAGGGCAATATTATAATTTATGTAGCCAGACTCCTCTTGCTGGGCATTTAATTTGCTTCCAGTTTTGGCTGGTTTAAAAACACTCTTGATGGTCATTTTTATGCCATACATGTTTGCCTGATTCTGAGATTAGCATGCATGCTGTCCAATTGCATTCTACGTGTGTACCGATTTTTATTCCAAGAAGAAATATTTATGTCAATCTGACCACATGCTAGCCTGCATTGATTGTGTTATGAAGAATGGTTAGTATTTGGGGTTAAGAAACAAAGTCTCCCTGCTTTGTTTGCATTTTGGGGGGAGACGGGAGATCCCTCACACCCTCTCCTTATTAAAAAATCCACTTGTGTTTTTTGGGGGAGACTTTCTATTCTGTTACTGGTTTCTTACAATTACATGTGCTTAATACCCCCTAAACCCTGATGCTTATACTCCACCCCACCAGGAAAACCACTCAGAAAAGGTCATTTCTACCAGAGGGATTTCTCTTGGAACATACTAGTGGAGGGAAAACACTTCACTGAACCAGTTCATACAAATATTTTTTACTCTGGCATTGAGTTGATTCTGGTTCATAACGACCCAGAGGACAGGATAAATCTGCCCTTTTGAGTGTCCAAGACTGCAACTCTTTATAAGAGTAGAAGGCCTCATTTTCCTCCCTCTGCGTGACTGGTGGTTTTGAACTGCTGACCTTGCATTAGCAGCCCAACTTGGAATGCCGCTAGACCCCGAGGCTCCTTACATCAGCAGCCGTCAAATCTAGAAAGGTCCTTTCTGGGTTCGTCTGGGTCTTGTGCGGCACCTGCCCTGCCTCAAAGCACAAAGCCCTGGGAAGGGAGGCGGAGCTCCTAGTCCCGAGATGCCATCTTCAAGAGAAGGCTCTCCACCAGAATTTACTGACCACTTATTATGAGTCAGGCAAGGTTCCAGTTGTTTGCTGCGGTTTTTAAAGCTTGTTGGCCATTCAAGGAGGTTGGGTGCTTGGGGAAAATGTGGTCCAAAGTGTCTGAGTTGTAACAAAACATTTGCCATTCAGCGGTGTTGACACGTTTAGCTCAGTAACAGCAGTAGCCTTCATCGGCCTATGCAGCCACGGTCACTAGCCTTCTGAAGGGCAGGCACTTGTATTGCCATCTCCGTTTTGCAGACGAGAAAACGGAGCATCTGAGAAGTGGGGCAGCTTTCCCAAGGCCTCACACAGCTTAGAAGCAAAGGGGCACATCTTGAAAGCCGGGCAGCTGTCTGATGGCAATGCAGCATGGCTTCCTGAGAATCAATGCTTCTCTGCCGAGGAGAGTCTGGTGTATCCGCCTGGGAAAGCAGGGTGGAAGGATGCTGGAGAGGTGAGCTGATCCGATGCTGTGTGCTTTCTCACCGCTCTATGCCTCAGTTTCCACATTTACGAAGCGAGATGGCCAGCTGGTGTGCTTTAGGTTTTTCCAGGCTCTGAGGTCTATGACCAGTACTCAGGGGGCAGTCAGAGACAGCCTTGGCCCGGGTGTGCTGGAAGTAAAACTCCCTCCGGCTCTTAAATCTCAGCTTCGCTGACTCCTCACAGACACAGTGACAAAAAGCATTCAATAAAAGCTTGGAAACATCTCTGACACTATTGACGGGAGCAAGGAGGACGCCCTGTGTGAGCCCCGGGCCAGGGGGAAGGAGGTGATAAGTCTGAACCAGTGTGTGTCTGTCTCTCATGCTGTCTTCTCCTTAGGAAGAGCCAGGGGCCGTGAGCAGGTCAGTTCATTACCACTGTATTCACTGCATTGATTTCCATGGCTTTGATGAGGAAAACTTCCCACAGGAAGTGCAAATTGCCTTGGGACCTGCCAATCCTGCCAGTATTACCCTGGCATCCTCAGACCTGAGCAGCTGGCCTGGGGACTCCTCCAGTGAGCATGTGCTTATGAGATTGCAGGTGGGGGAGGAGCCAGAGCCCAAGACCATGGAGTGGGATGAAGTAGCCACTTAGCTTTTACCTGGAAACTCTTTACTGGTTCGGAGCCCAGCTTCCCATTCTGTGGTATCAAAGCCCATCTCCTTCAGTGGCCGCACTGTGAGGCAGAAGGCTGGTTCCGCCAGGGAGTCAGCAAGCTTGGGGTCCTCTGTGACTTCAGTTTCCTCATCCATGAAATGGGTATAAAGGTGATACTTACAGAAGATTTGAAATCATTGAACGGGCCATGGAATGCTCAAAGAACCAACACATCACTCTGGGAACAAGTGTACCCAGAATGCTCCTTAGAAAAGTATGCACATACATATGTGTACTTTGGACATGTTATCGGGAGAGACCTGTGTTAGTCCGGGTAGACTAGAGAAACAAATCCAGGGAGACTCGTATGTGTGTAGGAAAGAGCTTTATATACAAGAGCAATTGAATGTTGAGAAAACATCCCAGCCAGTCCAGATCAAGCCCATAAGTCTGATATAAGCCCACATGTCCAGTACCAAGCTATAAAGTCCTCTTCAGACTCATGAAACACATGTAATGATGCCGAATGCAGGGAGATCACAGGCCTGTGGGTTGGAAGTCTTGTGGATCCAGTGGCATTGTGAGCATCTCAGCACTGGCAGGGATCTATGTGCACGGCTTCTCTAGCTCAGGGAATTAGCATAGTTCCATGTGTCTTGTCAGCGACAATGTCTCCCAGCTGATGTGTCCCACCTCCAAGAAGGAATCCTCAGGAGAAGGCCATGCCCACACAGAGGTCTCGTTGGCTATGACTTGATTGATGGGCTAGACGCCTTCACTCTTAATCCTCTCGAATTGACACAAGATTATATAACTACCACAGGCCATGCCCTGGAGAAGGACATCATGCTTGGTCAAGCAGAGAGGCAGCCCGAAAGGACACGTGAGATGAGATAGATGGACATGGTGGCTGCAACGCGGGGCTCAAACCTGACAACAATTGTGAACATGGCATCGGATGGGGTGGCATTTTGTTCTGTGGTTCATAAGATTGGTTGGAACTGACTAGATGGCATTTAACAGCAACAACAATGACAACAACAACATAGAATTACTATGGAGAGTAAATGAGCGACTGTTTATGAAGCACAGCAGCTGGTTCCCGGTAACTGTTATGGAAATTCAAGCTCTCGGAATGCTTCCTTGACAAAGTATCCGGTAAGACACCATGTCCATGGTGCCCAGCACAGTGCCCGATCCCTAACAGAGCCCCAGCATCTAGTTATTAAATACAAATTGGCTGAAAGAGACGGGTTTGCCAGCACAGGTGTCGTGCCGGTTTATGATACATTCTGAGGCGCTGTCACCGTGGACTCTTCCGGATGCTCCTGTCACTCAGAAACCAGGACACAGGACAACTTGGCTATGCTTCCTTGCTTCCTGTCAACAGGTTCTTTGGAGTCTTGGGGGGCCAACACGTGGTAGTCACTGGGCAGGGTCTTGAAGACAGACGCCAACCTAGAGGGAGAAGGCAGTGACTCGCTGAGCATTAGAGCCCCAGCGCAACCCCCATGCCCCCCGCCTCCCCCCGCCCGGCCAGAACACTTCTTGCTCAGCCCGAACAGTCACCAGAAAGGCAACGTTCTTCAGGGCCGGAGCGCTAACTAGCGGAGTGTCTTGCAATTTTTACTGAACCCAGTTTGGATTGTACTATTCTGAAATGCCTGCAGTTAGCGTGTTAGACCCCGATGCTGACTCTTCAGCCCTGCCAAGGGTGAACTTGCTTCTCACAGTTCCGATGCAGGTGCAGAAAAATGTGTCTCTTCTATTAGAAAACCCCCCAGGAGATCAGGCACTGAGGTACATGACAGCAGATTCCTAGCCTCAGGTGGGGACAGGGGCAAACTAGAAGCAGGAGCACTTCTCAGCGCCAATCAACAGGTGCCATCTGATGCCAGGCAAAACAGTAGGGCCTGGGTTGCGGGGGCTTCCACGTTTTCAAGGGACAGCAACACGCACGGACCCTCAGATAAGATGTCTGAGTGTCTACGGCACAGTCGAAGGAAACAAAGCAACAACCTGTGAACACTTTGCAGCTGCGTCTGCCCCCTGTTTCTGATGGGAGTTCCAGTGTGCAGGGGGCAGCAGAGCTGCCCGGGAGGCCGTGGAGGGCGGCAGCAGCGGTGCCCCTAGCACGTGGCAAATGGCGTTTCTTAAAGCACGTGCCCTCGGCTCCTATGGCCGCATTAACGCACGGGGTGGCGTAAAGCAGCACAAATGTGTTGTCTCACGTTTCTGGAGGCGGGAAGAGTGAATTCAGGGTGTTGGCAGGACCCTGGTCTTTGTGAAACCCCCAGGGGAGAATCCGCTCCAGCCTTTCTCTTAGTGCCCGGCTTGCTGGCCCCATCCTTGGCTTGTAGATGCCTCCAGCAGTACATGACCCTCTCCTGTGTGTCTGGACACCAGTCGTACGGGACGAGGGCGCCTCCTAAACAAATACTGCAAAAATCCTCTTCTTAAATAAGGCGACATCTATTGGTACTGGGCCTTAGGATTTGTCCATACATATGTGTCCCGAGGAGCCCTAGGGGCAGAGGCAGAGTGGGTTACACATTGGGCTACTAACCTTAAGGTTAGCTGTTCAAAACCACCAACTTCTCTGAGGAAGAAAGGTGAAACTCTCTGCTCCCATAAAGATTTATAGTCTTAGAAGCCAATAGGGGGCAGTTCTACTCTGTCCTATAGGGTTGCTGTAGTTGGAACGGACTACATAGGTGTGTATACCTATAACTATATCTATTCACACACACACACACACAGTGAAGGGCACAATTAACCAATAACACCAGTTTAAAGGGCTTTCGACGCAGCGTCTCACATCTTGTTACGGTGATGGGATGACACGGATGAGGGGAAGGAGGTTTAGAGAAACCGGGGGCCCGGTGGAAGGTACAGCTGAGACTCGGACAGAGGTGTTTGTGCAGCAAGCCCTTTGGCTCACACAGCGTCACGGAGCATCTTAGTCATCTGTGTTGCTCTCAGGGGACAGCAAGTAGTTGGCTCTCAGAAACAGAAACCGGTTTTCTCGCAGCTTAAACAGTAAGAGGTCTGAATACCGAGCGTTGGTTCCAGGGCAAGGCTTTCTCTCTCTCTGTTGCTTCTGGAGGAAGGTCTTTGTCTCCTTTTGATATCTGTGACCTTCCCTGGACAGCTCCATGCTTCTTGGCATTAACTTGCCCTTGATCCCAGGAGGTTCTCGGTGTAGGCGCCCTGGTCCAAAGGATGAGCTCTGTCCCTGCCTCCTCTTTCTCGCTTCCGGTTTGTCTTCGTCTCCTTTTATCTTGTGGAAGATGGTAGCCCGGCCACACAGGCAGACTCTCAGGAACCCCCTCACCCAGCAGCTAAGGTCAGCCCAGCAAGGGCTGAGAGCTGAGTGAGCATGGCATATCCCACTCAGACTCTGTCTCATTAACACAACAAAATATAACCTCATCCCGCCTCATTCCCAAGGTCAGGATTTACCACCTGTCACCAAGGGAGGACAAATGGGGTGATGGCATCATTACACAGCTGCCAACCCCCCGGGCATCCCAGCCCAGCCAAGAGGAGGCAGCATCTCCTGGGGAGGACACATCCAATCCGTGATACCAGGTATTAGTCAATTTGTGTTGCTTGCCAGATAAGGGGCTGGGGAAGGCCCAGGTTGAGAGTCTGACAGGCTGGGATCCGGAATCTTGGCCATCAGGAGTCACATCGTTTGGATGGCACCTTCCCATCACAATCCCCCAGGGAGAGCCATGCTCTGTGAAGAAGGCGGTGTCAGAACATGGCATGAAGAAAGAGTTGAAGCTCTCATAGCCACAGACTGCCTGGCATCATGCAGTGTGTGTGCAGAGATGGTCCTGCGCACTGAATGGGGCCGGGGCCAACGATGCCTTCCTGTCACAAACGTTTACCGGGGGCCACTCGGCGCTCAGCACAGAGTCAGATGCTCAGGTAAGCAAATTGGTCTGATGGAACTTGAAATCCAGATGGACAAGAAGCCGGCCTCTAACACAATACCCACACAGGGAAGATGCCCTGACAAGGTGTAAGCTTCTGAAGGGGGCTGGAGGGGACCAGTCCTCTCCCACACAGAGTCTACGCTCTTTATGCACGAACTTCATGGATGAGGATGTTCTATTTTCCCTCAAATTTATTCCTTCCTCTAAAATCACTCCCCATGGCAGGCTCACAGTCATGTGTGGGTATGTACCGAGTGGTGAGTCATCGAGTCACCTGACACACGTGGTCTCAGCTGAGGTGGACGCGTGGTTTCTGTCTTCTTGTTTCGGTTGTCACCGTGTAATCAGACACCCTTTCTGCAGGCTTCCTTCGGATCTTTGTGTTGGCTGTTGGTGACCTTGCCACTGCAAATGACTCCGGAGTGTAGTGCTGAGGTGTCCTCTGGGCCTCCGACGGATGAGAAGGCTGTGATGCGCCTGATACACACGTGCTAGACAAGCCATGTCAGGCATGAGGTACAGTGTTAGTGGCCATGAGGTTAATGCTAATGGAGCAGCAATATAGGTTACATTCCTGTTAAAACCAAAAAACCAAACTCACTGCCATTGAGTCAATGCTGAGTCACAGCGATGCCCCTTATGAGTTTCTGAGACTGTAACCGTTTATGGGAATAGACAGCCCAGTCTTTCTCCCAAGGGGCTGCTGGTGGTTTCAAACTGCTGACCATATGTGTGATAGCTCAACGCATAACCACTACGCTACCAGGGCTAAACGGTATATATATGTGTGTTGATATATATATATGTTGAGATATCTATATGTGTGTATATATCTATATAGATATCTCAACACACACATATATAGAGTATATATGTATAGTTATATATATAAACACACATATACATATTATAGATACATATACATACACATATGCATATACATGAGGGATTTTTTAAAATCTGTGGTAAGTTGGAATTAGAAGCTAAACATAAGAATCTTTCTTCTCAACATCAGTTCCATCAAAGTTGAGGCACTCCTGTGAGTGAGGATATAAGCCACCTCGTCCATCCTGAAAGTCTGTGTCCTAGGACTGTAGCCATGCCAGTGCAATATTTTTTGCATTATTAACGGAAGAAAAGTAGGCATGCTGTCAATAGACCTTCCTAAGATTTGAAATCGAAATGAAGTCAGGAGCCAAAGCAGGCCTGTTAGGCGGATGCCTAGTGGTTTCCCATCAAGGGACCCACAGCGTTGCTCTTCTATGATAAGAACAGGCGGGAGCTTTGTCGTGAAACTTGGTGCTGAAGGTTTAACTAACTTTCTCAAAACACTATCATAACAAGCACATGTTATTGTTCTTTGACCCTCCAGTAAGTCAACAGGCCAAATGCCCCCAGCACCCCCAGGCCCTGTTGCCAGGCCCTTTGCTTCCGGCCAGTCTACTTTTCCTTGGACTGGACCACTTCTACCTCTTGCTTAGATTGTGCTTTGTCTTCAGGATCATACTGGTAGCTCCGTGTTTTAGCTCCATGTACAGTTTTTTTTCCCCCTTAAGAAATGCTTCAGAGTCTTGAACCCGGTTGTTCAAACTTCCATCGAAAGCTCTGCTTGTCTGCTGATGATCCAGGTGCAATAGTTTTGCCATCCAGTGAGTCAGAAAATGTGTTCAACTTCCATTCATCAGCCAGGTTGTGCAGGCTGGATTCTGTTAGGACCTCCATTGTGCAGGCTAGTGTTGGACCCCTTCAACTATGGTGTGGACAAGAGTAGTCTGCCACTTCATGGCTTATATTTAACGTGACCATGTCCCTTCTGAAAACCAGTTACCCATTTGTAAACTGCCGATTTTGGTGTGCAGGGGTATTGTCCCCATAAAATTTTCATATCAAGCCTTAATAGGTTGTACTGATGGGTAAGTGATGGACTAATGACCACAGAGGCAGTGGTTCAAACCCACCCGCTGCTCTGTGGGAGACAGATGAGGGTGTGCACTTTCCTTAAGATTCACAGCCTCGGAATCCCTGTATGGGGCTCTGAGAGTCAGAATGACGTTTTTGGGTTTGCCACTCATGCTTCACCATACATTTAATGTTGTTCTTGCTTCAATTGTAGCAGGACTCACGTTGCTCTGATGAGGATCTTTTCTGTCATTTTAATCTTCTTCATGCCCCAAACTAGGTCCTGTTCAGATATGTTCTAAAAAATATGACTTTATTTTGGTACAAAAATTAAATTTCATGGATAATATGTATGAACTTTTTAAAGACACACACACAGTCTCATTAGTCCATGGGGGAAGGGTGTTGCTATATAGATCTGTGTCTATGCCTATGTCTATGTAATTCTTTGTATTTGAATTATGGTGCTGGAGAAGAATCATGAAAGTATCATGGACTACTAAACGGACAAATACATGTGTATGGGAAGAAGTAAGACCAGAGGGCTCCTTAGAGGAAGAATACGAAGACTTTGTCTTACATACTTTGGGCATATTGTCAGAAGAGACCAGTCCCTGGAGAAAGACATCCTGCGTGATAAAGGGGACGGGGGTGAACCCAGAGAAGGCCCTCAAGGAGATGGATGGACACAGTGGCTGCAGCCACAGGCTCAGGCTCACGCACAATTGCGAGCATGATATAAGGCAGTGCAGTGTGTTGCCCTGTTGTGCGTAGGGTCGCTGAGGATCGAAGCTGACTCGGTGGTACCCAACAACAATAGCATGTAGTTCTAGGGAGGCAAGGCCGATATTGGAACTGAAGTTGAGAAAGGCCAGGAAGCCCACAGAGGTTTGGTAGCTCCGTTTTGGGTAAGTTAAACCTGAGATCCCCATGTGGTTTGCCAAGCAGGTCGCTGGCCCTGTGAGGATGGAGCTGTATTAGAGCTGACCTCCTGAGCAGTCCAGTTTGCAGAAGGTGATGGATGACAGCGTTCAGTATGGATGACAACTCAATGCAAAGAAGACCCAGAGCCTCACAACCGGACCAGTATGATACAGGGAGAAAAGGCTGAAGTTGTCAAGGATGTTGTTTTACTTGGATCCACAATCCATGCTCACGGAAGCAGCAGTCAAGAGATCAAAGGGTAAAGCTGCTGCACATGATCTCTTTAGAGTATTGAAAGCAGGGATGTACTTTGAGGACTGGGGTGTGCCTGACCCAAGCCATGGTATTCTGCAAGGCATCATACGCATGTGAAAGTTGGACATTGAATAAAGAAAACCAAAGAGGAATGGGTGCCTTTGAAATCTGGTGCTGGCAAAGAACATTGAGATACCATGGAGTTCCAAGAGGACAAACATGCCTGTCTCAGAAGACATATGGTCAGAGTGACTTTTAGAGGAAAGGATGGCAAGATGTCATCTTACATACTTGGACATGCTGTCAGGGGAGTGCAGTGCCTGGAGAAGGACATCATGTGTGGTAAAGCAGAGGGGCAGCAGTAAACAGGAAGGTCCTGAAGGAGATGGATCGACTCCATGGCTGCTTCAGTGAGCTCTAGCACGGGAAGACTCGTGAGGATGACACAGGACAGGACAACGTCGCGTTCTGTGGGGAGGAGCTGACTAGATGGCACCTAACATCGACAGCAACGTGGATGAGAGTGGCATCCACAAACCATTTGCACATGGATTAAGGCTGATCTGCTAATTGACCTTCTGATCATTAACCACAGGTGTAGGGAATCTTGTCCTCAGGCAGAGTCCATTGGAAAGTGGATTATCTCCACCCTTCTCCAGCCAGCCCAGGTAGGGGGAGATTCTTAGGGGCCTGCCCGAGAGTGTCCTTGATAGACAGTACTGAGAGTCCCATACTCATGATTCATGCCCTATCAGCCATGCCTGCAATGCTGCCTGGTCAGAGGGCCCTGGGCCTATTTTGTAACTTCTGCTATCTAACATAATGTAAGTGTCCCAAACATGACCCTATTCCCACTTTGGTCTGCCACCAATCACGGCTTTGTGACAGTTCCTTTGTTCCATGTCTTATTTAACTAGTGGTCCTGACTACGAATCTTCAAAACTTCCTTGTGAACTTGTGATGTGTCTGTGCTGTCTTTCCCCCTTTCAAGACTTAATAAGAGTTTTCTTTAAATTATGTTTGAGCTTGAGATCTCTTTTGTATCCTAAAACAGAGCCCAGCAGAGAGCAGGCATTCTGGTTGTTGTTAGGGGCGATCGATGGAGTCAGTTCTGACCCATGGTGACTTTAGATGCACCACAGAACGAAGCACTGCCTGGCTTGGTGCCATCCTCACCCTCGTTCCTATGCCTGAGCCCATTGTGGCAGCTGCTACGTCAATCCATCTTATGAAGGGCCTGCCTCTTGCTTATTACCCCTCCACTTCACCAAGCATGACGTCCTTCTCCATGTCCGTCATATGTGAGATGAAGTTGTGCCATCCTTGCCTCTAAGGGAACCCTCTGGCTGTACTTCTTCCATGACAGGGTTGTTTGACCTCTTGGTGCGGTCAGATCCTTTCACTCCTCTTCACCAGCGCCACAATTCAAAGACCTCAGTTCTTCTCCAGTCTTCCTTATTCAATGTCCCATTTTTCACAAGCATTGTGAAAGGCCATGGCTTGGGTCAGGCACACCTTAGTCCTCAAAGCAGCATCCTTGTTCTTCAATACTCTCAAGAGGTCTTGTGCTGCACATTTACCCAGTGCAACTTGCCGTTTGATCTCTTGAGCGCCGCTTCCACGAGCATTGATGATGGAGCCCAGCAAGACAAAATCCGCGACAACTTCAGCCTTTTCTCCACCGATCGCGATGTAACGCACTCATCTAGTTTTGAGGATTTCGATCTTGGTGCTGAGTTGTGATCCACACTGAAAGCTGCAAGCCTTGAACTGTCTGTTCCCCGACTGCTTGTTTAACACATTCCTTTTATGCAGTAAAACCTTTGGAAACCCAAGCAGAAAAATACAAGTATTTTCCACTAATACAGAGGAATTACAGCAGTGGTAAGGCTGTACTAGTCAAAGGTGGGAGACTAAGAGGAAAAACAAGGCAGACTTATTGAGTTGAGGCACTCACAGGTTTCACTGCATCTCCAAGGAGATGGATTCAAGACAAATCCTAGGCTAGCCCCACCTCATTAACCAAGTGACAAAAGCCCATTCACAACTGTGTTATAACCACAGGATTAAACCCAAGGCAAACAACCCCATCGAGTCAATGATGACTCATAGCAGCCTCCTGTGGGTTTCTGAAATGGTAACTTTTGATTGGAATAGAAAGCCGTCTTCTCCCCATGGGGCTGCTGGTGGTCTCGAACTACTGACTATGTGGATCGCAGTCCAATGCATAACTACTACACCACCAGGTCTCCTGTACCACAGGTATAGGGGTTGGAATTTCCAGTGTGTTTTGCGGTGAACAATTTATAGCAGGCGTATTCTGCCTGTTGGGGTTAACCAGGAGGAGGTGAGACTATATGAGCATGCACTTAACATAGACTCTTCCTCCAGCAACAAGCTTCCATAACTGAAAAGGTGGGGCCAGCGAGCCGCCAGTAGTCAGACAGGGGGCTGTGCCTGTGTTTGTGCGCACATTTCCTTTATTTAAAACAAACATAGTCTTCAAAGCTCGCTCGGAACCACTGGTGTCTAAATGGCTCACGTTAAGCATTAACAGTGCGCAAGCTCAAAGTCTCTTAATTTGAAAATGTTAATATCTCCTGCAGGTGCTGTTTTCCCTTCTGTGCAAAGTGTTTTAATTTTTGGAACTCTCCAGTGCCCGTTTCCAATGTTTGTTTTTAGGTCATTGCCGGAGTTATTTGGCTTAATGAAAAAAAAATCTACTTGCAGCTCCACCTCTGAGAAGCAATGGGTTGTGTTGGCATTAGATGGTGTTTCCGGATGACTTTTTTGTCATCTTCCATCCGTCACTCACGATTCCAGCATCTGCTCTGTGCAGAAGGAAATGTTTTAGGCTCCGATGAGAGAGTGTAGGAGACAGAGAGGAAGTACCGATAGCCTAGGAACAGGAGCTCAGAGAAGTGTACCAGTCAACCACCTATAGGTAGAAGAGAGTGTCATGTAGGATGAAAACCAAAAATCCCAACTCACTGCCACGGAGTAGGACAGGGTGGAACTCTTTAAGGGAATAGAAAGCCTCATCTTTCTCCTGAAGAGTGGCTGGAGGTTTCAAACTGCAGACCTTGCAGTTAGCAGCCCAACACGTAACCACCATACCACCAGGGCATCTTGTAGGAGAAGTGCTGGTAAATAAGAGAAACCTGACTATGGGTGGAGTCAACTAGAAGGTTTAGTTTGGCAAGCAGTCGAGAGAAATGCCATCGTGGATTATCCAGGGCACTGGCTTTATCCCATGCTTTTGCTCTGCTCTCCTGCTTGTGTCTGGGAGGCTTCATGTCCCCCATGTGGCTACCACAGCACATTCTAGTAAGGAAGCGTCCCAGCAGGAAGGAAGGGAG
This sequence comes from Tenrec ecaudatus, assembly GCF_050624435.1. Classification (NCBI taxonomy): domain Eukaryota; kingdom Metazoa; phylum Chordata; class Mammalia; order Afrosoricida; family Tenrecidae; genus Tenrec; species Tenrec ecaudatus. The sequence continues at coordinate 131,022,333 of NC_134536.1, forward strand.
TCCAAGGAGGTGTTCTCCTTGAAGGTGTCCTTCATCCCCTCTCCATCTCTCAAAATATGAGCCATCCTTCAGGCTCCAGATCAAAAGCTCCCCACCCCAGCCAATGCAGAAACATATTCCACCCTCCCCTAGATTCTGGTGGCCCTTGGTTTGCTCCTCTTCCTCAAAGTGCATGCATAGCTGTTTAATACAATTACCTGCACTCACAAGCAGGTGTCATTGGCCCCCTTAAAGACCCAAGACACAAAGTGTTATCAGGATAATGGAATCTTCCTCTGGCGAATGAGAAATCTTAGCATGACTCTGAGCCATCGTTCTGGAAAATCCATTGTCATGGTCTGGGCCTAGAGGTGTGGAAGGTCATGTTGAGAGAGAGCTACAGCAGGAGTCCAGACACTTGCTGTAGAAGAGACACTTCTTCTTTTAACCATGAGGAGGTGGACTGAAGTTCAGAAAGTGTGGCAGGGTTTCTAGAACCCAGATCAGGATCTACTAGGATCTACAGCATATCCTATTAAAAAATATTTTAAAGAAGACACAGGTTTTGGTGATCTTAAAGCAAGAGAATGTGAGTGGCATCCATCAGTCAGATTGTTTCCATCACATCCAATAACAGATGACACATTATAATACCCTCTCTATCTATGATGGATTGAATTGTGTCCGCCTAAAAGAAGAGTTGTAAATCGTAACCCTTAGACAAATGGGAGGAGCCTTGGTGGTGTAGCGGGTTACTGCTGGGCTGCTAACCGTAAGGTCAACAGTTCAAAACCGCCAACCACACCCCAGGAGCAAGGTAAGCTTTGTACCCCTCTAAAGATTTACAGTCTCCAAAGCAGGGTAGTTTTACTCTGTCCTTAGAGAGTCCCCGGAACATCATTGACTTGACGGCCCTGTTTTCCGTACCTGCGGATGGATGCAATCCCACGTGGGAGGAGAGTGTTCTTTGTTATGTTGATGAGACAACGGCCTGTGTCGCAGAGTCAGTTCTGACCCAGAGTGACCCATGTACAGCACAAGGAAGCACTACTGGGGTTTGTGCCGGCCTTTCTATCATCATTGTGTTGCAGCCACTGTGTCAATCCATCTCCATGGCAACCCCCCTCCTTTTAGCGGACCCTCTACTTTAGCAAACACAATGTCCTTTTCCAGGAACTGATCTCTCCTGATACGATGTTGCAAGTATAATCAATGAAGTCTCTTCATCCTTGCTTCCAAGGAGGATGAGGGGGTCCCCAAAGAAAACAGACATTTTCAAAGCTAAGCGTCAAAAAAAATTCTTTTTAAAAACAAAACAACCTTGAAAAATCTGCAATTCCATTCTTGGAAACATTATTCAAACTCATCTGTTTGGATGGCCGACAGACCCTCCCTTATTTTTCCTTCACTTCTTCTAAGTCTCCAAATTGCTGTCCTTTCATGCCCCTGTGCATTTGAGGATACAAAAAGAAGTCGCCTGGGGAGGTCAGGTGAGTAAGGTGCATGGGGCAAAAGAGGTATGCGTTTTTATCTGTGCCCCAAACTAGCACACGGATATGGCTGTGTGAGCAGGTGCCTTGTGGTGGTGGCAAAACCAGTCCCCCATCTGCCATAAATCAGACATTTTTGTCACACATGTTATGCATTTTTTTCAGAATCTCTAAATAGAAAGCTTGATGAACAGTCTGACCTGGTGGGACAAACTCCAAATGCATTACGAGTCGATATTTTCATCCACTTGGGAAGTTGATAGACGTTCAGAGCAAAGTTTGTCATCAATCGACGTTTAATCTTCTTTGAAACCAGAAAACCACTTATACGCTCGAGTTTTTCCCACAGCATTGTCCTTGTAAGCTGGGCTCAACATCACGACAGTTTCTGCGGCATTTTTCCTGAGCAGGAAACAAAATCTCACAACTTCATGCTGTTCTCTTAAATTACCCATCACAGAAAACAAGATTTGAGTGAAACTGCTTTTATGAAAAAAATTCAGTGACCAGAGGGAACTTTCCCAGGTGACGCCACTGAGTGCACTAACTCAGAGTGAGTTGCTCGATGCTCACCTAGTAGGAAAAATGGGTACTACAAAATCCCTGCCCAGTGGAACTTTTTACCATTTTTTGGGAGGGGGGAGTGGGGGTACCCTCTCATATACTGGCTATATTTCTTTCATGGCAGGTTTGTTTGTTTTTCTAATTCAGTAGTCTTCACCAGCACCATACTTCAAATGCATCAATTCTTCGGTCCTCTCTACTCAATATCCACCTTTTACATGCATGTGGTGCATTTGAAAATACCATGGCGTGGGTCAGGCACACCTCATTCCTCAAGTGCTGTCATGGCTCTTCAACAGTTTAAAGAGATTGTATGGGGTAGATTTACTCAATTTGATTTCTTGAGTGCTGTTCCAACAAGTATTGATTGTGGATGAATTTCTTGACAACTTCAATCATTCTTCTGTTTATCATGATGTTATCGATTAGTCCAGTTGTGAGGATTTTAGTTGCCTTTACCTTGAGTTACAAATCACACTGAAGGCTGCTGTCATTGATTTTCAGAAGCAAGCGCTTTAAGTCTTCCTCATTTTCAGCAAGCAAGATTGTATCATCTGCATATTAAAGGCTGTTCATAAGCCTTCCTCTGATCCTGATGTCACATTCTTCTTCGTATAGTCCAGTTTCTCAGATTATTTGCTCCGCATCCAGAATGAATAAACACGGAGATAACTATAACCCGGATGCACATATTTCCTGATATTAAACTACTCAAGATTCCCTTGGTTTGTTTGAATGAGTACCTCTTGGTCCATGTACAGGTTCCACATGCGCACAATGAAATGTTCGGGAATTCCCATGCTTTGTGATGCTATCCATAGTTTGTATGGTACACACAGGTGAATGCCTTTGCATAATCAATACATCACAAATGAACATCTTTATGGTATTTTCTCTGACATCAGTCACCACCTCCCTCCTGCATGCAGAATCCGGCTTGAGTTTCCGTCTGCGCCCTGTCGATGTACTCCTGCAGTAGCTGTTGCATGGTTTCAACAGGATTTTACTTGTGTGCGACATTCATGGTATGGTTTAGTAATTCACACACGTTTTCCTGGGTCACCCTTCTTTGGGCATCAGTGTGAATCTCTTCTAGTTGCTTGGTCAGGAAGGGGTCTGCCAAATTCCTCAGCAGAGATGCCTGAGTACTTCTCCAGTGCCGCATCAGCTTGTGGAAACATTTCGACTGGGATTCTGTCCATTCCTGGAGCCTGCTTCTCACGACTACCTTCAGTACCCTCGGTTCTTCACCACATTCTGCCTCTTGAAATGGCTGTGTATTGACCAGTTCTTTTTGGTACAGAGACCTGAGTGTGCTGTCCATTTTTTGGATGCTTCCTGCATCCTTCAGTATTTTGCCCTTGGAATCTCTCACTGTTGCAACTTGAGGTGTGATTTTCCCCCCTTCAGTTCTTGCAGCTTGGTATCTGCTGAGCTGCCTCCTCCTTTTTGTTTTCTAACTCCTTGTTTTGGCACATTTCATCATCACTTTGACGTTTTCTTATCAGCTCCTTTATTGTATCATTCTTTCATTTTCTTTAGCTTGTTTGTGAGCAAGAGTAAGTTTCAGAGTCTCTTCTGACATCCACATCCATCTTTTTCTTTCTTTCCTGTCTTTTTAATGACTTTTCGCTTTCTTCCTGTAGGATGTTCTTGATGTCATCACACAGTTCATCAAGTCTTCTGCCATTCAAACGAAACCAAACTCACTGCCATTGAGCTGATTTTGACTCATAGCGACTCTAAGACAGGGTAGAACTGTCCCCATGGGTTTCCGAGATTCTACTCTGTATGGGAATAGAAAGCTCCCCATCTTTCTTTTGTGTAGTTCCTCGTGCTTTTGAATCACTGACCTTGTGGTTAGTAGTCCAGTTCGTATCCAGGTTAGGTTTAATTTATTATTAGTGTTGGGTGAGTCTTAACCCAACCCACTTTTCTATTGTCTGTCTCCCAGGGAGGGGGTTATATGTAAATCATTGTGATCGGTTCTTCCTTTTCCCTCAACTTTCCCCTTCCCCTACTGGTATTGCTACTCTCATTATTGGTCCCAAGGGGTTTATCTGTCCTGGATTCCCTGTGTTTCCAGCTCCGATCTATCCCAGTGTATATCCTCTGATCTAGCCAGATTTGTGAAGCAGAATTGGGAACAGTGTAAGATATGACAAAATAATAATTATAAATTATCAAGGGTTCATAAGGGAGCAGGGGCGGGGAGTGAGGGGAAATATAAGGAGCTGATACCAAGGGCTCAAGTAGAAAGCAAATGCTTTGAGAATGATGATGGCAACAAATGTACAAATGTTCTTGACACAATGGATGTATGTATGGATTGTGATAAGAGTTGTATGAGCCCTAAATAAAATGAAAACACACAAAACACCTCAAACTAAACAAACAAACAAATAAACAAAATAATTGGGATCATGATATTTGGGGGGGGGAGTTGGGGAGGAAGCATTAAAGAACTAGAGGAAAGTTATATGTTTCATTGATGTTATACTGTACCCTGACTGGCTCATCTCCTCCACGTGACCCTTCTGTAAGGGTCACACATGGGTTGCCTACACATGGGTTTTGGGTCACCAATCTGCACTCTCCCTCATTCACTATGATATGATTTTTTTTGTTCTTTGATGCCTGATACCTGATCCTATTGACAACTTGTGACGACTGAGCATTTTAGTGAAACCCTACATCCATTTTGAGTTTCCACTTGGCTTAAGCTTCCACTAAATTCTTTCTGATCCCTGACCAGCAACATGCAAAGCTTTGCCCTCAGGCAGAGTGTGTTGGAAATTTTACTATTACCATGCCTGTAGCCAGCCCAGGGAGTGGTGGCATCTCCTTCAGGGACTTGCCTAGATATATCCTTGATAGAAATGAGGGGACTAGGATACATATTCTTGGATCATAGCCTGACTGCCTTGATTGGAGAGTCCCTGAGCCAGTTTTATACACTTTTTTTTTCTGTAGCAGTCTTAGTGGCCTAGTGGTTACACACTGGGCTGCTAACTGCAAGGACAGCAGTTCAAAACCACTGGCCACTCTGCACAAGAAAGTTCGGGCTTTCTACTCCCATAAAGTGTTACAATCTTGAAAACTCACAGTAGAATTTTTACCCTATCAGAAAGGGTTGCTATGAGTTGACATTGCCAGTGAGCTTATGCAACATAAGGAAGGTGTCCCAATGGTGGTTCCATTCCAGCTTATGTGGTCCCACCTGCCACTGGGATGTATTGATCTACTGTCAGCCACACTTCTGTCACAGCTTCTCTTGTTCTCCCATATTCTACTTAAGTGGCCAGTTTTCTGTAAATCCTTGGATGCCATCCTGGCTTTGTACTAATGGTCTTCCTCACCAGGATGATGCGTCTTTGTCCTGTTTAAGACTGAATACATGTGTCTCTATAATTTTGTCCCTTACAGCAGTGAGCTGAAGAAGCCTATGGCATCAGGATTCACTGACAGCCTGTGATGTGATGTGCAGCTGACACACCCTCCCTTGCTGAAAGTGAAGAGGACTTAACGATGAAGATCAAAGAATCCAGCCTTCAGGGTGGATCAGAACTCAATGGAAATAAAACCCCAATCCCCATGACTGGATCAACAGTCAATGTCATGGTAAGTGGCGAAGAGATTGTAGTCATCAAGAATTTCATTTTATTTGGATCCAAAATCAACGTTCCTGGGAGAAGCTGTCAAGAAGTTAAGCAACACACTGCCTTGGGAAAGTCTGCTACAAGCCCGCTTTAAGATGGTAAAAAGCAGAGATGTCACACTGAGGACTAGCCTGTACCCGAGGAAAGCCATGGCAGTTCAAATGCGCGGAAAGCTAGAGAATGCACAAGTGAGACCAAAGAATTGAGTCATTTAAACCATGCAGTTGGTGCAGAATATTGAACATACCTTTAACTGCCCGAAAAATGAACAGATGGGTCTTGGAAGAAGTACAGGGTGAGAGGCTCCTTAGAAGTGAGATGGTGAGACTTTGTGTGGAATACTTTGGATGGATTCACAAGACGGATAATTCCCCAGGAAAAAGACATCGTGCTTGGTACAGTAGAGGATTAGTAAAATAAGATAAAAGATGAAGATCCTCAACACAAAGGTTTGACACAATGACTGACACAATGGGCTCACACATAACAACCGTGGTGAGATGGGAGCGGGGTTTTGTTCGGTTGCACACAGGGTGGCTATAAGGCAGAACCAACTACAGGGTAGCTAACAACCACAACACGCTTGGATGACAACACAAATCCTGGACTTTGTCTTATGATTGATCTGGTTCTCCTAAAGTAAAAAAGTCATGGGAAAAGTTTTTATATTTTCTGGTTCCTTGGTCAGTGAATATTTATTAGTGATTGTTCTTCAATGATTTGCTAGTCCCAGCGAACTCTTGGCTTATACTTTCTTCTTTTAAGAGTCCCTCGCAACTTGCCAGCCACATAGTAAGAGCTCAATAAGAAACTGTTGAATTTAATGACACCTCCACCCACATGCACATCTCCTCCAAATCCCTCACTAATGGACTGTGGCGACATGCCTTAATTAAGAGACTGATATTAAAAATGGAGCCCCGATGAGTAAACATGGTAATATATAATGGAAAGGATGATTCACTGGCTTCCAGCCACCAAAGTTTAATTAATCCTCCTGTAATACCATTTAATGTTATTGAATACTCACCACGGGGTGAGGAAGGCTGGTCTCTGCAAAGAATGTGATGAATGATAAGGCCACTTGGCATTCTAGGCTTCTCATAAGCTGAAGCACAGAGATAGACAGTCCTCTTTAACAGTCTTCTCCCTGGGCACTCTGGGACCAAATTTACTTTTTTATATAAAATTTGTCTTTGAATGTCCCCTTGATACCACACTTTCTTCTTCCGACTGAAGCTGCTCAATCTTCTTCTTTCTTCAGTCATCAAGGCATTGCCATTCTGATTCATCCATTAATCCACCTCTCTATCCACCTCTTTATCTATCCATGTACTCATCCATCCATCTGTGTTAGTCCAGGTGGACCTGAGAAACAAATCCATAGAAACTCATATGTGTCTAAGAGAGAGTTTTATATAAAGCGTAATTGTGCATTAAGAAAGCATCCCTACTCAGTCCAGTCTAAGCCCTTAAGTCCGATATTAGCCCATATGCCTGATACCAATCTATAAAATCTTCTTCACACTCATGAAACCACATGCAATGGTGCTGAATGTAGGACAATCACAGGCCAGTGGGTAGAAAATCTTTAGATCCAGTGACATTGTTAAGCATCTCAGCGCGGGCGGGGGTCTCTATGTGGCTTCTCAACCTTCAGAGGTCTGATTGCATCAGGGTAGGTCCATGTGGCTTCTCCAGCTCTGGGCACATAATTCCATGTGCTTTGTCAGTTGTAATGTCTCCCAGGGAGTGAGCAGAGAGAGAGAGAGAGGTGTCTCCTGCCTCCAAGGAGGAAATACTGGATTTCCCAGAATTCTCAGGGGAAGGCCATGCCCACACAGAGGCATCATTGGCTATGACCCGATTGACAGACTAGACTCCACCCCTTCACTCTTAATCCTCTCAAGCCCCAAATTGACACCAGATTATGTAATTACCACACTATCCATCCATCCATCCATAAATCCATCCATGCATGCATCCATCCATCTATCCATTCACCTATCTGTCCATCCATAAACCTATCCATTTATCTATCCACTTGCTCATCTATCCATCCAACCATCTACTCACTCATCTGTCCACTCAGTCACCTAGCCATTTGTCTACTCATCTAAAAGTCCATCCATCAACCCATCTATCCATCCAACCAATTTGCTTTGAGGACTTCTTTTGCGCGTGTGCCAGGAATGATCTGGCCTTCGCTCTTCTACCACTCTCTCCTTAATTCTGCTGAAGTCATCATAGTTTTAAATATGTAATTCCCTAAACAAATCAAGCTTGTTCTTTCCCCTGGGACCATTGCATTGAGATGCTCTCTGACTAAATTCTCTGCTACCCGATGCTTGCCTGGCTGATTCCCCTATTTCATTCAGGCTTTTTCTCGAATGTTCCCGTGGCACAGAGACTTTTCCCAGTCACTCTGTCTAAAACAGCACGCCTGTCCTCACTACAGTTACCACCTTACTCTGCTTTGTTTTTCTTCGAATCACTTACCATTAGCTTAAATTGTAGTAGTCATTGACTTCTTCATTGCCACCTGCACCAAAAATGCAGACTGCTTTAATGTTGTATCCCTCATGCCTTAACGAGATGTTCCATAAGTATTTGTTGGATAATTGCATGCATGTTCTAAGTTTTGCCCTTGAATGAATTATAATATACTTGGTGAGAGAGAAAAGGCTATCTTAACAGGTAAATAAAACCAAACGGGAGGTGGCCAGTTGTCCAAGCCTGGTGCGTGGCTCTTGGTCAGCAGAGGATTTAGAGTGAGCATGTTGACATGCGTGGAGGCCTCATAAGGCAGGGGGCACCTGGATCAAGATGTTCAGCTCAGGCTGTGGCTGCCCTACCCTCCTCCTTGCCCACCTCTAGGATCCTCTGCACCTGAGCTCATCTGAGACTGTGCTTCCCACTTGTACCTGCAGATGCCTACTCTCTTGGTTCTTCCGGTGCAGGTGCATGCAACCGCTCCTGCTGGGAGAGAGCCCAGCTTCCCAGGACAGCAACCGGCCCACTCCTCGCTCACCTTGTATGGCTTTCCTTCCTTCTCTAGCCCCTCACATGTCTTTTAGGGTGACCCCTCAGATGCGCCACCAAGCCCTGGTCTTAGGATCTGTCTTCAGGAAGCCCACACCGAGTGAGGCAGGGTTGGGAGGAAGCACTTTAGTGACTGAGGAGTCACTCATTGGCCCAGGGATCCCTAGGTGATTCTGTCCCGCCAGTAATCTGGGGACCCTCCTCATGCGGCTGGTGCTATTGCCCATCTGCTCACGAGAGGAGAGGTGAAGAGGGTATTTCCAACCCTGGGTGTGTAGGAGGTAGCTGAGTGTAGGGAAGAGAAGGGGGTCTGGGAGTCTGGAACTGTGGCTGTGTGTGTGTGTGTGTGTGCAGTCTTGGGCAAGTCTCTCCCCTTTTTTGCACTCTATGCTTATTCATGTCACTGACCCTGTCTCCCCTCTCATGCCAGGACTCTCTAACAGACTCCTGATTTGCATTTATCTGCCTCCCCACTCCCATCCACTCCGATCACCTACTTTTCCTCTGTTCCTGCAGTGTCCACATACTGGGTCCCCTATGGGAGGGGCTGGCTGGAGAAGTGCCCGGGCCTGGCTTTGTCTGGCAAGGAAGAGTGAGCTTTAATCCATGCAGTGTCCTCTGGAATCCTGGAGAAAACCATTTTCTCTCCGCCCGAAGTGTCATTATTGTTAATAATGACGACATCAATCTACCTCATCAGGACCCTCGAGTGCTTAACTAAGAAAAATGCTTTTGTCACTGTTAGTAAATACAAAGTGCACCCACTCTATCAGAGTGACACCCCCAGACAGGTGGGTCCGCTCTGTCCCCGGGCCCCCACTGCTTGTTTGCAATCCTGCCCATCTCCAACAACACTACTTATTTTTTATTGATGTTTCAGCATTTTGACAAATACATTTTTCCATGAAGAGAAACATAATTAACTTAAGTCATTTATATTAATCACAAGGGGGAAAAATCATGCAAAACAGGGGTAATTTTGTACTGAACAAGGCACATTATCTAATGAATATAGATAATGCTGATTTATGTGTTTATCCAAAAAGAAAGTGTGTATGTGAGGGGGGGCTGGGACCAAACGCCAAACCCCACCCCCCAAATGAGCTGGAGAAAACAATCCCCCAAGGTCTGTCTAATGATGCTTTCTGGTTTGGTGATGTCCTGTCTAGAGACTGAAAAATAAAATGACTTTCTAAGTGTTTACGGCGCTTGAATTGCCCGATAAATGGTTTCCCAGCGTGGGTGTCTCCTGCGTGAATCCCAGGGAAGCGCAGTATTTATTCCTGCAAACGTTGGACTGATGAGGCCGGGTCTCCACAGGTGGGGTGGGGTGGACGGCAGCTTTCTCAGGGAAGTCTGGTCTGTCACCCGCAGGGTGTGGTCAGCGGGAGGCCTGGCTGTAAAAACTCAGATTCCCCAGGTGTGTGGATGACTGGAGGCAGATCCCTGACTGGGGGTGGAAGCAACAATACCCAGTGCATTTGGAGAGCACTCTCTAGCCCACAGGCAGTTGGCTGAGGCTCACAGACGCAGAGAAGAAAGGGTCAGGGCAGTGGGGGGAGACCAGAAAGCCTCACAAGAGTGTCACTGTGTCTCAGCATGTTTCAGCCAGAAGCCCAGACCTGGTGTGAAACTCGCCCCCTCTCTTTCCCATTGAGGACCAGAGAATAACAATGATCGGGATTTATTGAGCTTTCAGTATGGTGTGTGTGTGTGTGTGTGTGTGTGTGTGTGTGTTTTAATCTAGGGGACACAGTTGGTTTTCGGTGTCCTACTAACCTAAAAGGGAACTCTGATGGTGCAGTGGTTGCGAGTGGTGCTGTAACGCGAGACCAGCAGTTGGCTGAAGGTTCCCAGGGCAAATTAGGTTTTCATTAAAAAATTCATACACCATTTAATGTCCTTAACATATTTTGCCGCCTTCAATTCCTCGTTGCCCCACTGTTGAGGGATAGGAGGACCCTGAGCGAGGAAGTTAAGCTGCAAAAGGTCACACAGTGCAGCCGGCCCAAGGTCACACACACACAAGTCAAACTCACTGCCATCCAGTCAATGTTGACTCGTGTGACCATAAGGGATGGGTAGAACTTCCCCTGTGGGTTTCTCAGACTGTAACTCTTTGAGGGGGCAGAAAGCCCATCTTTCTCCTTCAGAGCGGCTGATGGTTTTGAACTGAAAACCATACAGTGAGCAGCCCAACTCATGACCACTGTGCCACTGGGTTCCCCCAAGGTCACACAGCTAGTAAAACCAAGAGACACGTTTCTAATCTAGACAGTCCCGTAGCCTTGAGGAATACTGTTGGGGAGTCTCCAAGGACAAACCCCCCTGAAACTGAAAACAATTTTTTTCAAAGCTATGTATTTAAATTTTTTAAAACAAATCAACTTTGTCACCTTCAAAGTACTCCCCGTTACACTGGATACATTTGTCAAATCCGCAATTCTGTTCTTGGAGTCATTTTTCAAACTCCTCTGTTTGGATGGCCGACAGCACCTTTCTCGTTTTCTTCGTCACCTCTTCTGTGTCGTCAAATTGCTCTCCTTTCATGTCCCTCTGCCTGCACGGAAACAAAAAGAAGTCGCACGGAGCGAAGTCAAGTGAGTAAGGAGCGTAGGGTAGGAGAGGCATGCTGCCCCACCCCCTGACCCTAAACTGGCACACTGAGATGGCTGTGTCGTGAGCAGGTGAATTGTCGTGGTGGCAAAACCAGTGCCTCTGGCCACAAATCAGGCCTTTTTTGGCCACACACTCTTATGCTACCTTTTCCGAACCTCTAAAGAGAAAGCTTGATTAACAGTCTCACCTGGTGGGATGAACTCCAAATGTACTATTCCCGTCGCATCCAAAGAATAGATGGGCATCAGTTTTGGTGGGGTTCCCCCCCGTATAATAGAGGGGATTCAAAACAGGTCCAGGATGGACAACAGGGAGTAGAAACAATGCATTGAGGGCCTGGGTTCATGCTCATCACTAACCTGCTACTTGGTCAGGACCTGGAAACCCACGCCAAGTCCCCTGCCAGCAGTTCCATTCTGACTCATCATCTCCCTGGAGGCTTCCCACGGCTAGACATCTTTCTGGAAGCAGACTGCCACACCTTTTTCCCACAGAGCTGCTGGTGTGTTCGAACTCCGCCAACTTTTGGGTTAACTGCCGAGCTTTTTAACCACTGTGCCTCCAGGGATCCTCAGGCAGGGGCAAGTCACTCCCTCTCCATTTGCTCACCTTTAACTAAAGAGCGCTGGTGTGGAGGGGTCCCCGATGCTCCCCGCTGGCCTGTCTCCTCCTCTGGGAACCCTGGGGGTTGGGGGGAGAGGGGGGCTGGCTCCTCTGCCTTCACATTCTTACTGCCACCACGCAGCAGTTCCAACCTGGATCCCCATCCTCCCAGGAGTCCCATCTCATAGCTCATTAAACTGTCACCTCTGTGTCCCCGAGGCAAGCTCATGGTCCTCCGAGTCTCTGTTGAGATGTTTATGGCTGGTGACGGCCAAGGGAACAGACCACATAAAACAAAGAGGAGAGAGATCATGCAGAGCTACAGAAAAGTCTCCGAGTCTTGCTCACAAACTCCCCGAGGGTACTCCGCCCAGGCACCAGGAGTCTCCCTTTCCTCAGCAGGAACGTGGAAAGAGAGGCTCCCGCTGTACCTCAACAGTGGGGCAATTGAAGAGGCGACGTACAATCAGGACATGCAAATCGTGTGTGAACTGTGCAATGAAACCTGATTTGCTCTGTGAACTCTCAGCCAAGTCACAGTGAGAAGTGACACAGAAAATGTCTCAACTCACCCCACTTTCGGGAGAGTGGGGGGGAAAGTATAAGTGCCCCTTCAGTGTCAGTAATAATTGTTGTTGTCAATATTCATTAGTGAAAATAGTCCACTTTCACGCACACTCACCCCACTGAGTGTTAATCAGACATCAAGTTGGGTGGGGGGCAGGTCGGGGGCAGTGGGCCAGGTGCTGGAGGGAGGGTCTCCATGTAGGTTTCGGGATGGGGGGCCGGGAGGCTCTTGGCTGTTGTGTGGTGCACGTGGGCAGACGCTGTAGCCGCACGTGGCTCGCTCTGAACCCCATCGCCCGCTGACCAGGCTGCGATTTGTCTCTTGCCTGGTCCGTGGTATCCTGCAATGTGCCAAAGGGCCATCCATCCTCGGTTGCCTGGACGGCAGAGCCAGGGAACACATCTGTCCCTGTCTCCCGTGGCATGGATGACTGGCGTGTCATCTTTGATAAATGTCTGTGCTGGCAAGCTCTGCGCGGCTGTGAGTACTTACAGATGCCGCAAACTCACAACACACACACACACACACACACACACACACACACACGAGCTGCTTCACACTCCTGGGAAAACACAAATGAGGGTCAGCGCTGCTGCGGCTGGAGGCAGATGGGTGGGAGGGCAGAGGGCTGGACTTGGAGTGGGCAGGCCTGTGTTCAGCCTCCCCTGAAACTTAGGGCAAACAATGTTCTCTCCCTGAGCCCCTGGTTCCTAGACTCGTAAGTGGCGATAAAGTCCTTCAGTGATGTTAGGGGAATCGGGCTCCTGTGCCTTGCACTACAGAGCACTGAAGGAGCCCTGGTGGTATAGTGGTTACCCACTGGGCTGCTAACCACAAGGTTGGCAGTTCGAAACCACCTGCCGCTCTTCAGGAGAAAGATAGGGCTCTCTACTCCGTAAAAAAAAATTACAGTCTTAGAAACCCACAGGGGACATTCTACACTGTGCTATAGGGTGGCTATGAGTCAGAACCAATTCACTAGCAGTGGGTTTGGTTTGGGTTTTAAGGGGTCCTGGTGGCACTGTGCAGTAGATGCTGGGCTGCTCACCTCAAACTCTGCATTGGGACATGAGTGAGACTGTCTGCTTCCAAGTCTCAGAAACGCTAAGCAGAGAGGGCACTCTGGCAGTGGCTTCGGTTTGGGGTAGAGAATATTAGGTCCTTGGGGGAAGCTTGTTCTCTGTAGCACAGCGGGCCGGCATGAGTTGGATCAACATTATGGCCAAGTGTTCCTGTTTTCAGTTGAGCACTTGCTTGGCGTTGGGCATTTTGCGACACCCCCCAATCCCCACAGCAAACCCATTTTTCAGACAAGGACACTGAGACTCAGAAGACAACTTGCTTGGAGGCACATAGCAAGTGAGTAGCCAGACTGTCTTAGGACACAGGCAGCGTGTACAGGAGATTAGGGTTCAGGGTTGTGTGGTCCCAAACTTTATCTGTAAAGGACCAGAGTGTGCCTCTGGTAGGCCTGGCGGGCTCTGTGGCTTCCATTCCACCTGTGTAGCTCAGCTGAAAGTCTGTCAGTATGTACATGGAGGTTGTGGGTGCTAATCCAACTCGATTTACAAAGACCGTCCGCCAGATTGGACTCTGGCTCTTAGGGCATAGTTCACTGTCCTCTGCTCTAGGCTCTCTCGTCAGAGGGGTGGTTATTAGAGGGGACAGTCAGTCGGTCAGTATTCAGTATGGTTGACATCTTGGGAGCCAGACTGCTTGTGTTCCAGCCCCAGGAGGCTCACGACCGGCTATTTGACTCTGGGCAAATAACTCAATTGCTTCGTGCCTTACTTTCTCCATCTGTAAAATGGGGGACATGGATGGCCCCGTGATAGAATTCTGCCCTCCCATGTGGGAGTCTGGGATTCAATACCTGGCCAGCGCACCTTAGGCACGGCCCCTGCTCATCTGTCAGTGGAGACTTGTATGTTGCGGTGTGAGGCCGAGTTGACTAGTGAAAAAAAACCCCTGACAGTGTAAGAAAGAGCTTTATATCAACAAGTAATTGCATATCAAAACATCTCAGCCCATAAGTCCGATCCTAATGCATAAATCCCTCTTCAGATTCAAGACCAGAGACCAGTAGGTGCAAAGTCATGTGGATCCAGTGGTGGTGGAGGCATCACAGGGCTCTCGCAGGTCTCCATGCGGCTCATCAACAGGAAGGTAAAGGCAGAGGAAGAGAGAGTGGTCCACCTCCAGAGAGCCATTTATCTTGGGGGCACCAACTAATGAAGTCATCAAGCTGTGACCTGATCGACAGGCTAAACTCCACCCATATCTTCTTACAGGCGCCATGTTGGCACAAAAAAATCTAACGATCACACTTGCTATGATCATAGGCTTCAGGGGAGTTTCCAGCCTAAAGTGGATGAGGAGGAAAGGACTGGCGATCTGTTTCCAATAATCAGCTGGTGAAAACCTTGTAGATGATCAGGGCCCCATGTGCAGCCCATGAGAGGATGACCAGGACTGGGCAATGTTTCCTTCTGTTGTGCCTGAGCTCACACGGACTGGGGGGTTGGCTTGGCCACTGTCAACAACAGCCGGGCAAGCGTGGGAATAACAATACTGCCTACCTCACAGAGCTGTTGTGGGAGGTAAAGGACTGGAAACACTATGTAACGTGTGTCGAGTAGCCCCCAGCACATCGTGGGTGGTGTGTAAGCCTTTCTTAGAATTTCAGGCTGGGGAACATGATCGGCCACCCATGGGTGTCTGATGCTCATTTACATGGCAAGTTGGGGAGAGCTTGTGGCTCAGCTTTCCTGGTTCAAGCTTTCTCCCCCCCTTTCTGCTACCAGATCCTCAAACCCCCAAACTTAACTCCCTGCCATCAAACTGATGTGGACTCACAGTGATCCTGTAGGACAGGGTAGAACTGCCCCTGTGAGTTTTCCCAAGACAGTAACTGTGGACAGTAACTGGTTCTCCCTCAGAGTGGTCGGTGGTTCCAAACTGCCAACGCTTTGATCATAGCCCAGTGCTTAACCACTACACCTCCAGACCCCCTGGGGGTAGGGGAGGAGGGGGAGATGTCTACCAGGTCGCTTGCTCAGCCCTCAGTGGCAGTCCTAGCTCTCTAGGATTTCAGGGGTGAAGGGACCTCTTGATGTAACAGACAGGCAGAAGCTGGGAGAGAGGAAGGGGCAGAGTGGGGAGGTAGCTTCACTCCCCCTGCCCGCCCCGTCAATGCTCTTTTCCAAAGCCATCATCTTCTCCCGGGCCAGTTTTCGTCTCTGTGTGACCTTCAGGGCATCTTCCTGTGGTCCTTCAGGAAGACTTGCTCCAGCCTGGGTCTGACAGAGACCAAGGACAGCCTCCTCCCTCACGAAGACACAAGCCTTGACGACCTCTTCATTCATTCTCACCCCAGAACCCAGCTTAGCCTCAGGCCAGGCACCCCTCTCCTTGTTGTGTGGTCTGTGGAACCCTCCATGCGGGTGCTTGGAACTCACGTTGCCTTGACAAAGATGGAGGTGGACATTATGTCTAGAATATGTGAGTAAATCATCCTCAAATTCAGGGACACTTGAGTATTCTAGTGTCTCTTGTTGTATATTGAGAAAGAAAACACCACTCAGACAGTTGGCCCGTAAACTGCTAGAAGTCCCTGCTGAACACAAATAATTTCACAAAACACTGACTGCAGAGGAGGTCTCTCTGGGACCATAATGCAACGTGGCAGGTACGAGGATCCCTGAAACCACACGAATGTGTGAATCTCCCCTTCCCCTAGCTAACACGAGCAACTCCTCTTTCTGTACCCATGACAACTGAAGTTCTGCTTTATTCCGCTTGTTTCCTAGGTAAAAACGATTAAGATACCCAGTCATTAAATGCTCTGGCTTCCTGAGAGCATCTGATAGAGAACAACCCTTATTTATTTATGGCCACCCCAAAACCACACAGCGGAGGCCCATACCTTGTAGGAAACCCATCTTAACTCTCCTACTGAGATACTCCATGGCTGCCTGCGTGTGATAACAGTATGTGGGGCCATGTCTGACCTCTTCTGGCTCTACAGAGGGAAAGAAGAAGCCAACACCAGCCCAAGAAGATGGCCACAAAGTCAAGGTCAGCTATGCCTCCACCCGCCATCCTTCTTTACCCTGCTCTCCCACCAGCCCTCCCTCCCCAGGATCTCTGCTTCTCTGCTGGGCTTGCTCATCCATTGCAATGACTACCCGTAACCAATTGACAATATGATTATGGGAGATTGTTAGGGAAATTTACACTTACCACACGTCAGGATCAGAATACATTAAGGATGCAGTCTTTGCTCCATTGCAGCGTCTCTACTCCATCAGCAGTCTGATTTCTTTCTGATCTTCAGCTTCTCGGTCATGTGGTCACTTGGCCAGGACATCTGCCCCTCTGCCTCCCAGGCTCAGTGTTGGTCTTCTGCTCTGCCTCATGGTCTTGGTGCTGCACTTCTGCTTAGTTCCACGGTCTGGGCAGAGTTCTTCTGCTCTGTCTCATGATCTCAGCGCTGCATCCTCTGCTGCCTCTCCTGAATCTGTCCCCTCAGACAGGGCTCTCGATGTGCTCCACTGGCGCCCCTTTGTTCTCGATGGTCACAGCATCCTCTCTGCTTCCGAGACATCTCTCTCATATCCAGAGGAATGGCAAGGCCAAACCCCCTGAGTAAGTGTTTCACACACCACCTGGCCCCACACCATCATTTGGTGGGAGTTACAAAGTGTTGGCTAGAAGAGTCCTACAAAGCCGTTTCACTTCACCACACCATAGTATGCACTTTTCTATGAAATGGATACTCTATTGACCCAGAAGGAACCAATTTGAATAGGATGGAAGCCCTGGTTTGAACTATGGTATTGGCCAAAAATATTGAACATACCATGGACTTCCAGAATAATGAACACATTTGCCTAAGAAGGGGTACAGCTACATGTTCTTTAGAAGGGAGGATGATAAGACTTCATCTCATGTACTTTGGACATGTTGTCATGAGAGACTAGTTCGTTCCTGCCAAAGGACCTAGTTCTTGGTAAACCAGAGGGTCAGTGAAAAAAGAGGAAGACTCTCAGTGAGATGGATTGACACAGTGATTTCAACAATGGGCTCACACATAACCACAGTGATGAGGATGGTGCAGGACAAGATTGGGCTTGGTTCTTTAGTACATAGTGTCGCTATGCATCATGGGATGATCGTCAAGGCACTTCACCACACTAACAGGCCTGAAAAAATGTTGCCTTTCTTCCATTTCTACAAACACTTTAATCATTGACCGGCATGATCACAGTGTTGTTTTCTCCTGGCATTTGTTGATGCAATGAATTTATGTTGATTGGCTTCCTGTTATAAATACGTGCTCTACGAGGATAAATCCTACTTGATCATTATGACAGTGCGCCAGACGTCATTGGCTAGTGCTTTGTTTTGGATTCTCATTTTTGCATGCATAAAAACATTTGGCCTGGCGTTGCCTTTTTCTAAGCGATCTGTATCAGGTTTGCTACGAAGAGAATGCGGGCGTCATGAGGAGAACTGGAGCGCTGCATCTTTTTCTATGATCAGAATTAGCACTGGAATTATTTGTTCTTTAAAGGTTACATAGAACTCAGCTGTGGAGCCATCTGCTCCTGGTGCCTTTTTATGAAGGCAAGTCTTCAATCACGTTGCTCGTCTGTTCTGCGCTAATTGGCCATCTCATTTTCTACTTCTCCTTGGGTCAATTTAGGTGATTTAGATTTTGCTAGGTACGTATCCCGTGGCTTCTGGATTTTCCAATGTGTTTCCACAGAGTTGATAGAGAATCCCCTTATCTCACTCGTCTCTGGTCAATCTATGGTTATGTGTCCCTTCCTATTTCTAATTCTACTTGGTTTTGCTCCCTGTCTTCTCCCTGTAAGTAGGTCCTTGATAAATTTGCCTGACCTCAGCTCTTCAGAGAAAGAGAATGTTCCAAATCTCTATCTGGAAGCAGAGAGAAAGCCACTCAAAGGTGGAGGCTGTGGGAGGAGCTCCGAGGGTCAGGGAATGTGGGCGGTGCCAAAGACTCCCGGTTCTTGCAACTGTAAAATTCCCCACGTCTCAGCACATCACTTTCCTTCTCGGTGAAATGGGGATGCAGAAGCAGGAGCTCCCTCAGATGGATGGATCCACACCTACCAAACCCATCGGCCTGGTGTCAACTCAATTCTAACTCACAGCGACCCTATGGGACCGAGTAGAGCTGCTCTGTCGGGTTTCCAAAGCAGAAATCTTCATTGACACACACTCCCACGTCTTTCTCCCATGGAGTGCCTCGGCTGGATAGGTGGGAACTCCGTTTCTGGACACTTCTATATAGTCAGTGTGTGTTCTGCACCTTGTTGGTGATTCCAATTCCTAGTGACCCCACACGACAGTGAAGAACTGCCCCATAGGGTTTTCTAGGTGGTAATCTTTCTGGAAGCAGGTTGCCTGGCTTCCTTCCTACAGAGCAATTGTGGGGGTTTGTGTCAGTCTGGGGAGACTAGAGAAACAAATTCATAGACACGCATATGTGTGTAAGAAAGAGCTTTGTATTCAAGAGCAATTGAATATCAAGAAAATATCCCAACCCCATCCAGATCAAGCCCATAAGTCCGATATTAGCCCATATTTCCAATACCAATCCATAAAGTCCTCTTCAGACTCACGAAACAGATGAAATGGCGCCAAATGCAGTAAGATCACAGGTCAGTGGGTGGAAAGTCTTGTGGATCCAGTGGCGGTAGAGGCATCTCAGCGCTGGCAGGGGTTTCCATGCGGCTCCTTCAGCTCCAGGGCTCCAGCGTGGCTCCGTGTGTCTGGTCAGCAAGCTTGTCTCACAGGGAGTGAGTGTGTGCCCCACCTCCAGCGAGCTAATTATCTCCTTAGTGACTCCAAATGAGGTTATCAAGGTGCGACCTGATTGACAGGCTAGACTCCATCCCTTCACTGTTAAGTCTCAAATTGACAACAGATGATGTAACTACCACAGGGTTTGACCCTTGAGTCTTCCAGTTAGCAGCCCAGTACTTAGTCATTGGACTACCCACCAGAGCTCTTTGGCACAATTCCTGTCAAGTCTTAAACCTGAAATAAACATTTGCCATCATTGTGGAAGTATCAAGAGGTCATCCCAACCCCTAGAAATCACTTGGAAATCCTGTAGACCAGTGGTTCTCAACCTGTGGGTCACAACCCCTTTGGGGATGGAATGACCCTTGCACAGGGGTTGCCCAGTTCGTAACAGTAGCAAAATGACAGTTATGAAGTAGCAATGGGAGTAATTTTGTGGTTGGGGCAGTCACCACCACATGAGGAACTGTATGAAGGGTGCAGCATTAGGAAGGTTGAGAACCACTGCTGCAGAAGAATGAGCCTTGGGGTTCCCATCCTGCAGGCCTTTGGCGAGAGCTGTGATTGGATACTCAGGGTCATGTGACCTTCCAGTGTGACCCTAGACTAGGTTGGCGGGAAACTCTAGCAGAGTGACTCTTGTAGTCTTTCACCAAATCCTCTCCACAACCCTGCGAGGTAGACAGGGGAAGGGTTTGCCAGCACTCAGTCATATTGGGGCCATGCTTCCATGCAGTTTACCCTACTGTTATTATCCCCATCAGCTCCACTTCTAGATGACAGGCACAGAGTGGTTAAGCAGTCCCCTAAGGTCACACAGCTTGCTGGTGGAGGAAGGACACGGTAGCCCAACTAGAGCTCCATCATCTTCAAGCCTGTGTTCTCTCTTCATACCATGACACCTGTGGGTGTGGCCAGAAAGGCAAGACAAACACACAAACCCAACAAGCATATGCCTACATGAGTCATTGCAAAGACACTGCAAACCCAACGCCTGCTGCCAGCGAGGCAGTCAACACTGCTGGCTCCTCAGCAGTTGTCTGAGCATCGAGGAGGCTGATGGGAGCAGGGGGGGGCGTGGCAGTTGGAGAGAGCTCTTTATCTCTAACACCCAGTTCCAAGTACTCTGTTAGCCAGTGGAAGCCCCACCATTTTTAACATCACGCTCCCTGAACAATTTCACCAAGCAGCCTACTCAAGAGCAGTGCTCTGAAGCTCCATAAAGGTGCTTTGATCTTGTATTGTCTTAAAAGTAACACTATCATGACCAGTTGTTGAGTGGACAAGTTATAGTGAGTTACAGAAGGACCCATTCATCCAGGCGGACTTTGGGGAAGGGAGGGATGGGAAGCTTGTTCGTCTGGTTTGGTCCAGTCTGGGCAAGAGGATTTTGGCTCTGAAAGCCATGTAGGGTCCTGGAATGATAACACTTAGGGTGCACCCTTGAACTTGGCGCTTGATGAAGGTCAAATATTTGTTGATGAGAATGACTGTGGTCCCGGGAGCACGCAGACAGGTGTATGGCACCCACGCATCTATCACCCCCTGAGTAGAACATAGAGGATGGTGAGTAGAGTCTTCAGGCTCTCCACATGAATGCACTAATCCTTAACCAGAGGGGTTCGGAGGTTAGGCTCATGGTCTGGTCTGAAGCTCTGTGTTAGGACATCCATGATGACACAGTGTGACTCTTCCTCCTATTTGAGCTTCTGTGTCTAGTCTACTCTTTTTATGAGGCAGTAGAAGCGATTAGATTTAGGACCCATCCTACTCGCGTATGAATGACATCATTAATATAACAAACCCCGCCCCCTATTTCTAAAATAGTCGTATTTACAGGTACAGGGGTAAAGTTTTACACATGTATTTTGGGGACCACTATTCAATCCCTAATACGCACTTCAGCACTCACAAAGATTCCCCAAGAGTTGGTCAGGCAATTTCTAGGGGGGAATTGCCACCTTCAAAAACATTGCTGAATTCTCTCTCTCGGTGGGGGTGGCTCTAGCCCAATCTGAGGACATCGTGTCTCTCCTCTCTTTGTAGGAATAGGCGAGACTCTCCTGGCACGTCCATCTCTGTTTTCAGACATGATCAAAGCCTCTCCCGGTCCCGTGTCCTGGACTGAAGACAGGGTCCCTAGGGGTGCTTCCCCAGCCACTGGGAAACCTGTGATGATAGACAGTCAGTGTCCTGCCAATTCCCTTGGAACGTTGGTACTTTCCTGCTGCACACACCTGCCACTCTCTGCCTGAGGGCTGTCTCCAGAGTGGTTGGCTACGGGAAGCTAATCTCTGGGCTTGGCCAGCCCTCACCCACAACAGACGAGAGTGAGTGGATAAATAGCAGTGGGCAAAACAATCCTGGAGTCTTTCGGTGCCATCTCCTGCAGTGGCCTTATAGAACTGAACCTTGGTTGCTGCAGCGGAAACCTGCTGATGAATGCGCTCGTTCATCGTCTTGCTCCCCAGTCATGTGCTCGTGTTTTCTAGACCTCTCAAACACCCGTTGCTGTTAGTATCTGTTAAGTTAGTCCGTGTCTCATGGTGACCCTGTGTACAATGGAACAGGATGCTGACTGGCTCTTCTTCTGGGCTGAATTGTCTGGATCTACATCAGCGGTCCTCAACCTGTGGGTTGTGACCCCTGTGGGGGTCAAAGGACTCTTTCATAGGGGTCGCCCGATTCATCACAGTAGCAACAAAAATAATGTTATGGTTGGTGGTCGCCATGAGAACTGTATGAAAGGGCTGCAGCGTGAAGAATTTTCTTTGGCTGGATTTTAGATTTAGGTGACCAGACTTTCTTTCGGAGTCCAGCCGAATCTGGAAACTCAGATGAAATCAACTCAACATTATAACAACATTCACCTCTCCAATGATAGACAGATTGGAAGCTCAGTGGGACGTGAGACCAAGGCCATCCTTGTTCCAGGGTCTGCTCCCGGGGGAACTCAACGAAGACATCCCTTCAGCGTCCCTTCAACTTAGTGAAACACACATGCTGTTGATTGATTGGATGAGGTTATGGAGAGCGCAGAAGGCAGCTTTCCATCTCTTAGCTAGAATGCCCTCACTATAGCTCAGGTCTCTGAGGTTTATGGATTTGGAGAAAATAAATCCAATGTGCTTATCCTACTACCTGAGTTAGGTGTCAGCAAACCCGCATTGTTCACTGTTCCCCAAGATCCTAATGACCTCCCTCCCAGGGCTCCTTCAAGGCTGGGAAAGTCTAGGGAGACGAATTCATCTTCACTTGCAGCTAGACCCTGCATGGGCTGGAACTGCACGCTAACGCTTTACCATGGGAGTCCCCCATTCCATCCCATCTTGCTGCTGCCCCTCTGCACAATGTTGTCCCCCAGTCTGCATGATACTTCTTCATCGGAAGCCCAGCCTTTCCAACATTCTGGGGCTCGTGGGACTTCCCAAGGACTCCCATCATTCCTTCAGAAGCAGTCTAGTGCGGGGTCCTCAAACTTTTTAAACAGAGGCCAGTTCACTGTCCCTCAAACCCATTGGAGGGCTAGACTATAGTTTTTTTTATGAACAAATTCTTATGCACACTGCACACATCTTATTTTGAAATAAAAAACCAAAAAGGGCAAAAACACTTGGCAGGCTGGATAAATGTCCTCGGCGGGCCGCATATGGCCCGTGGGCCATCGTTTGAGGACCCCTGGTCCAGTGTGTCGATCCTCAGGTTCAAGTTCCTGCTGACTTCCTCTCTGAACTCCTGTCTCCTATGTCCATTGCCCACTGCACACCTTCACCTGAGTGTGGGGCATCCTGGATTCTGCACACAAAGGGACACCCCCTTTCCCAGTGTCTTTTCCAGTGTGATAACACCATACTGCTTCTAGGAGCACAGGACCAAAACCTTGGGGTCCATTGACTCCTCACTTCCTCTCACATCTTCCATCCATGTGAGGGTAATCCACCCCCTAACACATCATCACAGGTCCAGTAGGCGCAATTGTACAGTGATAATAAGTAAAGATTATAGTAAAGTCATAGAGAGCATGAGAGATAGAAGAGAGGTGGAAATAATGGAGTCAGACACATTTCATGGTAGCAGTGCTTACCTCAGCCTCACTTGATGGGCCACGTGGAGAGAGAGAGAGAGATTTAATGCTAACCAAGGCTTTTAGATTCTCTGGGGACATGCAAGCCCCCTAATTACAGGTGAGGACATACGTCACAGGAAATGGTTGTGCTATAGGTAATACAGTAATGGGAGGGGGTTGATCTAGGGGTATCCATGCAATCGGAAGAGGAGGGATTGGGGTATACAGGTGGCAAGATGGGCAGATCCTGGATTCAGGATGGCAGCCTAATTTTGGATGTCACTGAGCCAGCTTGACCCCTGGCTCAACTACAGAGACCATTATCAGTAGGGTGTGAACTCCACCTACAGGAACCAACTCTAAGCCTTTAGGGAGAAGTAGCCCATTGTCCTTAGCAGCAGGGAGCAGGCCTACTGGTGGTGGGACTAGACAGTCGTCTGGCAGCTGACTGCCTTCAGGGAGGTAACTTGACAATCATTTACCATTAGCTGTAAGCAGTGTCCTAATTCTATCATATTTGGGGGAGATGACTTGGGAGAAATCTTTCTGGTTCTTTTTTTGCCTTTTGTTAGTATTAACCTTTTTAAAATCGCTTTATTAGGGGTTCATACAACTCTTATCACAATCCATACATACATCAATTGTGTTAAGCACATGTGTATATTCATGTGTACATTCATTCATCATTCTCAAAACATTTGCTCTCCACTTAAGCCCCTGGGATCAGCTCCTCATTTTTCCCCTCCTTCCCTCTTCCCCACTCCCTCATGAACCCTTGATAATTTATAGATTATTATTTTGTCATATCTTGCCCTGTCTGATGTCTCCCTTCACCCACTTTTCTGTTGTCTATCCCCCAGGGAAGAGGTCACATGTCGGTAACAGGGAACAATCTTTCTGTTTCCCACACATCCATCCCTTCAGTAAGCACATCTGCCTTTATTGCCCTAGCCTGCCACTGCAGGTCTGAGTTGTCAGCTTTCTAAGCCATTGGATGGTTTAGAAAGGGCTCTAGCAAGTGAACAGAGTGAGAGATGCCTTCTCCTTGTTTACCTGTAGGGGGCCATCACAGAGGACAGCAGGGGTCTCCCTCCAATGCCCTTTGTGTCTAATCCAGGAGGTGAATGTGTACATGCCTGTCACAACTTTCTCTGTGCTTCACGGTGGCACATGTGTCTGTGTGCGTGTGTCTGTAAAAGTACCAACAGCTCATGGAAACGGACTCCGGAATATAAGTCAATGTTGCAATGGCAACAAGAACACAAAACCCAACATCAAGTTACCCAGGCTGTTCCCAGAATGCTGGGCCGCAGCCACGTCTGTTTTTCATGCATGCAGACATGAACACGAGGTGTCCTGAGCATTCTTCTCATGGCTTCGGGGCTGGGCCCTGTGCCCATGACACCGACACTATGGTGGCAGTGCCTGCCCTGTGTCCACCCGAAGCCTGGGGCACTGCCGTCTCACGTGCACACCCTCCCTGCTGACCCGGTCACAGGGCTTGGAAGGCAGACCACCCTTCCAGAACTGATGGGGTGTTCACAAGACAGACTGTACCTCTCCACCATGGCGGCCATGGTTTGGAGGCAAGGTGGGGTGGGCTGCTTCCCCGCTTGCTCTGAGTAGCTTGGGGCACTCTCCTCTGCACCTCTGAGCTGTGGAACTGCAAAAGCCCCACTGGCCACACACTTTTAGGCTTTCCTCCACGTAGTGGCCAATGACACTTCCAAATAATGATGCTAATTATGTCTCCTCTAGGACCCCCCACCCCACCCCGTCTATTGCTCTTAAGACAAAGCCTAGTGTCCGTAGCCTCAGCTTGGTACAAGAAGTCTATCATGAGCTGGTCCTTGGTTGCCTTCTGGCCTTGCTTTCTGTCTTCTGCACTGGATATGGTGCTGGGCCACTCTCTTCTGTGGGCACATGTATGTGCAGAATGAATAGGCAGAACCTGGCTCACTGAATCAGGGATGCGATTCGGCTCTCCCCATTTCAGGGCTCTTGTGGGTCACGATCAGTCTGAATCAACTCAACAACAATGGGTTTAGTTCTCAGTTTGCTGGATACAATTGCTTGGGGTAAACTCTCAGCCTCTGTCTTCCTCCCCCAGGGCCACAGGCTGCCTGCTGTCTCTGAGTTCTCCAGTTCTCAGGTCTCTTGCTCTCTGATGATCAGACCAGGGCAGCTGCCTTAGCCAGTTCCCTGATTCAGCTGGCAAGGCTCACTTCTTGGGAGACATCCCTGAGGAGAAGCCGCATGGACCTGCCCCAATGCAGCCTTGGGTGCTGGAGCAGCCACCCCTGCCAGCGCTGAGAAGCTCACACCCTCACTGATTCAGCTTTCCTCCAGCAGTCAGCATCACTGCATGTGTTTTGTGAGATGGAGGATGATTTTGTAGATGGGTGTTGGACCTATGGGCTAATATTGGACTTATGGGCTTGGACAGCACTGAGTTGGGATGCTTTATGAATACACACTTACTGTTTATATAACATGCTCTCTTATATACATATGAGTTTCTATGGATTTGTTGCTCTGGTCTATGCAGACTAACAACAAAAACATCAGTTTATGCTTGGAGTGGCTGCAGACAAAACCACGTGATTCCATCATAATTGGGCAATAAAAACAGCTCTGACCTGAGAGCATTAGAAGGTCCAGAACATTAATTAGCATAGAGTTATAGATGTCTAAGCGGGGTTGACAAAAGATGTTTTTACTGGTATAATTAACTACAGGGATACTTTTAATAGAAAAATAACATATTCCTGCTGAAACACTGCACACACATTTTATAGACAGTCATTTCTTGTGTTCCTACCTCCTACAGTGTCCCTGGGCTCGGGCCATACCTCCCTTCCTGAATTCCCCACACTCTAGCATCAACTGGGGTGGTAAGAAAACCAGGGAAGATGTCTCATCTCAGCATGAATGGCTTTGACACTCCGCCAAGCTCAGAAGATGTTCCTCTTGCCAACTGCTCCTGGGGGTAAGACAAAGCCATGATTCCCCTTCCACTCCCGTGATTTCCTGGGCTGAATTGAAACACACGTAGGAAGCCAAGTACACAGGCATTGCTATCAAATCATACACACTTTCCCCCCAAAACAAACTCGCTGCCATCGCATCGATTCCGACACGTGGGGACTCTACAGGACAGGGTAGAACTGCCCCTGCGAGTTGCTGAGATTAGTTCTTTATGGGAGTCGAAAGTCTCATCTTTCTCTGCGAGAGCGGCTAGTCGTTTTATATTCCTGAGTCTTCAGGATGAAAAAACATAAAGCTATTGTTTTGTGAAAGGGGAGGGGAACAAGGTACACCTACATCACCGCTCTATTTCCCAGGTGAGGACTGACCAGGGGACATCCAGCTTTCTGCTCGCCCTCTGTGCGCCCGACACCTAACTGGTAGCCAGACAAATTTCCAACTAAATCCGGCTGTTAGTCCTCATGACAGCCCTCAGAAGGAGGTACTGTTACTTGTCACGGGGATCAGAAAACTGGAGGCTGAGAAGCTGAATGATTTGTCAAAGGTTTTCCTATAGCAGCAGAGCCAGAATGAAAAGGGATTTCCTCTGAACTTCCCTTCAGGGCACCTTCTAAGACCCCATGCTGCCTGAGTGTTACTGGGATGAACGTGTATTTTAAGTGTAAGGTCTCTCTCTCCGGGCTAGATTCCAACCTCCATCCAAAGCCGAAGCCGAAGCCGGGCTCGTGATCCAAGTGAATTTAATGAGTTAAAAGAAGCTCCAGGTTTTACGCGACACCCATAAGATTCCTTTTGACCATGCGGCCTGGCAGAGACTGCTCAGGGTCACGCAAAGATCTCTCTCCCAAGTTTCCTCGGAAACAAGACCAGACAAGCCCCTGTTCCTCTCCTTTCCTGCCTTTTCAAGGATTTCAGGGGAGGTGTGGTGAACGACCCCAGGTCGGTCCCATTGGCTGAATTGCAATCACCTGGCCCAGGTGGGCTGCTCCAGGTGTAACGCCCATCCGCGCCCACCAGTGAGAAAATCCAGCTTTTTCCTTTGCTGGCTCTCCTGGGCATGTGTAAATGGATTTCCCAATCCCTAGGCTAAGCTACCTAACATTAGCAGCCAAGGGTCCCCAACCCCCTCACTTAGAAGAGCCATGATGTCCTTTCAGTCTCGATTGACACCCCACCCCACCCCACCCCCCGCAGTCTTGGAACTTGTGTGACACAGGATCATCATATTTGGGAGAGAGGGAGTTGGAACCAGAGAAGTGAGGCTGAGCTACATCAACCAAGAGAGAGCAGGTGAGACTGAGTGTGCTACAGGGTTCGTGGGTTTGGGCAAGGAAGAGACTCCTGAGTAGTTTGTCAGGGGAGGGGACCAGAGGAAAGAGAGATAGTGCAGTCTGTGTGTGTGTGTGTGTGTGTGTGTGTGTGTAGAATTTAAACTACATCTCAACTGATATTCTTCAAGAGGTTCTGGGAAAACTGGAATAAATGTGAAATGACCCTTGGTTATTGGGCTGTGTTTGTTTGGAGGGGGTGCTGTGTAAAGAAGGCATCATGTGGGACCCGGCTTATGTGAGGGTTACATGTGCAAGTGTTTAAAAGCGAAGGCGTTTGGAGACGAAAGGCTGAGGTGTGAACAAAGTGATTTCAGAGAGGGGCACTAGGACTGGCGAAGGAAGAAATAAGAGGGGAAGGAGGACAAAGAAGAAGGGAACAAGGGAGAAGTCTCCGAGTAATGGTCAGCTAGCGGGAGCCAGGCAGGAGAGCTAGAGAAACAGAAAGAAACTTTGGCGCCCTTTGTGTTTCTCAAGTTTTTTGAAATGTGCCAACTATTAAAAATACATTTACTGTTGCTTCCCAGTACATGCATAAAATCAAAAGCGCACCTGTGGCCATCAAGTCGATTCAGACTCTCAGTGACTTCTCCATTCGGCCTTCTCCAAGGATCAACTAGAACAGTCTCATTGGATTCCTAGGGCTGCGATGCCTATGGAAGCAGGCTGCTGCAACTTGTCCCCGCAGTGTAGCTGGGACTTTGAGTCACTGACCTCTGGGTTGGGAGCCCAGCATTTGAACCACGTTGCCACCAAGGCTCTTTTTAAAAGAAATACAACTTTAAAGACACTGTTTTTCAGGAATTAATGCTCACCCCTGTGACTCCACTGAACAACATCTGCAGTGTTCATGCCCCGGGTGGTCGGGCCTTCCCCGATCCTGGATGCGGCCAGAGGACTAGACTGATCCAGGAGGACAGCACCAAGTGTGGTGTAGAGACTTGATAAGGGATTGTCATTAGGGCTTGCCCTCTTGGAACACTTGCTTTGGGAATACTCCCTATTGGAACCCAGCTGTCATACCGCGAGGAGCCAAGGCTAGCCATATGGAGCAGTCACGTGAAGGAGTACCCAAGTGCCAGGTGATCACCATGCTGAACACGTAGCCAGCACCAACTTTACCACCATGTAAGAGAGGCATCTGCTAAATGGATCCTCCAGCTCCAACTGATGCTACGTGGAGCAGAGATGAGCTGCCCCACAGAGACCTGCCAAATTGCAGAATCAAGAGCAAACACACGCTGTTTTGAAATCACCAAGTTTAAGGTTGGCTTATGGTCCCAAAGAGAAATGAACAGCCTTCTTATGTGCGCTGTACCGTGGTATGTTCTGTTATGTTCAATCCTGTGTTCTTTTTCAAAACACTAGGTTGGTTTCATGACCCACTCATGAGTCAGGCCTCACTGTATGAAAAGTCATTGCTCTAATCAATTACCGGTGTCTCCAGATCCATAATCTTCCAACCTCTCTCATTCGGCCCCTTTGCTGTAGGCACCGTGACAAGGAAGAGCCGAGAGTCATCTTCCGATGTCACTCTGTCCAAGATGGTCTCTTAAAGGACTTCCCCCAAAGCCGTTCTGAACTCCAGGCAGGCCGTTCTGTTTGGCAGACAGTTTGACTTAGGGGAAGACTGTAGCCCTTCCTCTGGCTGCCTAGGAACCCATGTAAAGGTAATCCACAAGCAAGGATGATCTACTGGTACCCAACCT
The DNA here is from genome assembly GCF_050624435.1 of Tenrec ecaudatus. Classification (NCBI taxonomy): domain Eukaryota; kingdom Metazoa; phylum Chordata; class Mammalia; order Afrosoricida; family Tenrecidae; genus Tenrec; species Tenrec ecaudatus. The sequence continues at coordinate 131,051,782 of NC_134536.1, forward strand.
TGCCAGATGCTGAATTCACTCCTACAAATGGAGGAAGGTTATCTCCCTTCCAGAGGACCACTCCCATACCTCTAGTCCCCCGATTTCTCTGGGGTAACATGAAACAAGCGCCTGCCTCATCTTAGGTTCCTAGGACGCAGTTCCACACAACACGTGGTTTTTCCACTAACAGCGAGGGATGTTTGAATTGTGTTCCATAGACCAACTGCATCAGCGGCACCAGGAAGAGCTTGTCAACATGCAGATTCCTAGGTCCCACTGCAATCGTGTCCCAACGTCTCAGGAGCCCAGTGCCTGGAAATGTACATGTTAACAAGCTCCTCAGCAGGTTCCACTACGCATGAACTGTCTTAAGGACTCAGGGGCTGGATTAGTGACTGCCAACCTTTTTATTGAGCTATTGTTCACTCAAAGCACAGTAATAAGTACTTTGCATGTGTACATACACAAACTTCAAAGGCGTTCATAGAAAAATGGAATTTTAAGGTAATGGAATTGTCCCAGGAATATTTTGAAGGCCCCTAAATATGTGGAAGTTTGAGCAAACTCTACCGTCCATGTTTGCTGCACTTTTATTTTTTTAATTATTTTTTCATGCTAGTTTTTATCCTCTTAATTGGTTTTCTGCAACCAACAGGTAACACTTAAGAAAAAAAAACTGAGGCTTAAGCAAAGACAGCTATACTTCTATGGTTGATGATCAAGGGTTTTGCTATAACTCACTGCTATAGAGTCAATTCTGACTCACAGTCACCCTATAGGACAAGGTAGAACTGTCCCCTGTGGGTTTTTGAGACTGTAACTCTTTATGAGTTGAAAGTCTCATCTTTTCCCTCTAGAGTCACTGGTGGTTTAGAACTGCTGACCTTGCGGTGAACAGCCCAACGCGTAACCACTAATAATCATTTAGAGTTGGATGTCTGTCTTGTCCATCTTGTTCCCATGTGCCTTTTGGTTCTGATGCCAACGGTACAGATTCATGTAGTATTTCCCAGCTTCCTCGTTGCTCTGTGCTGAGTCTCTTTGTTGAGCCACATCTGCAGCTCAGGATCCAGTTGCTTGAAGAATTGGAGACCATGAGCTCCTTCCAGGACTCAGTTTGCATGAGCCAACCGACCAAAGAGGAGCTGAGGGGGGAAGGGAATAGGGCGGGGCAGGAGAGTGAGGGCAGGACTCTTCTCTTCCTAGAGCCTCACCAGTAGTTTCTCCGGAGTCCTAAGGAAGTAGGAACCGGAGTTCAAAGTCCCAGAGTTGGGTCCCTGAAGGAGCCGGCCAACCTTCCTGTGAGAGCAAAACTCATAACGCCTGTGAGCTACTGCTGGGGTTCTATAGCAACAAACAGGAGTAGATCTGGGGCAGAGTGTTGAGCGTCTTCATTTTGTTATTCAATGATTGACACACTCCCTTCTTATGAGTCGCTTCCCACTGAAGTCACTTCCTGGCTCAGACGTGCTAAGGTCTGCCTCTTGGAGGTGCCAAATAGCATCCATCAGGGTACTTTCTGGCTTGTGCCTGTTACTTCTCCTCCAGGCTCTTAAACATCTTCTTAGCCCTTTTCCTTCCAGTCTGAGGGTCCTCAACTTCTCTATCTGTCCTCAGGTTTCGGTCTCTCCATCCCCTTCATCATTTCTGACATTTGAGACAGTCACAGAAATCAAAACAGCTTCCAGAACGGGCCATTTCTGATGTCCAAGAAAGCCAAGCGGATCCCCGAGTGATTGATTTAGTGGTTGCAGCTGGGCATGGATGCAGACAGACAGTTAATGAGGTAATTTTTCTAAATGCAAAGTGTAAACAAGATAGCGGCTCCCTCCCCCACAGTCTCCTAGGTTTCGTTCGCTCAGCCTCCCCCAGCTTTCTGCAAAGATGCATACACTTGTTTGCCTTTCTACCCGCTTAAAAATGCTTTGCTTCTGTTGGTAATTCTCCATGAAGTGGAAGAGGGCCAGGTGGGTGAAGGCCACGGTGGATTTCTCATGAAGGTGGGGAAGCTTGAGTTTCAGAGCCCCTCCCTTGCCCTGGCTCTTCCGAAGCCCTGGATGGGGTCCTTAAGATGTCTTCAGGTGGTATCATCTTTTTGTGCAGCTGGAACATGACCATTCCAGTGAAGTTATATAAGACTGCTGACTCACTAGCGATGCTTTCCTCCATCATGGCACGCTCAGGTGGTGGTCAAGTGACCACATGGCAGGTTCTTGGGATGCTGATGAAGGGAATTTGGGTTGAGAGTGTAGATAACTGGGGTCTGCTGTGGCGAACTACCGTCAAGTCAGTCTCTGATTTATGATGAGCCCTAGGCTTTTCCCTCCTACTCTGTCTGAGTCTGGAAGCTCTGCCGCTATGGGTGGGGTCCAGCATCGGAGCAACACAGAAGCTTCCGCTCATGGATGGGTGTTGCCAAGCATCAAACCTGCATCTCCTGCTTGGAAGGTGAGAAGGTGACCACTGGTCCACCAAACCCAACCCATTGCGGTTGAGTTGGTTGCAACTCATCACCTCTCATTGGGCAGCCTGGTCCGATCCCAGAAGGTTTCCAAGCCTGTAAATCTTTACGGAGGCCCCATTGTTCTCTCATGGTGTGGCTAGTCATTTAGTAGTGGGGAGCACATAACTGCTGTGCCACCAGGCCTCATGCTGGACAACTACTGCCCCTTACTTTGTGCTGAGTGAAACACAGCCCTGGCTTGCAGCCCCCCTCCATGTGTAACTCAATTTTGTCAACCACCCTGATGCAGCGATGGCTTCTAGAGACGCTCTGCTGTTCTCCCAGCTTCTTCTAGAGATTCTCCTAGCACCTAACCTTGGGTGCATGATATTGTATTCTTTGCCTTAAAAAGGACGCTAAAATTGGGCAAGCTTTGTTGCTAGCTGCTGTCCAATCAGCTCCAAGGCATGGAGACTGCATTTAGAACAGAATAAAACGTGCCCAGCCTGCTCCAGCTTCGCAGTCGATGGTAGGCCTGTGTTCACTATTACCCTCATTCGGTCAACTTATCTCCTCAAGGGCTTCCCTTGTTTTGGCCGTCCACCTACTTTCCACCCCTGATACCTACATTTTAACCAAACCGAACCCCAAACCATTGCCACTGGGATAATTTCAGCTTACAGCCACCCTGCACCCTGTCCCATAGGGCTCTCACAGCTGTAACTCTTGACAGAAGCAGACCGCCACTTTCTTCTAAGGAGCAGCTGGTGGACCCCAAACCAGCGGCCTTGTAGTTAGCAGCTGAGCTCTTCTCCCCTGAACCAGTGGGGTTCTCTTTAAACAAACAAACAAACAAAAAAACAAACAAACAAAAAATCAAACAACAAAACCAAGACCTGTTTCCATTGAGTGGAGTCCAACTCTAAGCGACTCCATAGGACGGGATAGAGCTGTCCATGAATTTTCCTTCTTAGCACGGGGCTTCTACCAGCGCACGTAGGGTCTGTGGAATCTAGATTCTGCTGGAGAGGGCAAGCCTTGGTTCCGCGCTAGCCCCTGGGTGAGAAAAGCCCATGTGGAGAGGTGAGCCTCCCTGGGATCCCTGACTGAGCACCATCTGTCAAAACCTTCTCAGTCTATTAAACAGGGGAAATGGATTTGGAATGGAGTGCACGTCAGTACAGCTTGGGGCATTAATCAACATGGAATTTGTTTTCTTCAATGTTACATAAAGGTGTCATAATGTTTCCTCTGAAGGGAGGGTCTCGGGGATAAGTTGGAAGGAACGATACTGGCCCAGAACCCTTTGGGCCAGACCCTCAGGGGATGTCTCTCTAGGGGCTGCAGAGTTAGTTGGACTGTCCCTCAGCAGAGAGAGCATGGAGGAGCTTGGATACCTGAGATTCTCCATGACAGGCGAATGTTCGGGGAGGCAGATGCCTCAGAGCCCCAGGGTCACACTAGGGCCTTCCCAGAGGGTAAAGGAGCAAACACTGGCAAAACACTCCCCGCCCCACCTCGGATACGCTGGAGCCTGATTGTAAGGATTTGCATGTGTGGTGATTTGGTTGGGAAGGGTCTATATTGGGTGGATGGGGCAGCTTGAAGACCTAGCTGTCTTAGATTTTAAAAGGGAGAAGGGTGTAGTAGAGATCATGCTTATGTCAAGACCAAGGATGTTCAGTGGGAGATGATGAAATGCATGCTAGAGCCTCAAATGTGCTGTGGTGTGCCTGGCATACAGGCGGTATTGTTAGCTGGCATTGGGTGGATTCCGACTCTTGGGCACCCCATGTGTGCGAGGAGAACCGCTCCATACAGTGGTCAAGGCTGGGACCTTTTTGACGCAGATCACCAGGCCTTTCTTGTGAGGTGCCTCTGAGTGGGTTTAACGAGCTTTTGATTAGTAGTTGAGGACCATTTGCACCATGTCGTAGGAATGTGATGTAACTGCTGTGTGCCTTAAAATAATTGCGTTAAGGACTCCTCTGGGGCTCCCCGGGTGATTTGGGGTGTGGAAGGAGGGGTGAGTGAGTTGTATGGAGGCTGAAAGTGAGGCCTCCCTTTGACGTTCTCACCAGGCTCACGACCCAACTTCGACCCTCAGGAGAATTGTTGGGTACCAGTGAGTTGCGAAGTAGCTTCTCAGCCAAAACATTTCAGGGATCTGACATTAGAACTTTAGAGGCAAGTCACTCACCCAACACAAATATACAGGGACTACTTACTGAACACTCAATTGGGGTGGACTTGGGCTTCTCTAGACCCACCTGGGTAAGGGGCCACTTTAAGGAACTGGCCAGAGGTCAACATGTAGAAGAGCCCTGGGTGGACAAGGGGGAAACGCCACGGTCTGGAAGGCCTGAGTTACCTGCTTGGCTCTCTCACCTAGGCAGAATCCCCTCCCTGGGGTTAGTTCTCTCACCAACAAGAATGTTGAGTGAGGCGGTCTCCAAGGGTCCCTTCTAGCTCTGCTATTTTTTTGAATACATTATTTTACTGGGGGGCTCTTCCAGATCTTATGACAATCCATCCTTCAGTTAGTTGTATTAAGCATACTTATACGTATGTTGCCATCAACATCTCCAAAATATTTTCTTTCTTCTTGAGCCCTTGGTATCAGCTCCTCTTTGTTCCCCTCCTTTCTCTCGTTCATTTTGGTAAACAAGCGGCCATCTAGCCCAGAAGCAACAAAGCCCACATGGAAGAAGCACACCTGCCTGTGTGATCATGAAGTGTCGAAGGGATCAGGTATCAAGCACTAAAGAACAAATAATCATATCATCGTGAATGAGGGGGAGTGCGGAGTGGGGACCCAAGGCCCATTTGTAGGTGACTGGACATCTCTTTGCAGAGGGGCAGCGAGGAGGAGATGAGTCACTCAGGGTGCAGAGTAACATCAACGAAACACAAAACTTTCCTCCAGTTCTTAAGTGCTTCCCCTCCCCACCCCTAACATGATCCCAATTCTACCTTACAAACCTGGCTAGACCAGAGGATGCACAGTGGTGCAGATAGGAACTGGAAACACAGGAAATCCAGGGTGAATGATCCCTTCAGAACCAATGAAGGTGGAGGTAAGGTGGGGTAGAAAGGGGGAACTGATTACAAGGATCTACATATAACCTCATCCCTGGGGGATGGACAACAGAAAAGTAGGTGAAGGGAGACATTGGACAGTGTAAGACATGACAAAATAATTATTTATAAATTATCAAGGGTTCATGAGGGAGGGGGGAGCAAGGTGGGAGGAGAAAAAATGAGGAGCTGATACCTAGGGCTCAAGTAGGGAGAAAATGTTTTGAGAATGATGATGGCATAATATGTACAAACGTGCTTGACACAATGGATGGATGGATGGATGGATTTCAATAAGTTGTATGAGCCCTCAATAAAATGATTAAAAATAAAAGAGAATCTGAGATGCCTGAGCTGCTCAACAGGGCCCGCTAAGAAGGCCGGGCCTTGGCCTCTGAACTCTTTCAGGCAAGGAGGGGCTTGGTTCTTGCTCCCCTGAAGGAGGAGCATCGTGTTGGCAGCTCTGTGTAGGAATCACATGTGGAGCTGAAAGTCCAGCCCCTTCGGAAACTGTATTGTCCCCTTTGAGTCAGCAAACCTTTTCTTGCCTCCTTCTCTGATTCTGACAGTGCTCTCTGGGCTCTGGACACAAAGACCTCTGACACAGATCCTGCCTTCCCGCCCCCCCCAATAGCGTGACCATGGTAGAGGTCAGGGCCAGAGACACCGGAACAAGCAGCAGGGGGTTGGGGGGGGAGCAGATGGACAAGTCCTGGAATGAGGATGGGTTTTGAGAAAGCGCTCGCTGGATAGCCCTAGGGATTCTTTCTTTCAAACAAAACACTCGACAGTTCGCAGTGGCAGCAGACACAACCCAACGCATGCAGTGGACACTCGCCACGTGATCTGTCCACGTTTCACATGGGGTCGCCGGTCTTGCAGACTCTGCTCATGGTGGGTCATCACCGTTGGTGAGGGACCCCGCCCTTTTCCCTTCCCCTCCCTGCTGGGAATGGAGGGCCGTTGCCCCACCTGAGGTGTGTGTGTGTGTGTGTGTGTGTGTGTGTGTGTCGGCTGCTCCCGGAAACGCATCTCTGCCTAGAACTACTTCTGGGGCTCAGCTGTAACCGAGCGCACGGGCAAGCACCCACGGTTGGAGTCGGTGACTCTTGAGCACCTCGCACGCCAGGGAGCCAAGGGAGGACTGAACACACAGAATGTACAGTCCACTCGAGATGGCCTTTAGCACGTTCCGATTCTCTTTGGGGAGGGAAGAGTGTCTGTTTTTTTAGGCGGTAACAACATTTTCTTAAATCACTTCCTGACAGCCACAGCAGACAGACATGATGGGCAAGCAGAGAAAATCCAAGCTGAGTTTCCATGGGAGGGGGGACGCTCTGCTGGCCTCTTCCTGAAGCTCAATCCTGCCATGCCGTCAAGTCTGGCCCTCAGCAAGATGAGGAATTGCAGCCCGTGGGGTGCCTCGGTGGCACCAAGGGTTCCACACTGAATAAGTGGGTGGGGTCCCAACTGGGGTCCCAACCCACTCAGAGATGCTTGGAAGACAGGCCTGATGGCGGCTCCCGAGAGACCACAGGCTGGAAGACCCGCCGGAGCCGGTCTACTCTGCACACCTGGGCTGCCTGGAGTCAGCATGGATTCCATCACCACGAATAACCACCATGCAGACGAGAGAGACTGAGGTCAGGACAAATGGCTCAGGCCAGAATTGTTGTACCCGTTCATACCCCGCCTCCACTGGACTAATGGGTGTGATAGGATGGGAGGGGGCCCACCAGGAGGATGTCTCCCTCCCTCCCTCCCTTCCTTCCTTCCTTCCTTCCTTCCTTCCTTCCTCCCTCCCTCCCTCCCTCCCTCCCTCCCTCCCTCCCTCCCTCCTTCCTTCCTTCCTTCCTTCCTTCCTTCCTTCCTTCCTTCCTTCCTTCCTTCCTTCCGTCCATCACTAAGTCTGTATATCTTGACCAAAAAGGCACACTGGCCACTCACTGTCCCAGAGTTTGGTCTTTGCAACAGTACAGTGTTGGTACCCCTTCTGGCTGGAAGTAACAGCAATGCCGCTCTGCAAACAGGGAGCATTGAGGTGGGGAGAATGGGAACAATGGAGACATGGAAGGGAGCACCAGCCGAGGGCCTCTGGCCGGCTCACGGCAGGGAAGCCATGCTGGAAGCTAGAGGTGTGACGATGGACAACAGGAGCAGAGTTGGCTGCTGGGGGCCTTGGTGTTTGAACGTGGCTGCTATTGTGTGCATCACGAGGAGCCCCTGGGTGCTCCTGAGCCACGTGGGTGAGAGGAACAAAGCTGTCCTTGACAACTACTCATCCGTCAAGTGTGGGCAGGAAGGAGGATGTGTAAGCAGGGGCGATGGCTTCTGGGTGCTGCAGCCATCCGGCGAGAAGGTTTTGAACTGTGGGAGGAGGGGCTGAAAGTAGAACCTGGGTGGAGCTTTATCTCTGGGTATTGAGATTGGGGTGGTGGCTGGGAAAAAACTCACTGCCATTGAGTTGATTCCGACTCATGACTCAGAGCAACTGTATAATTCAGGGTAGAACTGCCCCTGTGGGTTTCTGAGACTGCAGCTCTTTACCAGATTAGAAAAGTATCTTTTTCTCACATGGAGCGGCGGGTTGTTTTGAACTGCTGACCTTGTGGTTAGCAGCCCAATGGGTAACTGCTATGCTACCAGTGTCCCTTGCTTAAGGGGGAAAAACAAAAACTGGACACTCACTGCCATCGTACCAAGACCGACTCACAGTGACCTTTAGGACAGAGCAGGACTACCCTGTGAGCTTTTAAAACTGTTACTCTTTATGAGGAGTAGAAAGCCCCATCTATCTCCCAAGGAGCAGCTGGTCCTTTCGAACTGCTGACCTTACAATTAGCAACTCAACAGGTAACCACTATGCCACCAGTGCTCCTTGGCTAGGGAACTAAAGGACCAAATCCTCACTGCCATCAAGTCGATGCTGCCTCCTAGAGGACAGGGTAGAACTGTCCATGTGCCTTATGAGACGGTAACTCTTTATGGGAGTAGAAAGCTGCATCTTTCTCCCCATGAGCAGCTGACAGGTTTGAGCTCCTTTGCAATGAACAGCCCAATGCATAACCACTAAGCTGCCAGGGCTTCTGGGCTGGGGTAAAGCAGGGGTTAAACTTAGGAGCGCAGTAGGTCCTGGTCTCTAGCCACAACCAGGCCCTGGGGCCACACTGGCCTGACTCAGCACCATCTAATCACCACCCTCATTAGCACACCCACCCCAAGTGCTACCTCTCTGATTGTGTGTTTCTGCATTCATTAATTATCCTCCTCAGAGCTCAGCCCTCAGCCACTGAGCCACATCAAGATGGATGAAGCCCAGGCCCAACTTCCCAAACTTCGGGGCGTCGCAGGAAGGCAGGTGTCAGGGCCCATTTCTTCCAGTGAATCATGACCGTGTCTCCAGCGGATACCCTGGAAATCAGAGATATATTTTGGAGTCTGCTTTATAACAGCTCACAAGAAGCTTCTTTGTTTTACCCTGCCCCGAAGCTGAGCCTCTGCGCAGTGACTGCTTCCCATACAGCGCAGCATCCGCAGCTGCAAATCAGGGCAGCCTTCCACCTGCAGGGCGCAGCTGGCCAGTGGCGGTAGGGGGCGCTCAGGACAAGCATCAGTCTTTCCCCGCCACATCTGGGGTCTCCAAGCCAGCAGCTGCCGCCCGTCTTTGTGTCAACTTGGGCCAATCTACAGGCTTACCAGTCCCCAGACCTGCCCTCTGCTGCCTTTTTGGCTCACCTAACTGTCACCACTTCAGACCTCTCTGTCTCTGTCAGGCTGTTCTTGCCTTCCTACCCCGAGACCTGGTCCTCCTCTTCCTCCTCGTCTCGTTTGGCAGTTAGTCTATGCCTCCCTGCCTCAGCTTTCATAATTTCTTTTCTTTTTCTTCTCTTGCTTTTTCAGGTTTGAGCCTATCCGCAGACTCTCCCAATCGATCCATCCTTTGGAGGGAAGGACCAGCAGCCTACTTAGGAAGCATGGCATCTTTCCCACAGACCAAGATGCAGTCAAGAGGGTGTAGGGAAGCTGCCGATGGCCACTCACATTTCCCTGACCCCTACGTAAGCTGGGTGTCTTCCTCTGGCCACTGGAGCTGAGGGGCCAGAGCTAGTGCTGTCTACCATCAGTGCACAACAGAAGGTGGATGAGCTTCCAGCTTATTTGTCCCCATTTGAGACACCCGAGTCTCCCAGAGGACCCCTGTGTCATTGGGTCCCAGGTGCCCACAGGGTCATGGGCTCCTGAATTCACTTGTCTCATTTTCTCAGTCCCCCATCCTCCACTTCCACCCCTCAAATACACTACTTGCATTCAATGCTTTGTCTTAGAGACACTGCCGGGCTACACAAGGGTGCCCACCCGGTCAACTGAAAGTACTCCTGAGCCTGCCTGGCCTAGCATACAATCACATGTTACTGAATCAATGGAAACACAGATGAAAAATGGCCCCATGGCGCCCCACTTAGGACACAAGAACCTGCTTCTCCCACAGGCACAGGAAGAAATCGCACATTCCCCACGTCCATTCTGGCTCTCGCTCTTGTAGGTGGAACAAACACTTCTCTCGAACCTCAAATGCTTCTTGCCCCTGGAGGAGCCATCAGAAAAAACTTCACATGCTCTACCACACCTCTCCAACTACCTGGCTCTGCCTGGCCCTGTTAAAATGAAATCATGTCATTGTGAATGTGGGAGAGTGCAAGTTGGGGACCCAAAGCCCATCTGTGGGCAACTGGACATCCCCTTACAGAAGGGTCATGGAGAGATGAGCCAGTCAGGGTGCAGGGTAGCAACAATGAAACATACAACTTTCCTCTAGTTCTTTAATGCTCCACCCCTTCCCTCCACCTCCACTATCAAGATCCTAATTCTACCTTACAAATCCGGCTAGACCAGAGGATGTACACTGGTACAGATAGGAACTGGAAACACAGGGAATCCAGGATGGATGATCCCTTCAGGACCAGTGTTGAGAGCAGTGATACTGGGAAGGTGACTGGAAGGTGGGTTAGAAAGGGGGAACCAATTACAAGGATCTACATATAACCTACTCCCTTGGAACAGACAACAGAAAAGTGGGTGAAGGGAGACGTTGGGCAGTGTAAGATATGACAAAATAATGATAATTTATAAATTATCAAGGGTTCATGAGGGAGGGGTGCAGGGGAGGGAGGGAGAAAATGAGGAGCTGACACCAAGGACTCAAGTAGAAAGCAAATGTTTTGAGAATGATGAGGGCAACAAATGTGCAGATGTGCTGGACACAATGGATGGATGGATTGTGATAAGAGTTGTACGAGCCCCCAGTAAAATGATTTTAAAAAGACAAATCTCAGACCCACTCTAGTTGACCCTAAACATGGTGACCGAGGTGACCCATGGCGAGCAGAGCTGCTCTGTGGAATTTTGGGGGCCATCAACTTGACGTCATCTTTCTCCCCTGCTGCTTGCTGCTGGGTGGGTTCAATTTCTAGGTCGCAAGTTGAGTGCAAACCATTTGTGGCCCCAGGGACCTTCCGACTGCTGTTACTGCAGAAGCGCTGCCACACGTTCAGGGCCATCCCTCCATGGAACCCCACGCCTCCACTCTCATCTCGGCAGGGACAGTGCTCCAGTAATTCCTCCCTTTATCAACTGCGTCACGAACCCTCCTCCTACTTTGTACCATTCCCCTCAGCATCCCAACATTTAGACTTTCTAATGTAGAGGAACCCTTCTCGTGACCCCATAACCTTCTCTCCTTTACTAATTCTCCACGTCCTTTCACACCCAAACATACCCCTGACCCTAATTCCTCCCCCTAGACAGACTTACACTCTAGCCCTTCCTTGACCTCCCCTTGTCAACATCTCTTCCAAAATCACCTCCACTTTTTAAACCCGATGCTCAGTGTGCTCAGTCCTCATCTTTTGGGAACTGCTCCTCAGCCTCCTTTCTGCAGGCTCTCAGGACATTGACCTCTCCTGGTTTTCCTTTTTTAAGATCATTTAATTGGGGCTTGTATAGCTCTTACCACCATCCATCCATCCATCCATCCATCCATCCATCCATCCATCCATCCATCCATCCATTGTGTCCAGCACATTTGTACATATGTTTACAATCATCATTCTTAAAACATGTTCTTTCTACTTGAACCCTTGGTATCAGATCATTTCCCCACCCCCCCTCCTGTTTTTTTTTCGACTTCACTTTCTAGAGCTCATTTGCAGACTTGGTCTCATTGTTTGCTATTATTTTTCACTTTGGACAGTGAAATGGTGGTGGAGTAGTCCAGGGCTCAGTCCCTTAACCACATTCACCCCCAATCTCATGGCTTTATGCACCATTTAGACCAGGGGCATCAAACTCAATTAAAACGCGGGTCATTGGGTGCAACAGGCAAGATTCACACAGCCACATCACATTTACAAATTTTGTTAAATTTATATTTTGAAGTGAGAATTCAGGAATATGGATCGGATATTAAAAAATTATATAATTGCTTTTATTTAAACATGTATTTTATTTAATGTATTTATAAAACTAAAATTATTCTTTTTAGCCCGAAACTTGCCAGCACTTTTCTCCTACTAGTTTTCCAGTGTCTGGATCCAGAGACTGAGAACAGACAGCCTTCATCAAGGCAATAGATATTTATCAGTTAGTCTCAATCTGTATGCCGTTTTATTTAATCACATGATGGCTTCCCATTAAAAATGTTAACTAGTGTTGCCGCTAGGTATGATTCATAACAGCACAACCCAGAGTGCTCTTTCTAACCTTTTCGCTATTGGGATCTGTTTACATGACATGGCATTGAGAGTGGCAGGCATATCACTTCCAAACGTCGCCGGAACTGAGTCTGTGTTCATACACATCCACAGGCCCCCAGGAAAGGCACTGGGCCACGTGTGTACTCGTCTTCAGTAGTTAAAGGGTTAAGGAGGGCATTATGTGTACGGGCTTGCCTGGATCTCCCCCCAGTGCTATTTTCTTCATAACAATTTTTTCTATTTTCATTTTATTTCAGAGCATCATGGGCCACAGACAATTACCTCGGGGGTCACATGCAGCCTGTGGGCCGCCAGTTTGACACCCCTGGTTTAGACCAATGGTATCCAGTAGAAGTAGCCACAACCACAGGCCTGCCCTCTGTGCGCACTGTCCAATATGGTAGCCTGCCACCTGCCACACACAGCCACTGAGTCAACACTTGGAATGTGGCTAGTCTGCTGGAGGAACTGCATTTTAGATCTTACTCCATTCTAAGGAACTCACATTTAAATTTAAACAAAGACAGCTCCCCAGATTTTCTGTATGTCCAGGTGTGAATTCTATTCTTAGAGTTTACCCAGATTTGGGTTTCTAAAAGCATCTGAAATCTACTACATTCTGATCTTTCTCCTCAAATTTACGTTTCCCTTGGCCTTTCCAATCACAGGAAATAGCATTTCCAACTGTCACGCTATTCCTACCCAGAGCCCCGCCTCTCTTGACTTCTCGCTCTCACGTCCCACCACCGACAGCTGGGGTGTTGAAGCTCTCATCTGTCTTCGTGGGGGTTAGGCTCCGTTCAGTGCTGCCTATGTCTCCCATGGTGTATGCTCTCTCCTGTTTAACCCAAGTCTAACTCAGCCTCATGCCCTCCTCTAAGCCTATGATTGTAATAACCCACCTTTGTCGAATACCCTCCAAGTGCCAATAGCTTAAGATCATGTTACTTTATCAGTTTCCAAAGGGCTGGGAAGCTGGTCTTGGATTCTTCACTTAGGGACGAGGACACTGAGACTCAGGGCTGATGACCACCTAGTAGGTGGCCATGGCGAGTCACTCCTTCTGCACCATGGCCAGAAAGCCATGCTGGGGGTGTGTGTCAGATTGGGGAGCATACCTTCCCTACCAGTCGCTCCATGTTGCCTGAAAATCCTTCCTGAAGGGGTTCAAATCTGTACCTCAAACAGGTAGAGCTCAAGGGTCAATGACCAAAGAGATGCTTTGATGAGTCGGAGGAGCAAAAGGGTAGGTTCGAGGTCCCGCAGCAGGCAGCAGGTGCAGAAGACGCCCAGGCTACAGGAATGGCAGCGCTTGGGCACCAAAGACCAGCTCTGCTAATGTCATTTAGTTAATGGCCCAGGACAAGGATTCAGCAGATATTGGATTGATGGGTGGCTTGATTACCTTTCACACAAGGCACTTAGTCCCAGAAATAAAGGCCAAACTGCTGTCTGCTTGAATCAGGATTTTAGCCATTACCATTTGCAAACTGGAACCCAATACAGACCCACATGGAGTGGAAGCCTTTTACTTGCAGATAAAAACCTCTCAGCTTCCCCTTTGTAGCCATAAATAAGTTTAGCGAAGTAAACGCCGGGGTCGATTTCCTGGCTGTGAATCTCACAATGCCTTGGTTAAAGGTGTTGATTGATATTCTAAGATTCCAAAGTGAACATCACACCTGCTTCCCCAGCACCAGATAAGGATTGAACAACGCGACTAGGAACCAATGTGACTCTGCCTCCAACCCTCTGCAATAATGCAGATCTCAAGGTGTAGAGTTTTGGGGTTCCCAGTGCCCCCCAAAGCTTCCCTTACACCAGGCAGTAGCCTGGGGAGCATGGAATTGCAGTATGGAGACGTTTGGAATCTGATGGAATCACCAAAAGGGGGCACGGAGACGCGAAGGGAGTGCAGGCTGTTGGGACAAGGCTGGGGATTGAGGTGGCTGATGATGAGGGGGTGGCCACAGAACTTCCTCATTTGGTGAAACACGTCCTATCTGCTGAGCACTCCCTCATTGTTGCTTTCGTGAAATACATGTATATAGAGATACATAAAAGTTATACCATTTAGTTACTGCCTCACCTTGCCATTCTGATCCGTAGCAACCCTATTTAGGGCTTTAGGGGCTGCAAGTCTTCCAGCAGCAGACAGTCTCACTTCTCAGAGAGGTGAGTGGGTTTGAACACCCGACCTTGTAGTTAGCTGTCTAATACTTCCCCGACAGTGCCGATGGGTGTTCACTCAAGGCAGCCTTATGTATCAAAGAGTCACATGTTGTCTGGCCCCATGCCATCTTCATGACATTGGTTTGCTCCAGTCTGTTGTTTCTGCTATTGTATCAAGTCATGAATAAAACTAATTTTAAGTTCATAACTGCACAATTGAGGGTCCTTGCTCCTTTTCCTGGCACTCTGGTTTACCCAGCATGCTGCTCTTTTCTGGACATTTATCTTTCCTGGTGGCATGTCCAGCACAAGCGAGATGCAGTCTCACCATCCTCACTGCTCAGGGCTCTTCTGGTTGTATTTCTTCTAATGTATTTCTTCCAAGGCTCATGGCAGTTCATGGCATATTCAATATTCTGTGCCAGCACCACGGCAAATTGAATACATCGATTCTTCTTCTGTCTTCTTTCCCCATTGTCCTGCTGTTATTGAATTGTGTATATTCACCCTCGCCCCCCATGCTATACACGTTGTAAATCCTAACCTCTTTGTCTGTGGTTAGAATCCATTCAGGAACTGGGTGTCTTGCAACATTAATGAGACAGCACCATCATAAAAGGTGTATTAAGCAACTCTATTTAGGAATAAAAAACTAAAATTAAACTCACTGGTATCACGTCTATGTTGACCCCAAGAGAACAGGGTAGAACCGCCCCTGTGAGTTTCTGAGACTGTAACTCTTTATGGGAGTAGAAAGCCAGTCTCTCTCCTTCAGAGCCACTGGTGGTTTTGAACTGCTGACCTTGCAGTTAAAAGGGGTCTTTGG
This sequence comes from Tenrec ecaudatus, assembly GCF_050624435.1. Classification (NCBI taxonomy): domain Eukaryota; kingdom Metazoa; phylum Chordata; class Mammalia; order Afrosoricida; family Tenrecidae; genus Tenrec; species Tenrec ecaudatus. Next base: position 131,067,035 of record NC_134536.1, read on the forward strand.
CAACTAATGTCCCCAATGCAATATGTTATTTGATGTCTTGACTGTTAGAGACATCGAACTTTCTAGATGCAGTTAAAGCCACTTTGTCATAGGAGCCCTAGTGGCCTAATGGTTATGTACGGGGTTGTGATCCGAAAAGTCAGTTCAAAACCACCAAGTGAGGCTCCAAAGAAAGACCAGGCGATCTACTCCCGTCAACAGTCATAGTTTCAGAAACTCACAGGGGCAGTTCTACCTTGTCCTGTAGGATCACTATGCGCCATCATTGACTCGATAGCAGTGAGTCTGGCTTGAGTTCTGGAAACTTTGTCACTGGGTCAATACTGCCCTTTGAATCTGAAAAGGTTGGTTATTCTTCCAAGGGGGAGCTAAGGGTGGTCCCCTCTGCCTATGGTCCGGTTCATGATTCTGAGTTTGCATTTTTCTTCTACATGATCCAGGAACTTTGAATGTGGTCCTTTTCAGGGTAGTTAGTGATCTCATCTCCATGCTTCACGGTCTTGAGTTTCCTCTAAGGCTTTTCCTCTCCAAGGTCTTATCCTCTTGACGGGTCTTAGCCATCTTCCTGGAGATCACAGGACCAATTCTGAGAGGTGTCACCTTGAGGCTCGTCACAATCTAGCTGGAACCTCACTTTCCTGCTACCCCGTCCCATCGATTCCAAGCACACAGCACTAGCCCCGGCTCCCTGAATGGCATACGCCATGCACGCATGCTCCCATGTCTTTCCACATAGCTCCTTATGCTGAGAACACCTGATGTTGCCCTGTCTCACTGTGCAAATCAGACCTTCCCTGCAGATCCACCTCCACTGTCAGCTTCTGGGTAAGGTTTTTGCAGTCTCTGGGCAGAGGGGGCGGGCATTCGTTTATCCCATTTCCATGGTGACTTCCAGCTGGTGTTAGGCTTGATTGTTTATTTCCTCGGCCAGACCACGAGCCCCAGAAAAAGCAAACGCTTTCTTGCCCCCGCTCTCCTACATTTAATTTTCATGTTCTCAATATTGGCACACGGAAATTGCTCAGCTTTTGCTGAACGACTGAAACATTTTTATATTCTAAATCCCGATATGTTCTTTAAAATAGGATGCCTGTTAATGGGTAGCTTGTGGTAATAGAATGATTGAGCTCATTTCATTCTTTCTGTCTGAAATTCATTTATGATCCCTAAGCCCATAAGCCTGGATTCACCAAACAAACTCCACAGGGCATACGACGGGGAGACCGGCTGAGCTGTTTCACAGGGTGGGAAGGGGGTAGAAGAAAGCCCATTCTGAATCTGCACTGTGAAGTGACTGCTGTAGCAGCTGAAGCAATGTGGCCGTGTTAGTCTGGGCAGGCCAGAAAAACAAATCCACAGAAACTCATATGTATGTAAGAGAGAATTTTATAGAATGGGTAAGAAAGCACCCCAACCCAGTCCAGTCAAAGCGCCTAAGTCCAAGACTAGCCCATATGTCCGACACTGATTTATCTACAAAGTCCTCCTCAAACTTGCAAAGCATGCAAGCCGGGTAGGTCTATCCGGCTCCTCCTCAGGAATGACTCGCAGCTGAGCCTTGCCAGCTGAAGCAGGGAACTGGCTCAGGCAGCTGCATCCTGGTCCGACCGTCAGAGAGCAAGAGACCAGAGAACCAGAAAGGCAAGGCTCACCAAGCCATTTATCTCTCTGTCCTTCAATTAATCCCTCATGTGTTTATAGGCCAGGTTGGTTGGAATAGAAGGGTGGAGTGTTTATTCTCGTACCTGATGGCTAAGGGAATGTTTATTTTCTTTATTTCTGTTGTTGAGAATATACCCAGTAAAACACAGAGCAGCGCAAGCATTTCTGCATGTACAATTCAGTGGCGTCGATCACAGCCGTTGGGTTATACAACCATTCTCACTTACCCTTCTTGCGAAGTTTCTCCTCCCCCATCACATTCACGTAGTGCTCTGAGTGTCCAAGCCAATCTTTGGAATGATTGTTATCCAGTTATCCCTGTATTAACTGATCTTAAAATAACACAACGCCAAAGGTGGTTACTCTTCACTAGTTAACCTCAGCTATCCAGTCTCTGGAGAAGGACCTCATGCTTGGTAACGTAGAGGGCAGCAGAAAAGAGGAAGGCCCTCAATGAGATGGACTGACACAGTGGCTACAACAGTGGGCTCAGACATAGAATGATGTGAGGATGGTGCAGGACTGGGAATGGTTTCATTCTGTTGTGCATGAGATAACTATGAATCAGAAGCAACTCAGGGGCACCTAACAACAACAGCAACAACATAGGTCCCCAAATTTATTTGGCCTTTAGCCCTCTTCTCAGAAAACAAAACAAAACATTACTCAGCACCCCTTGGCAGCGAACCACTTTTGTGCTATAGATCATAATATAGGATAAAGTGTAGGTGCCTGCTTTTGCAGCTCCCCCTAGTGGTGTAGTGGTTATTCACTGGGCTGCTAATCTCAAAGTCAGCAGTTCAAAGCCATCAGCTGCTCTATGGGAGAAAGATGAAGCTTTCTACTCCCGTAAAGAATTAGTCTTGGAAACTCCCAGGGGGGCAGTTCTACCCTGTCCTATAGGGTTGCTATGAGTTGGCATAATTTGATGGCAGAGGTTTCTTTTTAAAAAGTTTTATGGTTCCATTGCTTCCTGATGCAAAGGCACTCCTTTAGGAAACACTGAGCCACACATGCACACATCCACATGGGTGGCTGCAGTGCTTAAGCTGTGCTGGCTGGAAATCAAGCCAAGAGTTCTACCACTGAATGACCAATGCCCTCTTATCTTGTCTCTAGTAGATGATAAACTCTTGGATGGAGGGGACTATCTTTTACTTCTGCTTATCACTTGTGTTGGGAGAAAGGCAAGGCTTTCTATTCCCATAGTTACAGTCTCAGAAACCCATAGGGGTAGTTCCACCTGTCTGATAGGTTGCTAAGAGTCAGAATCGACTCAATGGCAGTGTTTGTTTATATAAATTCCATGTGGATGCATGCGTGTTGTTATCATGCTAAGCAGAAAGCCCAGCTTCCAAAGACAAATGTGTGCATAAGCAAATGTGGTGAAGAAAGCTGATGGTGCCCGGTTATCAAAAGATAAAGCGTCTGGGATCTTAAAGGCTTGCAGGTAAACAAGCAGCCATCTAGCTCAGAAGCATTAAAACCCACATGGAAGAAGCATAGTAGCCTGTGTGACCAAGAGGTGTCTAAGGGATCAGGTATCAGGCACCAAAGAACAAAAAATCATATCATTGTAAATGAGGGTGATTGCAGAGTGGAGACCCAAAGCTCATCTGTAGGCAACTGGACACCCCTTACTGAAGGGTCATAGGGAGGAGAAGAGCCAGTCAGGTTGCAGGGTAGCAACGATGAAACATACAACTTTCCTCTAGTTCTTAAATGTTTCCTCCCTCCACTATCATGATTCCAGTTCTACCTTACAAATCCGGCTAGACCAGAGGATGTACACTGGTATAGATAGGAACAGGAAACACTGGGAATCCAGGACAGATGATCCCTTAAGGACCAGTGGTGAGAGTGATGATACCTGGAGGGTGGAGGGAAAATGGGGTAGAAAGGGGTAACTGATTACAAGGATCTACATATAACCTCCTCCCTGGGGGATGGACAACAGAAAAGTGGGTGACGGGAGATGTCAGACAGTGTAAGATATGACAAAATAATAATAATTTATAAATGATCAAGGGCTCATAAAGGTGGGGGAGTGGGGAGAGAGGGGGGAAAATGAGGGGCTGATATTAAGGGCTCAAGTTGAAAATAAATGTTTTGAGAATGATGATGGAAACAAATATACAAATGTGCTTGACACAATGGATGAATGTATGGATTGGGATAAAAATTGTAAAAGCCCTCAATAAAATGATTGTAAAAAAAGAAAGTCCAGCTTCCAGAATTATACCCACTAGGATGAAAGGCCTGGTGATCGAATTCCACTAAACCAGCCAGTGAAAATCCCATGGATCACAATGACAGGACTCTATTATACATGTGGTGGTCATGTGTTGGGGCGGACTTGATCACAGCTTACAATGACATATGCAAGACAAAATTAACCATGGGCACCAGGTCATGTGGGGCAAGTGTGTGGTGAGCGATGAGTGGCATAGTAGCTTGAAGGGGGTCGCTGTGGACTGGTTGGTTAAGGAAAACCCCACAGACAAGAGGACTGGAGCAGATCCCTAGAGCGTTCATGAGTGAAAGAAAGAAAAGCGGCATGAGCAAAACCTACAACATAATCCCCAAACACCTTGTGCATACCATGAATAGTACAGAGACCACAGAGTTGAAATCAATAGTTAAAAACAGTTCCCAACCATTAGCTCAGTGAGGTTGCTTTACAGGATGGGATAATACAGGCCAATGCATCTGAGCTGAAAGATGGAAAAACCGAAGTGCCTACAAAACAGAGACTTTTTAGGTTACTAACACACACAACGGAATATGGGTAAGAGTGGCACGACATATGTAATTGGATAAATGACCTGCTTTGAAAGTGGGCAGCTTGTGCATTTCTGTGACCTTGCACGCCAATTGCCCTGCTGATTCTGGAACAGGCTCAACTCCTCTGAAACTCTGGCTGTCATCCTCATAGCCTTCTCTTCCTTTTCTGGGAAAGCAGGGGTAGACTTAGCCCTGGACCATACTCTGTGTTCATGTCTGTCTTTTAGGACTTGAATTACACTAGGAGTCTACTTTGGAGCATGGTGAAACCCGTCTCCCCACTCCCCACTTTCGATCCACATATGGACACCTGGGAGCCCCTCACCTCCCTTCCTTTGTAACCACCTTCCCGGCTCAGGGCGTGCCTTTCATTTGTAGCTGCTGTTTTGAAAAACAAATCATTTTATTGGGGGCTTGTACAACTCTTATCACAAACCATCCATCCACCCTTTGTGTGAAGCATATTTGTACATTTGTTGCCATCATCATTTTCAAAACATTTTCTTTCTACTTGAGCCCTTGGTATCAGCTTCTCATTGCCCCCCTCCCTTTGCCACCCTCTCTCCCTCTCTCATGAATCCTTGCTAATTTATAAATTATTATTATACCGGGCAGTGTAAGATAAGATAAAATAATAATTTATAACTCATCAAGGGTTCATGAGGGAGGGGGGAGCGGGGAGGAAGGGGAAGGGAGGGGAGGGGAAAAAGGGAAATGAGCTGATTCCAGGAACCCAAGAGGAAAGTGAGTTTTGAGAATGACGAGTGCAATGAATATATGTGTGCTTTACACAATTGATGTATGGGTGGATTTTGATAAGAATTGTATGAGCCCCAATAAAATGATTAAAAAAAAGAACAAGAGGAAAGGTTTATGTTTTATCAGTTCTATACTGCATTCTAACTGGCACCTCTGCACCTGGCGACACTTCCGTAAGGGGATGTCTAGTTGCCTACATATGGGCTTTGGGTCACCACTCCCCACTCCCCCTCATTCACAACGATAAAATATTTTGTTCTGGGTTTTTGATACCTGATAGCTGATCCTACTGACACCTCGTGATCACACAGGCTGGTGTGCTTCCATGTGGGCTTTTTTGCTTCTCAGCTAGATGGCTACTGGTTTATCTTCAAGCCTTTAAGACCCCAGGTGCTATATCTTTTGATAGCCAGGCACCATCAGCTTTCTTCATCACATTTGCTTACGCACCCACTTTGTTTTCAGAGATTGTGTCAGGAAGGTGAGCATCATGGAATCCCAGGTTAATAAAACAAAGTGTTCTTGCATTGAGGGAATACTTGAGTGGAGGCCCAATGTCCATCTGCTACCTTAATACTAAACCTATAAGTATATGCACATAGATCTATTTACCCATCATCATATATAAATATATTTTCATATATAAATATATTCTCAAATACAGAGGTCTGTATTTAGACCTCTAAAATGTTCCTTGCCTCCTAGTTCTTTCCTCTATTTCCTTTTACTTTCCTCTTGTCCCACTATCATGTTCAGCCTTCATTAGGGTTTCAGTAATTCCTCTCGGTTATATGGCCCTTGAGCAAGCCCTATTAGGCCTCTTACATGCTCCCTGTGAACAATTTTAGGTCACTTGTTGTTCCCTTGTCCCTGGGTTTGTTAATATCAACTTCCTTTTCCCCGCCTTCCCCTCTCCCATGTGCCCCTAGAACCACCGTTCCTGTTGCTTTCTCCTCCAGATTGTTTATCCAGCCTATTTTATCTAGATAGACCTGCAGAGATAATAATATGCACAAAAACAAGTCAGCAAAACCCAGCAAGAAAAGAAAAGAAAACAAAACAACAGCAGCACCAACAACCAATGACAAAAAAGAGAGAAAGCCTCTAAATAGTTCAAGGTCTGTTTGTTGACCTTTAGGAGTGTTTTCTGGTTGAGTCTGATGGGGTGCCAAGCCCACAGTATATTTCTGGTATTCCTGGGGACTTCATTGCTCTACTCCCCTTGCTGTTCTGTTGCACACCTTTGGTGTTTCACCTCGGTATGGTGGGGTCAGATCGAGTACAATTCCTGTACTGCGTCTCCAGTGTTGTCCACCCAAGCATTATAGGTCAGCAAGGGACATTGTGTCTCCTGGTGGGGCCAGCCCTACGGTCTTCTCTGTGCATTGGCTGCTCTGAGCAGGAATATCGTCCTCAGGGCTTGGTGGGCCAGGATGTGCTCCACTCTCTCTCCCTACCCCTTCATTTGCTCCCATGTGCTCTGATCAGACATGTCCCTCTCCCTGAGCTGTAGCTTCAGTGCTGCCCTCTGAAGTGAATTCTTCGGTGGGGGGGGGGGGGAATGTCCACGTAGTTGGGATTGGGGCCATCCTCACAGACCTCTATATTTGTTCCCTGCTTCGTACTGGTATGTTGCATGCCTGTTTGGGAACATTGGAAAGAGGGACCAGCTTTTCGAAGCAGTAAGTTCTTTTTACTGGTGTATCATCCCACCTTTCAGTACGGAGCCTCTTCAAAACACACCGGGACACTGTTTCTTGCTCAAATGTCATGTTTTATTAGGCTAGAAGACACCTCCCCACTGGGGTGACGGGGGCAGACATCTATTCACATCATCTTATAAGAGCAGTGCAAACACACTAGTGGGGGTGTTTGGTGGAGGGTTATGGTGGTACCCCTCCCCCCCACTACCCCAGGCCACAGGTACCTGGCAGCAGTCAAGCGTTCTGCTTTTAGACTCCATCTTTTGGGATGACAGCCCCGTCTCATGTCTACCTAAAGGCTCCTTTGACCCGTCACTCTAATGTCACTCCTCCTTTATTATCTCGGTGACTGCATTAGCAGAGCCCTTTAAGGGTGGGAGTGATGAGAGTAAGGGGAAGAGCAGAGGAGGGGAGAACGAATTGGGATATACAGATGGGGCCGAGCACCCCAGGGAGTCAGGGACAGGGGTTAAGGGCATAGGGAGCAGAGGAGTGGGCAGGAAGAATGCGGAAGGAGCATTCTACCTGCCAGCCCTGGCATGGGATCCGGATCCATGAGGCTTATCTGAGAGCACCCCAACACCCATTCACTCAAACTCACTCAAAGCCTTAGAGCCCGTTCCGCCTCAAAGCAGCCCCCGAAGGAAGAGTCCACTGGGCCTGCTCGTCTCCGAGGCCTGCTGGGAACAGATCGCCTCGCCTTTCTCCCACAGAGCCACTAGGGCAGCGGTTCTCCACCTTCCTCAGGCCGCGACCCTTTCATATAGGTCCTCATGTGGTGGTGAACCCCCCGCCCCCCATAAAATTATTTTTGTTGCTACTTCATCACTGTCATTTTGCTACTGTGATGAAATGGGTGACCCCTATGAAAGGGTCATTCACCCCCCCCCCCAAAGGGGTCATGACCCACAGGTTGAGAACCGCTGGACTAGTGGCTTTGAAGGGCTGACCTTGCAGTTAGCAGCCCGGTGTGCAACTCACTACGCCAGCAGAGCTCCCTCTCATTTACCAAGTGGGTGAGATTAGGGTAAGGAATCTCGGGGCTACCGGTGATTCAGCACCCAGCTGCTAACTGAGAGGTTTGACTAACCAGTGTCTCCGGGGGAGGAAAAACATAGTCATCCAACCGCCTTGCCTCTAGGAACAAGGAGATCACCATAAAGGCGATAGCCAAGAGGACGCTATTGGCTAATTCTACTTTGTGACACAGCACAGCCACGCGTTGAAATGGAACTGATGGCACCTGACGACAACCACCACACTATGCGGGGGGATCATTTATCGGCTAAACTGGACCCCTCTTTGGAGGATACTCGTCATGTCCGTGCTGGAACAACGGGCCAAGCTAAACACACGCCCACCCTAATAACTCCTGCCAGCCCCTGCTGCGATGAAGCTGGACCCCCTGCCGTGCTTGCTACAGCTGCCGACATGGTTCATGTCCAGTCAGTTCCGACCCTTCGAGACCCTGTGCCAAACAGAAGGAAGCACTGCCCAGGACCGTGCCATCCTCCCAACTGTTCCTGTGCCGTAGCCCATTGTTACAGACACCGTGCCAATCCGTCTCGTTCAAGGCCAACCTTCTTGTGTGCTACCCCTTCACTTGACCAAGCATGATGTCTTGATAACAAGTCCGATGTATGTAAGACAAAGCCCAGCCAGCCTTGATTCTAAGGAGCTCTCTGGCCATCCTACTTCTAAGACAGATTAGTTGGTCCTTCTAGCATCCCATGGTCCTTTCAATATTCTTCTCCAGCACCACCATTCAAATGCATCGATTCTTCTATGGTCTCCCTTACTCAATGTTCAAGTTTTATATGCCTCTGAGGCAATTGAAAATGCCATGGCTTGATACAGTAGTAACAGCCAATGCTCATGTTGCTTACAGAGGTTTTATTATTTATTAATTTTTAGTTTTAAAGATGCTACATGCTTTAGAAGAGCCCTGTTGGCACAATAGGTCTGCGAACTCAAAGATCATCAGTTCAAACCCAACAGCCGCCCTTCAGGAAAAAGAGGAGGCTGTCTGCATCCATAAAGATTCACCATCTCAGAAACTCCACGGAGCAGTTCTAGCCTGTGCCTTCAGGTTACAATTGACTGATGACAGTGAGGAAGTGCTTTGAATGACTCAGCTACCCCTTCCTATAGATAGAATATTGTTTCCACTGCACAAGTGTGGAAATGTGCCCAGCACCACGTGGTGGAATCTGAAACTACCAAGAGAAAGCCCCAGTGGCCTAAGGGACACAGAGAAGGAGGGAAAGCCCTAGCGGGAGAAACCAGAGGGAGATCCCAGGTGAAAGAGGCATTTAATCTGGCCGTGGGAAGTAGATATAGGAGAAACACATTCTGGTGGATGACATGGAGAAACTTATAGACAGACAAGAGCTCTGGTCATGTCGTGGGTTAAGTGTTGGGCTTCTAATGACCAGATCAGCAGTTCAAGACCACCAGCTACCACAGGAGAAACTCGAGGCTCTTGTGTTAGGCAGGTGTGACTAGAGAAACAAATCCAGAGACACTCATATGTGTATAAGAAAGAGCTTTATGTGAAATAGTAATTGCATATTACAAAAACATCCCAATCAGTCCAGGTCAAGTCCATAAGTCCGATATTAGCTCATAAGTCCAATACTAGTCCATAAATCCCTCTATACATTCATACAGTCACATGCAATGATGCAGAATGCAGGAAGATCACAGGATGGTGGCTTCAAAGTCTTGTGGATCCATTGTTGGTAGACACATCTCCAGGGTTCTGGCTGCCATCAGCGTGGCTCAGAATGGCTTGTCAACAGAAGGTGAAGCAGAGAGAGAGAGAGGTAGGCAGGCCTGTAGAGAGCCATTTCTCTCCATGGCCCTCCAATCGAGCTGCAACCTGATTGATGGGCTAAACTCTGCCCACATGTCCCTGTGGAAGCCATGTTAGCACAAAGAACCCTAACTATCACCGCTCTCTCCTCCTGTAATGAGTTACCATCTTGGAAGCCCACAGGAGCAGTTCTTCCCTCTCACTAGGAGTTGGGTTTGACTCACTGGCAGTGAGTTTGGTTTGCTTTGGATAGACACAGAATCAGGAAAAACATGAGCTAAGTTTGGAAGCAGAAAGGATTAGGTTTGGACTGGGGCAGATTGGAATGAGTGAAAATGGTCATTTACTTGATGCCAACTCACAGCGACCCTATAGCTCAGGGTAGAACTGCCCCTGTGGGTCTCCAAGACTGTAAACTCTTGATGGGAGTAGAAAGCCCCATCTTGCTCCCGAGGAGCAGCTGGTGGAGCAACAGCCAACAATTATTCTGAGGTCTCCAGGACGGCGTCTTTGGGTGCCTATCGTAGCCTTGGGAGGTTGAGCTCCGACGGATCCTCATGATGCACAGATCTCAGAGTTGTGAATTCATCCAATGGCTAACTCTCACCTGTGAGCCCCCAGTCCACACTGCTGGAGCCTTTGGCATCCCTGCAGATGTGTCCAGAGGGGCAAGCTGTCTGAGGCCCCCGACGCATGTTCCCTGCTGAGGGCGAGGAAGAAGATGCTCTGCTTCTTTGTTTCAGGTCTTACTCAGTAAACAGGGGTCCTTTCGGCCATCTAGTTAGGGCCACATTTCCCTCACCGGTGTGCTTTGTACAGGTAATTTTTCTGCCTACAATGGCCCCCACTGGTAGTACTGATGTGCTGTCTAGTGTTTCTAAGGGTGAGCAAGAAAGCCATGACGGGCCCTACAGGGAAAATATATGTGTTGGATGAGCTTTGACTTCAGGCATGAGATACAGTGCTGCTAACTGTGAGTTCAATGCTGCTGAATCAACAATATATAATCATGTTCTAAAAGGTGACTCTTGACAGAAGCAGACATAAAACAATGCCCTGCGCTAGTGAAAGGGCTGATAAGATATAAACTCTGTATTTCCACCGGGAACAATGGTCCTGTATTTGCTAACTCAGTGTTTGCGGGGACTTCATAGACCAGTAACTGCAGCAAAGCACAAGAGTAGACTATTTTCATCCCCATGTTGCACACGAGGAGACCGAGACTTAGAAATGGTGAAGCCATTGGCTTCAGGGAAATCACCTGGTCAGAGGCCATGGTGGGCAGTCCTCGGGAGCAGCCTGGCTCCAGAGGCACAGGTATGCTTTATCCCTTCTTGTGAGCGAGTGATCCATGACACCAGAAAGGTTGATTTTGACTAGTAGGTTGAGATCAGTTTGCACTAGTAGATTGAGATGCACCAAACCCACAACCATCCAGTCAATTCTACCCCATAGGACAGAATTGAAATGTTCCGATGGGTCTCCAAGGCTGTAAATCTTTACAGGAGCTGAGAATCTCATCTTTCTCCTGCAGAGCAATGGGTGGATTTGAACCGCTGACATTGCAGTGAGCAGTCTAGTGTGTACATCAACTGCTATACTATTAAGGCTCGTGCACACGGGATGAAAAATAAGGGCTCAAGAGGTGAAGAGTCACGCTGTTAACCCACAGGTTTGGTGAAGAGAATTGGAGGCTCATTTTCATGGAACTGTCAGGTGTTTGTTTCTTAGACTCAACTCCCTGCCATCGAGTCAATGCCAACTCAAAGGGACCCTATGGCAGTGGTTCTCAACCTCCCTAATGCCTCGACCCTTTCATACAGTTCCTCATGTGGTGGTGACCCCCAACCATAAAACTATTTTTGTTAGTACTTCATCACTGTCATTTTGCTACTGTTATGAATTGGGCGACCCCTGTGAAAGGGTCTTTTGACCTCCAAAGGGGCCGCGACCCACAGGTTGAGAACCACTGCTCTAGGACGTGGTAGAACTTCCCCTGTGGGTTTCCAAGATTGTAACTCTTCACAGGAGCAGAAAGTCTCATCTTTCTCCCACAAAGGGATTAGTGATTTCGAACTGCGGACCTCGCAGTTAGCAGCCCACCACGATGCCACCAGGACTCCTCTTCATTTATTAGAGGAGGCCGTATTTTTTTGTGGGTGTCCTACTTCCAAATCTAACTCATGAACTCTAGTAATTCCTCATAAAGCCTCCTGTATGGCTTTAATTCCCTTTTATATAAATAAATGAGCTTCTCTAGGCAAAGAACTCGGAATATGAGAGTATTAAGGAACTTAGTGGGCTCCGTCAAGAGGGTCAGTGAGATGAATGGATGCCACGATGGCCTGCAAATGACTGGGGATCAACTGTCATGCACGCCGGGGGAGATTTTGTGCATCTCACAGCCCTCTGAAGAAAAGGTCGACCAGGGGAGGAGACACATCTTTGGTGTCTCTGGAGTTGGGTAGGGAGCACTTGCCTCTTGAGGCTGTAATGATGTTTCCCCAGAGGCTGTGGGCCAGTCCTCAGGTGAGTCAGCTACTATGCGGCCACGGGTGCACTATTGGGACCTTCTGATGGGAGTGAGTTCCTCTTTCAGGAAATATTTCTCCCCAAAGTTGGTCCAATTAATGAAAAGCCAGGGGTGTTCTTCCCATCTCTGGAAAGCTAGAGAATGTTGGTTTGCTGTTTTCCATAATTTTTCTTCTGGGCATCAAGCTGGTGAAGCTAGGTTATATTTCAATCCAAATGCTTAAGATTCTAAAACAGTGGCCAGCGAGCACCTCAGATCTAATCGTTGGAGTTAGCTGCCGTTGAATGAACTCCAACTCACGAATAACACAATGTGAATTTGCCTAGTGCTGGGTCATCTCCACTGGTCAAGTCCACCCCAGAAGCTGTTGTACCACTCCACGTCACCAAGAACATATAGACTTTAACACACTTTTATTAGCACTTCATCCACATGTCATATTGTTCACTGATTCAATCATATCAAGAAGGGTTGTACAAAGATCACCACATCCAATTCCAGAACATCTTCTTCTTCCTTGTATTCATTGTTATTCATGTAATTATTAATATTCTAACTCTGGCAAAAAATATGCTCCACAAAACATTCTCAGATCCCACAATTTGTACATGTATAATCCGGTGCCATTGATTATCCTCTTTGTGTTGTGCAACCGTTAACGGTACCCTTTTCCAAACGATTCCACCACCATTAACATAAACTCAGCGCCCTCTAAGCAATTACTCTTTCTCCTTCCGCCATGGTAACTATTGGTCGAGTTTGGTTTCTTTTCTTTAGCAGTTTACTTGATATAGTATTCACATAGCATACACCTCCATGGTGAAATTGCTTTTCAAAATGAGTTGTATATACATCATTACATTCAGTTCCAGGACTCCCTCCCCATCCTGCATTCATTGTTTGCTGCCCACACCCCCTCCCCGCCCTTACCCACTCCATATCCCCGATGAAGCCTGGCATCAATTGCTATTCCTATGTATCTACTCCTTCTGTGCGCCACAAAGTGGGACACCCAACAGAAGCAATAAAAAACAAAGTCAAGCAAAATGGCAAGAAGAAAATAAGAAAAAGAATGTAAAGATAAAAATACAAATAAAGAGGAAGAAAGAAAAGACCACCAGCGATATTTAAAATGCCAGGGAGGAGATTACTGTTGTGGAACAAGCGAGAAATACTTGAGCCTAAAGCAAATTCAGGTTGGCTCAAGAGGGAGGTCAACTGCCCAAGTACCAGATCATACCATGGTTCGATCCACTGCCATCAAGTTTACAGTCATCTCTGCCTGATAGTGTCGCTGTTCGTGTTCCTTGCCGGTGGCTAGAGGGGACCTGCCAGAGGCTTGATCCAACTAGATCCTCTGCAGATGGATTTGGGGCTCCCTCTGTCCCCCATAGCCTTCTACGAATTGAGTATTCATAGTTTAAGCTCTGATGCTTTCCCCTTCATCATAGTTGAATTTTGTCATTGTCATTTTTGGATCACACAGGCGGATGTGCTTCTTTCGTGCGGGCTTGGTTGATGCCTCCCCACCAAGGATCCTTATTTGCCCTGTTTCCCCAAACACCATGTCCCCTGCTAGTGACTGAGAGCTTCTAATGATGCCTCCTAAGCAAGCCAATCAGATAATGGGGTTTCATTGGCTAATTTTGGGAAGTAGATTGTCACTTGGCCTTTCTTTCTAGCCCATCTGAGTTTGGAAGCTCCACCGAGACCTCTCTGCCCTCAATGGCCCTACAGCTGGCATTTGAAATATGGGATTGGCAGAACTTCCAGCATGGTACCAACACGCAAGTCGCCCCAGTATGACAAACTGGCATAGTATGGCCTGATCAAATAGCACACCATCATAAGCAATTCCAACTTCTCTATAGAAACCACCTCTTGCATCAAAACCACACATTCACGGGACAGTTGTGAGCAAGGGTTAAAGAAATATAGTTATCTAGGTGAAAGAGGTAGTGTCCCCCATTCCAGGCATGAGCCATTTTTGTTCAGCATGGCTCCAGTTTTCTCTTCTGCCTTCAAGGGGAACTCACTCAGTTACTTATTCAGCAGGTAAATAATAAATGCCTCCTAGCTCAGGGCTTTGCTGTGCTAAGAGAGGAGCTGTGTGGAACAGACAGACGTCACCCCTGCCCTCCAGCAGCTTGTGGGCTGGAGGGGAAGGGAGGTGTGCTGCAGACAATCCCTGAAGGAATACATTAACAGGGTGAACAATGTGACCAGGAGAAACTCCATGCTTTAGGCATCAAAACCTCCCAGCATGCATAGGGTGTCTGAGTAAGTCCTTTGGCTATAGCTTCTGGCTTTACACCATGCCTCTGCGAGACCATTTCTAGTGCATTCTAACTCCCCGTAGTGGAAACAAATCTTTTCACTGGGCTGATTCATTTGTCCCCCCCCACCCCCACCACCAAGCCTGATAAATTGCAGCCTGATTGCTGGAGCATTTCGAGAGAGGTTTTGTGATGAACTCAGAGAGACGGGGCCAGAGGACCCCCGGCTGCTGCTTAAGCAGCCGTGAACGGCGGGAAGGAGCACATGGGCGGCGGCTGAAACCATTGCCTCCTGGATGTGGAGCTGCCCCAAACTACTAGTGGGAAGGCGATTTTGCCCGCATGGCTGCCCTGTGAGTTGGATCTCATAAAGAGGGGTAAAGCTATTCTTCCTAACCTTCATAGGATGACACAAGAGGCAATACATGAAGCTTTTTGCCTTTTGTTCAGCAACATCCTCTTTGAAGTCCTGGGCTGTGGCTGCTGGCCTGCCCTCCATCCCTGCTCTGAGTCCACCTGTGGACTAGCTAAGGGTCGTTAGCTAAGGGTCCTGTGGCTACTCAATGTGTGACTCCCTCATTTCTGCCCGAAATCTGGCTGATTTCCGTGATACAAACAAACACACGAGCGTACAGCCAGGGAATGGATTATGACTCATAGCGACTCCACAGGACAGAGTCGATCTGACCCTGGGGGTGCCAGAAATGGTAACTCTTCTCAGGAGTGAAGAAACCTCTTCTTTCTCTTGAGGAGTGGCTTCTAGATTCAAACCGCCGACCTTGCAGTTAACAGTCCACTGTGTAGCCCATTACGCCACTAGGGCTCCTCCACCATGTCACCAGGACTCAATGACATGGGCTTTAAATACAGACTCAATAGAAGGGGTGGGCACCCTGACGCACCACCACACTGCACTGGTGACATGAAATATTGCATCACAGTCTTTCATTATCTGTACCTGCTGCCATTGTCCTCCAGTGGAAGGAAGGGATCACTTGGCTACCTGAGTGTGACTTGTCTACCAGGTGAGAGCCACCTGGCCCAGCAGGTGAGGGGCGAGCTTCTGGTTCACTTGGGTCCCTTTCCTGCAGCCCGCAGGTGAACAGTGGGTGTGCACACTGACCATCATTCCCTGAGTGCCTGCCTCACACTGAAGATTACGAAATGCCTGTCCAGGTGCTCAGGAGCTAGGAGAAAGGGTTTGATGACAGTGAGTGAGTGCTCAGGATGCAGAGATGAAAAGGGCCTGGCCCCTGCCCTCAAAGGGTGGCAAAGAAGACTAGACTGGGCGTGCTTTCCAACCCGTCTGTGTTTATGTAGATTTGGAAATCAGGAGGGAGAGCTAGAGTTGGTGTAGGCTCCCTCCACTGCAGACTGCAGACTAAGGCTTGCTAGAAAACTTCAAGTACTGTGAGTGAGGAGCATCCGTGTAGGGTGGGTCGGAAAGCTAGTCACTCTTGAGTTCTAAAAAGACCTGACCAGACACAGAGATGCACACAGGGGGAAGACCAATGGTCAGGAGTGCCAAGGAGCACCGGCAGACTCCAGGAAGTGGGAGACATGGTTCACAGAAGGAATCCACGTGGCGGAGACCCTGATTTGAACTTCCGGTCTCCAGTACTGTTCTTTAACGTCACCCGCTTTCAGTTGAGGCAGCACTAGATAACTCACACGGTACCTCAGGGGCCTCTGCTGAAGCTGAAACAGGGAAGCCAGACTTCACCCCTTTCTTTTCTACCTCCAGGCAGAGTCCTGTTTAAGCCTCACTCTGCAGCTGCTGGTCCTGCCCATCCCTCAGACCCTGCCTGAACCCTGCTCCTTGACCAGATTTCCTCTTCTCCTCTGGTCTGGACAATCTCTTCCCCCTGAGTTGCTTGGCACAAGGAGCCTTAGGCATGGAATGTGCACCTTGAATTTCTCCCTTGTTTGCAGGATGAGGTCAGAGGCCAGCGTGGCATGGCTCTGCCTCACCGGTGCTGGGGCTGGGCTGTCAGACCCCAGTGTGGACAGATGGTCACGAGGGGCTGGGCTGTTTCCTTTCATGATGGTTCATGATTGAGCCCATGCAGCAATCCGAGAGAGGTAAGACCGGGGCCCTCAAGTAGAGTTTATCAAGGGGCAGCAGTCTTTCTCATGCCAGAATGATTCTCCTAAAGCCCAGCTGTGATGTGGCATCTGCTGGCAGCCTGGTCCCTACAACGGAAGTCCTCAGCACTTGGCAAGATGTTTAAGGTTGTTGTTCGTGGCTCCAACGTCTCTCCACTCCAACATGAGTGGAGAACCCCAGCAGTATTATTCCAGATGAGGCTTAGGCATTGTCAGTCTTTAAGAGCTCACTAGGAGCCCTAGTGGTGTAGTGGTTGTGTTGGGCTGCAATTTGTATGGCTGGCAGTTTGAAACAACAGGTAGCTCCTCTAGAGCAAGACTGGGATTTCTACTCCAGTAAACAGTTACAGTCTCAGAAACCTGGAGCGGAGTCCCTGTGAACTTGGTGTTTGGTTAGACATACGGCACTAACTTTCTAATATTATTTACTCCAAAGGAATGGCGCTTCCTCTCCAACTCAGGAAGTCCATCTCAGGAATGGGACATGAAGAGGAAGTTTTTAAGAGGAGAATGGTGGAGATGTGGGTCCTAGCAGCCCAGAATCAAGAGAGACCTTGAAGATCATGCGGTTCAACCTTCCACATGTGGCTCTGCCTCCTGGCTGGGTGGTTGTTTCGATCTTCCCTGGAACCCTTCCAGTGACAGTAGACGTCCTGCTAGTCATGAGAAACAGCCCATGCCATCATAGCATATTTGGAGAAAAATGCCCTCCCTATACTGAGTTGGTGTCTCTCCCTTAGGGCTTTTACACTGTGTTAGTCTGGATTGACTAGAGAAACAAATCCCTAGACATTCATATATATGTATAAAAGAGCTTTATATCAAGAAGGAATTATATTTCGAGAAACCTTCCCAGCTCCATTCAACTCAAGTCCTTAAGTCTGATAGTAGTCCATAAGTCCTTCTTCAGACTCTTACAGCTACACTCAATGATGCAGAATGCAGGAAGATCACAGGCCGGTGAGTGCAAAGTCAAGTGGATCCAATGGCTGTGGAAGCAGGTCTCAGAGTGGCCTGCCCTCAGGAAGATGAAGGCAGAGAGAGGGGAGTGGGGTGGAGGGATGTTCCCAGGGCCCTCCTTATGAGAAGGCCACACCCACAAGGAGGCACCATCAGGCTGTGACCTGATTGATAGGTTGAAAACCACCCCTACACTTTTATGTATCTTCAAGTGGCCATGAAAGAATGTAATGACCACACACACACTGTACAACACCACCCCTTGAGGGCCCACAGATTGCTGCAGCACATGTTTATTCACCAGGCAGCTTTCACAGGATACCTGCTTAGTATGTGTGGTAGTTATAGAATCTGTTGCCAAGTTGAGATCATTAAAAGTAAAGGTGTAGCGTTTAGCCTGTCAATCAGGTTGAAGCTTGGCCATTTGGAGGTGATAAGGAGATAAATAGCTTGCTGGAGGTGGGACAGACAGACATACCTGTGAGACATTCCTGTTGACAAGACACATGGAGTTACGCTAGAACCTTGGAGCTAGAGGAGCCACATGGAGACCCCTGCCAGCACTGAGATGCTTCCACTGCCACTGGATCCACAAGACTTCCCACCCACTGGCCTGTGATCTTCCTGCATTTGGCGTCATTGCATGTGTTGCGTGAGGCTGAAGAGGAATTTATAGACTGGTATCAGACATGTGGGCTAATATCGGACTTGTGAACTTGATCGGGACTGGGCTAGGCCATTATTTAATGTACAATTGATCTTTGATATAAACCTAGTCTGGCACAAGGTATGGGGTTTTTGGAAAGCAGTGAGACTGAGGCACAGCACCAGCAGCCCAAATGAAGCCTCAGTATTGAAGATAGGGAGCCCGGCGGTGCAACCATGTTGGCCGCTCACCTACCTCTGTGAGAGAATGGCGACTCACCCGTCAAGATGGCAGGCTGGAAGACTCCATCGGGCTCTACTCTGCCACTCACGAGTCAGTGTCAACTTGATGGCACCCAACGCCACCACCACACCTTTGAAGAGGTCCCTGCCTTTGTCACCCAGGGCTCCCATAACAGAGCTGAAGGGACGTCGAAGCATTTGTGGGACATGGAAATGAAAGATAGTGGGATTGTCCCACGCACCTTTTCAAGGCCCCTTGTCTACCAAGTGGGTGGCTTTAAGCAACAGAAATCTACTTCCTCCGTTTCAGAGACTCGAAGGCCAAAGTCAGGATGGCAGCTCTAGGAAGAGCTGTGGACTCTGGAGAAAGGTCCTGTCGCAGAGCTGGGTGAGCTCATGACATCTCTCTTCTACAGCTCTGCACCACTCACTTGTTCACTTTCTGTGCATCCCAAAAGAGACGGACTCAAAAAGGCTCTATTTGGGTATGCCTTGCCTCCTTAACATAACAAAGACAACTCATTCCCAACTGCCATAACACCTATAAGCTTAGAGCCTGGGATTTATGATACATATTTTGGGGGGCCGCAATTCAATCTATATCAGTTCCAACACGAGGTCCTCCTGTGCCCACTGGACCAACCCTGGGCGTTGCCGAGATTCCCCACCATAGTTTGCTGTCCCTTTACAGGAATATATAAGGCTGCTGTGAATCATAATCAACTCCATGGCAGTGAGACCTTTTGTTTTGTTGTTAAGAAAAGACTGTTCACGGTAGTTCTTGTCAAGACCCATCCCCAGCAGATGTTTCCCATTCTTTGTCAGTTGGACTCCCCCAGACTGACTGATTCTTTGAGGAGTTCTCCCCAACAAAGCAGTGAGGGGGCATCTCTTCCTCATGCAACGTGCTGTGCTGTTGTCCTTTGTGGCGGTTACATCATCTCCTGTCAACTTGCGTGAAGGGGTGGAGTCTAGCCTGTCAATCAGGTCATAGCCAATGAGGCCTCTGTGTGGGCATGACCTTTCTCCTGAGGATCCTGAACTCCTGTCTTCCTCCCTGGAGGCAGGACACACAAGCTCTCTGCTTCATCTTTCTGCTGACAAGACACATGGATCAAAGCTGGAGTCCTGGAGCTGGCAGAACCATGTGGAGACCCATGCCAGCACTGAGATGCTTCCACTGCCACTGGATCCACAAGACTTTCCACCCACTGGCCTGCGATCTTCCTGCATTTGGCATCATTGCATGTGTTGCATGAGTCTGAATAGGGGTTTATAGACTGTTATTGGACATCTGGACTAATATCAGACTTATGTACTTGAACTGTACTGGGCTAGGATGTTTTCTTAATGTACAATCACCCTTTGATATAAAGCTCTTTCTTATACACAAAGGAGTGTCTATGAATTTGTTTCTCTAGTCAAGCTGGACTAACACATCCACCCAGGCCTGACTGTGGAGACATCTGGCAGCCACCCAAGCCTTTATTGTGCTTCTGTGTCCTCTTCCACACACTGGGGGAGATAAAAGACCCCACCTCCTAGGGATGTGTGAGGTTAAAAATTAGTTAACACCTATAGAACGCAGGCATAACTTAGTGCCTGGCACATAGTAAATGCTCGATAAATATCAGCTATTCATAGTATCATCATTGTCTCCTCCGTCACCACTATCATCTGCTAGCCGTGTTTTTAGAATTTCGTGGCAAGACAAGACTCTCACGTTCTTCCTTGGGTTCATGTTTTATCCCTCCCTGACTGACGCTGGGTGGAAGTGGACGGTGTGCTGCTCACCCTCAGGGATTTACCTCACTCCAGCTGACTCCCTGCCTGTCTGTTGAGATAATAGAACAAACACCCATGACTGAGCATTACATGTGTGCTACACACCGTCTCCTCGATTGCTTACAAGGTGGGTATTGTTATCTCCACTTGAAAGACGAGAAGATTGGGTCTTTGAGAGATAGAAGTGATCCAAGCCACCAGAGCCCTGGCTGGACAGCCGCATGTGGATGCTGCTGCTCTGTTTATAACTTTGGGATGCCTGACTGCGATTCTGTCACGAGCACATGACCCATGTCTCCCAGCCACAAGTCCCTCATAAACCGAGGGTCTCACAAGCTTCCCATGACCGTGGTAAAGTCACCACTTCAAAGGATTGAAGCCTTACAAGCCCAAGCAGAGCTTAGCTCTTCCGCATGATAATCCAATTATGTTTTCACACATTGTGGGAAGAAAAAGAGCCTGGGCTTTCAGCCCAGCTATACCACTTCTTAAAGTCCCTGGGTGGCCTAGATGGTGTGTGCTTATCTGCTCACCTAAACATCGGTGGTTCAAACCCACGCAGTGACACCCAGGAGAAAGGCTCACACAGCCGGGAACACGCGATGCAGCAGATCTGCTCTGTAAGCATGTGAGCATGAAGCCACCATTAAATGCCTCCTGGCTTGATGCCTCCTGACTTGATGCCTCCTGACTCGATGCCTCCTGGCTCGATGCCTCCTGACTCGATGCCTCCTGACTCGATGCCTCCTGACTCGATGCCTCCTGGCTTGATGCCTCCTGACTCGACGGCTAAGGCAACCAACAACGACACACCACGACAAGACGAGGGGCCTTGGAGAGGGGTGAGAATCATTAAGGGCACACAAGACACACAGGAGGGCAGAAGAACAACTCAGAACCTGGGAGCACCCCAAAGGATCCCTGCCCACCAGCAGTGTGACCTTAGGCAGGTTCATCAACCTCTCTGAGCCTCTGTTCTTCAGCTACAATGGGGGATGTAAAAGTGGGGCCTATTTGATCGGTCAGCTGTGAGGGCCCCGGGAGAGACCATTGGTGCATGTTCATGTGCAGAGCTCCGTCAGTGTGAGCCATGACTCTTATCATTGGTTTCTCGTGCCTCCCCTTCATCCAAGGCAGGGCTGGCTTAAACTGGCAGCCCACGGAGAGAGAGACTCGGTGCAGAACCTGCCCCCCCCGGCCCCGCCCTGCCCCTTCACCGATTTCCCAGGGATTATCGTTCACATGGACCTAGGCTGCAGTTCCCACTTCTGCGATTACACGTCTTGGTCCGGAGGGGCTCCTCGTTTTCAGAGCGCCCCACCACAGTAATGCCACCCTTGTCCCCAAGAAACCTCCTCCCCCATCGATTTCTACACCTTGTTAAGCTTTCTGCTTAATTTTGTTTTAAAAGGTTATGTTCTAAAGAGGGACCCGGCAAAGTCAATTATGGCGAAATCCAGCTGATGGAATATTAAACAGCCATTAAAGCAATAACGAGGGGGATTGGGTCGCAACATGGAAAAGGATTAATGGGAAATGGAAAAGCAGGGTAAAAAGTGCGTTACGTCACTGTCACGCGGAGTGCAACTGACGTGCCTGGGAACAAACACACAGGAAGAAGAACAGAGCACCCTTGGCTTCTTTGGTTTTTAAAAATGTAGGATAAACATTGGAATCTTGACCGTATCAACCAACACGGGAAGGACGGCTCTCATCAGTCACCGGGCTTGTTAAAGTTGAGGCTGGGTTCCCAAGCACCTCCCGAGCTGTTTTAATGGGCGATTCTTGCTGCTGCCTCCACATTTCATGTGAATAAGCGGGCGATGAAGAAGGGAGGGAGAGGATTTCTGGTTTCAAGTGCAGCAGACAATGAGTCCCACCCCCACCCTGTCGTAGGTGGTGGGAAGGAGGGGCCTGGCCCTGCGCTCAAGCAGCAGAGGGAAGACACTTGAATCTAATAGTTCTTTTGACTTCTGTGCGAGGATGCGGGGGTGCAGCAGGAGGCCTGGGCAGAGAGAGCAGGAGGGAGGCGGTGGTGCTGCCTTCTTCCCTCCTCCCCTGGTAGAGGAGGAGATGACACGTGGATTGGGACACCAGCTCCAGCAGACCCAGAGATCTTATGGAGACATAGACACAGGAGGGACCTGGGATGATGTGGGGTGGGCGCAGGATGCCGAATCAAGCACCCAAGTAGAGAAAGGGTAGATGATTCTTAACTTAAAGGGAAAAGCAGGCTGGGCACTGTATGATGTTTCCATCTCTCTTCCCCACCCGCATCGCTCCTTGAAGTTCCTTCCTCCCTTAGTCTGTCTCCTCCCTCCCTTCCTGCCAACCCCCTGCGCCTTTGCTTCCTTCCTTTCCTGTCTCAGTCCTTGACTGAGCTTCAACTCAGAAAAGGGAAAGGCAGTTTCTTCCTTCCAAACGTCTCACCAGGGAGCCCTGTTGGAGTATAACCTTGATGGAAAAGAGTATCAACAATTCAATGTGACAAAGAAAGTCGAAACCGTCCGGGGCAGTCAGCGAGAGCTTCCCCAATAGGTGTCGCTCTCATTGAATCCGCAGGTACTCAGATCCAGGAGAAGGAGGATCCAGGAGCAGGGAGCAGCGTGTACAAAGGCATGAAGGTGTGGGACACAACACCACACATGTCTGGACTGTGGTCCACCTGTTCCTGGGCTCTGTGTCCAACAAAGAGGCAGGGGGAGTGCGTGTCTCGTTGACCTTAGTCTCATGGGTTAGGAACACCTCCAATCCATCACCCGCCTTGGGATCTGTTCATAGCTTGGCATCTAATAACATAATCATCACTTCATCTAATACTCTCACGAGATCTGTAGATTTTAGGAGTCCCTAGACAATGCAAACAGATAACAAGCTCACCTGCTAACCAAAAGGTGGGAGGGTCAAGTCCAGCCAGCGGTGCCATGGAAGAAAGGCCTGGAAATCTTTTTTTTTTTTAATTATGATCTTGTTGTCTTGCCCTCTGCTGTGCCTGTGTCTCTTCCACTCTAGAAAGGGCTCTTCCATGTGCTTTGCTGGTGGCTTTTCTTTCTTCTTTCTTCGTGGTCATGGCTTCTTATTTTTGCTTCTGAGATGGCTCACTCTTATACCTAGTGGAATGACATGATCTTCTCATCCCCGAAGCAGTGTGCTCTGTGCTGTCTGCTATGACCTCCTTTACGGGAAGTCAGTCTAATCTGACTTCTCCCCCTCCTATAGACCAACACTTCCCATTGGTCTGGCGTATTCTTTCCTTTCCTCAGTCTCAAGAGGTGTGTGGTCCCTTTTCAATATTCTAACATTACAGTTGCATCCCTCCCCAACTTTCAGCCCTTGGAACTTGTTTCTGTTGAGTCCCTTCCACAGTAGCAACCTCATGTGGGCCTGAATAGAAGCGAGACCCACAGGGACATCAGTAGCTTGGTGGGTTTTTTTAGAAACTAGAAGACCAGGCCCTTCTTCACATGGCCTCTGGTTGGACTTGAACCTTCAACTTTTCATTTAGCAATTGTGTTAGTCTGGGTAGACTAGAGAAACAAATTCATAAGCATGCATATGTATAAGAAAGAGTTTTATATACAAGAGGAATTGAACATTAAGAAAACATCTCAGTCCAGTACGGATCAAGTCCATAAGTCCAATTTTGGCCCGTATGTCTGATACCAATCTATAAAGTCCTCTTCTGACTCATGAAACACATGCAATGACACCAAATGCAGGATGATCACAGGCCAGTGGGTAGAAAGTCTTTGGATTCAGTGGTGTTGTAAGTATCTCAGTGCTGGCAGGGGTCTACACGTGGCTTCTCCATCATGCAGGGCTGCATCAGTGTAGGTCCATGTGGCATCTCCTCAGGGATGTCTCACAAAGAGTCAGCCTTGTCAGTAGAGTGTCTTGCAGGGAGTGAGTCAAGAAGGAAACTATCTCCTATCTCCAAGGAGGTAATTCCAGAGTTTCCCCAGAATCCTCAGGGGAAGGCCATGCCCATAGCGGCCTCATTGGCTGTGATCCGACTGACAGACTAGATTCCACCTCTTCACTCTTAATCCTCTCAAGTCCTAATTGACACCAGATTATGTAACTACCACAGCAACCGAGTGTGCAACTATAAGTATCACAAAGAGACGCCTCTAGTGTTGTTAGGTGCCACTGAGTCTGTTCTGGTTCACTGCACTATCCTCACAATTGTTCCGTTCGAGCGTACGGTTGCAGCCGCTGTGTCAGTCCATCTCACTGCAGGTCTTTCTTTTCTTTGCGGTCCCTCTACTTTACCAAACATGCGGTCCTGTGCCAGGCACCAATCTCTCCTAACAACTTGTCCTGAATAAAGTACCCGAGGGAGTCTTGCAAACCTTGTTTCCAAGGAGCATTCTGACTATGCTTGCTCTCAGGCAGATTTGTATGTCCTTTAGGCAGTCGGTGGCCCTGTTCCTCACCAGCACCACAACGCAAAGGCGCCAAGTCTTCTTTGGTCTTCCTTATTCAATGTCCAGCTTTCGCAGGCATATGAGGGGATTGAAAGTGCCCTGGCGTGGGTCAGGTGTAACTTAGCCCTCAAGGGAACCTCCTTGTGTTTCAGCACCTTTAAGAGGTCTTGTGCCCCAGATGAAATGAACGCCTCTTTCGATCTCTTGACTGCTGCTTCCACGAGCATCGGTTGTGGATGTGAGCAAGATGAAATCCTTGACAGCAGCAGTCTTTTCTCCATGTATCATGATGCCGTCTATTGGTCCAGTGGTGAGGATTCTGGTTTCCTTTACATTAAGTTGTCATCCATGTTGAAGGGGGTAGTCTTTGATCTTCAGAAGTAAATGCTTCAAGCCCTCCTTGATCTCACTGCCATGGAGTCCATGCTGACTCAGAGCAACCCCCTGTGGGTTTCCCACACTGTTTACAGGAATAGAAAGCCTAGTTTTTCTCTTGTGGAGCTGCTTGGGGTTTTGAACTGATGACCATGTGTATCACAGCCCGATGCTTAACCACTACAGTATCAGGGCTCCATTCAAGCCCTCCGAGGTAGCCTAATTACAAGTGTCTCTGATCTCCTTGGTTTGCTCCAGGGAGTAGTCATTGGAGCTCAAGGTCACGTGACCCATATGGCTTTCACCTTCTCCCCCTTCTTTCTACTCTCTTAAGAAACCATATCTTGGGAAGGCTTCCTGGAGTGAGTAAGCATTAGTGTGAAATTGGGTAAACAGTCCAGTGTTTTAGCCCTTCTTCCACAACTAGCTTAAGAGTTACCTAGGGCAAATCCGTCCTGACTCTGGGTCTTACTCTCTTTATGTGGACAATGGTGGGGGCAATAGGAGGTTTTGACCTCAATGGCTTACTAGTCCTTGAATGCCTTACAGCCTTGATATTACATGTCCATGAGTTTGCAAATAGAGTGATAAGGGCTACTGCAGATGGCCGCTGCCATTGCCAGTGCTGGCTCACATTGGAGTAGATACTACAGGGGACTCAGAGGGAGTGGACCAGCACTTAAGTCTCACGATGAAAAGACAAAGGGAGCAACTTGGACCACAAAGAGCTTCTGGGCTCTGTGCCACTTATTATTATTATTATTATTTTTTGGTTTTCCACCTATGAGTCTGTTCACTTGCTTTGGCATTTATGTGGTTTCAGGAGGCTATTATCTTGTCAACATCGCTCTACAGCACTGGCATTATCTCGTAATTACACAATTACTTTGTTACGTACTGTGGACCTCGTAATAAAACATTTGATGTGTTCAAACACAGGCTTGAGTTTTGAAAATATGACTTGAGCTAAACTGTCTTGTAAAAATGGAAACTGGGTGTCACGGCCAGAGGAGACCTTGGAGAGGATCTGTGCACTCCTCTACTGAATGGAATGAGAGCCAGAAGCCCAGAGAGGAGAACCAAGTGGGTTTTCCAGGTGAGACACTGGAGGTCCAGAAGGGAGAGCCCACCCAAGCTAACCAAGCAGCTGAGAACATGGGCTTGATGGCTCTCGGGCTGTCACATGACTTCTTGGTCAGGAATAGGCCCAGCAGTTTCCCTTCTGCTCAGTGTCAAAAGGTCTTCAAGGTCAAGCCATCCATCGTAAGTTCAGAAAACAACCAGCAAACAATCTTAGGCGGAGAACTACTTCCCACACCTCACAGCTGTCTAGTCATTTAGGGGACAGGGTGAAGCCCACCGGGGTAATCTCTCTTCTGAGTTAAGGAGCTGAGTGTACAGAAAACTCTTATAAAGAAACAGATTGTCGCATGGCAGAAGTGGCATTTCTGCCACTGGTGAAGATTAGTTTATTGTCTGGGGAAGGCAGCCGAAGGAAGTGGCACGCAGGACAACTGGGGGGAGTTGAAGGAGAAGGAAGGAAGAAGGCAGAGGGCATGAGGTGCCCTGGGGAGGGCATCGATGGGGGACTTTTGGAGCTGGAGGAGTGTGAGAACAGTAGGGTTTGCCGGAGTGGTCAAAGGGATGAGAGCTACGGTTTGTGCTGAAGTCCACGTGCTTCCCAATGCTGATGGACCCAAGTCTGCACCAGGCATGGCCGACACTTGGCTTAACTCCTCTGCAGAGAAGGTCTTGCTAATGGATCCTAGAGCTTTCTTCCTCTGCTTGCAGGAAGCCCCCAGGATGATTTCTTAACTAAGTTGCTACAGTTGTCTTGGGAGATGAGACATCTTTGCTCTCTCTGGAAATGGTCTCGTCCTGGCCTAGGCCTCTAATTCTTTGCTCTCCTCTTCCATGAAAGGCTGCTGTGATTGCAGCTCTCTTGCTGCTCATCCTCCCGCCTGCACATCTTCACTCCTGCCATCTCCTTACCCTTGGAGTCCTTGGATGCCCTCCAGACCCTTCTTGCTTGTGCAGGTGCAGTTTCCATACCCCTCCTTCGATCGCATCTTCCATGATTCTTAATAGGTGCATTTGTCCCTCACCCGTCCTGAACTGCTGCCGTGTTCTCACTTGAGTCTATTTAGCTCCTGCAGGGAAGGGAGTCTCGGTTGGATATGTGCCTCAGCATCGTTCATAAACATAATGTTCCACGTTCTGGGTTGATGGGTAGCCTGTTTGGTCTCAGGAGCCCTGGTGGTGTAGTGGTTTGTGCATTGGACTACTAGCCACAAGGTCAGCAGTTTGAAACTACCAGTCGCTCCAAGGGAGAAAGATGCAGTTTTCTACTCCTCTGAAGATTATGGTCTTGAAAGCCCACAGGCCCAGTTCTACTCTGTCCTATAGAGTCACTATGAATTGGAGTACGAGGGGGTATCCCCACAAAACAGATTTTTTTCAAAGCTATATATTTAATTCTTTTTTTATTTTTTATAAAACAACCTTATCACCTTCAAAGTCCTCTCCATTACAGTTAATGCATGTGTCAGATCTGTGATTCCATTCTTGGAAACATTTTTCAAACTCTGTTTGGAGGGCTGAGGCAGTTAGTTTATTGTGCCAACCTGGCCGATAAACACATGTGGGGTTAATTGAAAGGCAGAGGGATAAATGGCTCAGTGAGCCTCACCTTTCTAGTTCTAGGGTCTCTTGCTTTGTGATGATCCAACCAGGATGCAGCTGCCTTAGCCAGTTCCCTGCTTCAGCTGACAAGGCTCACTTCCTGCAGGACATTCCTGAGGAGGAGCTGCATGGACCTACCCCGATGCAGCCCTGGGTGCTGGAGCAGCCATGTGGAGACCCCTGCCAGTGTTGAGATACTTACACATTCACTGACTCGGCTTTCCTCCTGCAGTTGGTATCATTGCATGTATTTTGTGAGATGGAGGAGGACCTTGTGGATTGGTGTTGGAAATATGAGTTAATGTTGAACTTGTGGGCTTGGGCAGCACTGGGTTGGGATGTTTTCTTGATGTGCACTTAACCTTTATATATAACTCTCTCTTACACACAAGTTTCTGTGGATTTGTTTCTCTAAAGTTCCCAGACTAATACAATGACTGACAACAACTCAGAGTGAGTTGCTCGGGGCTTGCCTAGCAGGAAAAATGTGTTCTCAGAAAGCCCCACCCAGTGGAGCTTTTTTTCTGTTTTTTTTTTGGGGGGGTAACCCCTTCATAGTCTCCATGGCTGTGAGTTTGGGGTCTTAATCCTTTGACCATCCATCTAAGATGGCTATTGGTCTGTATTTATCTAGAACAAAAGAGAATGAAGGCAACCAAAGACCCAAAGAAGAAAGTAGTCTACAGGACCAATAGCTCACAGGAACCACGTCTTATTTATCCTGAGGCCAGAAGAACTAGATGGTACTCAACTGCCACTAACAACTGTCCTGACACAGACATAGTAGACGGTCCCAATTAGCATGGCAGAGACAAGAAGAGCAACTGTCAAACTCTTAAGAAAAAGTCCAAGCTTGCTGGACCAGTAGATGCTAGAGGATCACTTGAACCTGAAAAGGATGTCACTCGTGTAGGTCAATTTTGAGCCAAATATTACAGTGACTGATAAAATAAATATCATCCATGGGCACTGTGCTTCCTTAAGAGATCAGATAGTTACTATTTACCTAAAACAAAGATCAGAAGGTACAGGTGGGGGAGGGGGCTTGGGGGCAGGAGTGGGTGGGAGGCAGAAAGGCTGGATTAATGGAACAACCAGAATAGAAACAATGCGAATACTGACACCTTGTAAAAAAAATGTAACCCATTCCACTGAACTGTGTATATACCCCACTGCCACCAGGTTGATTTGCTTCTCATAGTGACCCTACATAGGGTCACAGAGGCTGTAAATCTTTGTGGGAGCAATAGCCTGATCTTGGGAGAACCCAAAGAGCAGTTGGTGGGTTTGAACTGCTAACCTTGTGGTTAGCTGTCCAACACTTACCTGACAGCACCACCAGAACATGTAAAACCCAAAGGCACAGCCATTGAGTCGGTTCTAACTCATAGCGACTCCATAGGACAGGGTAGATAACCCCTCAGGGGTTTCTCAGAGTGTAACCATTTACAGAAGTAGAAAGGCCCATCTTTCTTCCTTGGGACAGCTGGTGGTCTCGAACCAGCTGACCTCGTGGTTAGCAGCTCAACACAAGTGGGAATGTAATTTGCTGTGCAAGCTTTCACTAAGAATATAATAAAGCAGAAAAGCATGAACAATAAGTGAAACATGATGAGACCCTTTCAAGAGGAAGGTGAGCGCATGCGGAGGATAGCTTCTCTGGTTTTAGAACTCTGTTCGAGCGCAGCCATGGCTCGTGGGTGGATTGGGAAAGATAAAGCCGGGTGTCACCACTGCACCTCACCATCATATTTTAAGAGCTGAGGCTACACAGAGATTTTAGCCTCCCCTCTCCTCAGCTGAGGCCGTTTCTAAGTAAACCAATATGCTAAGAAATCAAGCGCAGCTGGATCTACCTCACAGAGTTAGACTGAGCATTTTGGAGATGGATTTGGACAGAATGATAAACATGCTTTACAGCTGGGTACACCAGAACCTGTGCTTTCCAACCTCAAGACTGATTATGATCCCACTGTCCCAGTCTCCACCCACCCAATGTGTTGGAATGCCAAGCCTTGGATAGGTGAATGTACTCCTATTGGGGTTCAGGGTTTAGTTGTTATGTTAATTAGAGTGTAATCCAAGTAAGATGTGCTCTCAAACTAATTATTTCTGAGTTATAAAAGAGCATGTGCCTCTTTTCAGGAGTAAAACATCCCATCTTTCTCCTGAGGAGTGGCTGCTGGTTTTGAACTGATTACTGACCTTGTGCTTAACATCCCATGTGCACCTACTATGCCACCAAGCCTCCAAATACCACATAATAAAGCTTTCTAATCGATTTTGTTGCCCAGGGACAGAGTTCTGAATTCAGGAAAACTGATCTGCGGTGTAAACTCTCACCCATTTACCAAAAAAAAGTTAATAGCAGTTTTCAAAAGCTAGTACATGCATTTGGTTTTTAACATAGAAAGACAGGAGACATTACCTGTGAGCAATAATTCTCCCACACTCCCTGACTCTCTTCTATCTTTTTCTCTCTCAGTAAAAACCTCCATTCAGGATGCATTGTGCCGTAGTTAAAAAATACTGTACGCACGTTCAGACCTATGTACAGCTATATGGACCACACAAACAGCAAGTCAGCGATGTTCTCGGTGCTTCACCTGGCCCTTTATTTGGGTATCACCTTAAACTGGGCTTTCCTGGGGTCTCTGTTTTGCTTCAAGTGGTAAATGATTAACTCTACATGGATTGGTATGAATTAGGTGTGTGTATTATACTCCCTAAAGCAACTATTACAAAAAATTATATAATGGGATGTAGCTGAAAAGCCAAAAGATGTTAAAAATAATAGTAAAAATACTCAAATATTCCAAAACAAATCAGGTAAGGGGGAACAGGAAGACAGAAAACAGAGAGTTACAAAGCAAACAAATAAGTAAGCAAAGTGATCGTCAGACCTACCTATATCCATAATTGTACTAAATGTAAAAGGTCTAAATTCACTAATGAAAGCAGCATGGACTGCAAGACAACACTACCCAACTCTATGCTATCTACAAGAGACACACTTTAAAGGTAAAGCGATGGAGAGGCTAAAAGTGGAAGCATGGAACATGTATAGCATGCACATGTGACTCAACAGGTAAGCAGAGTGATGACATTAACATTAGACAAAGTAGTCTTCAGAACAAGGCAAACCACCACGGGCTAGAGGGACATGGTTGGTGTTTGGTGCCATCACAGAATGACAGTCGTGCCAATTCAGTAGAAGACATAATAATTTTAAATGTGAATGTAAGCCAGCATTTATAAATCTGGAGAGGGAAATAGGAAAACATACCATTCCAGTTGAAGATTTCCGCTCTGGTCTCTCGGTGACTGGTAGAAAGCGCCACCGTTGAGTCAAGTCCTTCTCACAGGTCCCTATCAGACAGAGCAGAGACCCACCATAGGTTGGTGAGGCTGTAGTTCTCTATGGAAGCAGACTGCTTCATCTTTCTCCCTCTGACTGACTGGCGGGTTCCTACTGCTGACCTTTCAGTTGGAAGCCAGATGCTGAACCTACTGTATTGGGAGGGATCTTGTGACTGGTACCAAAAGACATAAACTCAGTAAAGATATGGAAGACCTGAAAAACCGTCAGCACCCACCTCGACTAACTGGATACACACAAAGCACTCACCCATCAAACAGTGGAATAAAGATCGTTTTCAAGGGTGACATTCCTAGTGGAAAACAGCACCCTGCTCTGCCGGCCCCCCATGTCCTCAACTCTTCCCTTCTGCCTTCTGTGTCCTCTGCCTCTCCCTTTCTGCATATTTCATTTCTTGACGCGCTTTCTTTTCCTCCCTTCCCATCCCCTTCCCACCCCTTACTGGACTTGTAGTCTGTCTAGCACTACAAAGGGGGCAGATTGAATGCTTCCTTTTAAAATTCAGCATGAATGTCGTGATCTTAAAATTAGGTCACATTTCATATGGGATCCTCAGTACATTTTGTCCCAAGATGCTGCTTCCAGATATTTCCTCTAAGTTACCTGGGGTGGCTAAATTAAAAGACTGGTGGTTCCAGTCCTTCCAGTGGCACCGCAGAAGAGAGTGAAGATTACAGCCAGGCTGACCCCAAGGGACAGGTCTCCCCTGTAACACACAAGGTCACCATGATTCAGAATGGGTTTGACAGTAATCCCAGTAGCACCCGCCTGGCAAGCCACAAAAGCAGATCATCAGGGGTTGAAGCGATTGGGGGAAAGGACGACTTTCTGGAGGAAGTTGAATATAGAGTCTGGGTAGAGCTTGGATGGTGGGAAACTGGGTCCAAGGGTAAATTTTTTTAAAATTTGATTGTGTCCGCCGAGTTTGGGAACTTGACAGACAAGAGCAATTAGAACCAGAGATGGTGTCAGCGCTGATCAATTGGACTTTTTTAGAACATGGGAACTGGGTTGTCCTCTAGGCCAGTCCTGTGCACTAGGAATGCGGTGTGAGCCACAGATTGGATTCTCACGGGTAACTTTTCTAGTTACCTAGGTAACAATTAGAAGGTCAGCGAAAAAGAGGAAAGGCTTTGGTGGCTGCCACAATGGCCTGAGACATAGAACAATTGTGCAGATGGCACAGGGCTGACCAGTGTTTTGTCCTGCTGTGTATAAGGTTACTGTAGGAACAGCCTCAATGTCACCTAACAGCAACAATGACAACAACAACAAGGAAGCAACAGAAATAACAACAACAGCAGCAGCAACAACAATAACAGAAACAGAAATAGAAACAGCAACATGTAAAAAAAAGGAAAAAAGATGGAAAAGAAACATGTGAAATTAACTTTGATAATATACTTAATGCAATATATAAAAGTCATCAGAATTATAGATCATACTGTCTTTTGTACAAGCACTCACCATAATGATTTCTTAATGAGCTACTTTCCATTTTTCCATGCTCCAGCTTGGAAATCCAGTGAGTATTCTATGCTTACAGTTTGTCTCAACTTGAACTAGCTGTCTTTCAGGGGCACAGTAGTCATGTGGTGGCTCCCAGGGGGACGGGGTAGGTCTTACTTACTAAGCTGTTGTTAGCTGCTCTGATTCCTGAAGAGCCGATGCACAAACGGGATCAGGCTGTTTTCATCCACGGGCTTTGCTTGGACTGCTTTTCAAAAGTAGACAGTCCAGTCTTTTCTTACTAGTCCATCTTAGTGTGGAAGTTCCTTTAAACCTGTTCAGCAACATAGTAACTCGCAGGCCTCTATTGACTGATGGGTATACATGATGAGGTACAGTGACTGGGAATCTAAACTGGGGCTTCCAATATGTACAGCAGCAATGCTCCCCCCAAACCACCAATGCCTCCCCGGGACTCTACCCACACTTCTTGGACCAACGCTGAGCCCACAAATAGCTCCCCCTCCAGATTCCATGTTCACAGCCCCAAGGGGGCCCTCGCGGAACCTTTTGCCCAGAGGATTTCGTGCCGTACTCCATGGAGCCCTCGGAGATGAAGATGAGAGTGGGCAATGAGTATGATGATGAGAATTTAAAGACGATGCAATCCAAAGGGCAAGCAGCTTAAAAATATCCCCACAAGGAAATTGGATTAAAGATCATATCCGTAATGGAGCCTGAGTGGACTCAGAGAAACGGCCCAGCTGACATTTCCTACTCTCAGGGCAAGTTCTCGGTCAGCCTCGCGATGAGACTGAAGCCGTCATGCTGAGGCCGGCCTCCACATTGCAATATGGCCAAGAAGGCGATCTGAAGAAAGCATTGATAGCCATTGCCATTAACAAAATGATCCCTGGGGCCACTGCGGGTGAAGCATTGGGCTGCGAATGACCGGGACAGCAGCGGTTCAACACCAGCAGGCGCTCTGCAGGGAGAGGAGGCCATCTACTTCCATGAAGATTTACAGCCTCAGAAACTCTGTGGGATGGTTCTTCTCTGTCCTATTGGGTCATCACAAGTCAGCATCAATTCAGTGGTTCAACCAAAAAATCCATACTCATTGGGATCCAGTTGATTCCGACTCATGGCGACCCGATAGGACAGGGTCCAACGGTCCCGTGGGTTTCTGAGATGGTCATTCTTTCCAGGAGTAGAAAGCTTCATTGTCCTTCCTCACTGCGGGTGGTGGTTTTGAACGGCTGGCCTTGGAGGTCACACCACACTGTGTCACCACCACGCCACCAGGGCACCTATACAGGGGGCTGGGGACTCCAGGCCAGAGGCAACATAGGATAGATGTAACCTGACAAAGGAAATAAAGAAATGAACAGTGAAAACATAAATAAACGTTGAGGATTATAAAGGGGAGAGACGAAAGGTGAGTCATAAAAACAAATTGCTGGAAAATTAGGTGTAGGTGAAGCAAGTGTGAAAGATTAGAAAGCTCCTTGTAAAAACCCTCAAAGGAGTCTGCCCTCAGATTGCTTCAGCAAGCATCCGTCAATCCTCACTCTGATTTCCAGGAAAGGAAATAGGGAAATCATCGTCTATACATTATGGATGCCACGCATGCATGAAAGATGATGTGGAAATCCAGCCTTCAGACCCACGCTCAAAGAAGCAGCCTTGGCTTTCCCTTAAGCAGCCGGAGATTTCATGCATTAATGTGCTTTATGTTACAAAGAGAGAGAGAGAGAGAGAGAGAGAGAGAGAGAGAGAGAGAGAGAGAGAGAGAGAGAGAGAGAGAAGGGAATGTGTGTCAGCAGGTTTTCTAATTAAGGCTCAAATTAGATCCTGGGAGGAGAGTTTGATGGGAGGGCTATTGACAAAAATGTGGGCAGAATTTAGAGAGTCCACAAGGATGAGGTGAGGGAGACCTGGGCTCGGGGTTGATGAAGACAGCTGTGTGCCAAGACGCTGCAGGAGGAAACCTGCAAACCTGCAAACAAAATCCCCGACCTCTTTCTTCTCTCTCCCCGCACTCACCTGTGAGTGCCGCTGCCCCCGCTTCTTAGGGCAGCTCCAACCGGAACGTGGTGAGGGAGGGGCGAGGGGGGGGGCTTGAACAAACCAGAGTTTAATTTCTCTCAGTTCAGGAAGCTGGGAGCCTGAGATCAGGGCACCAGCTCTCAGGGAAGGATCTGGGGGTGGGGGTGGGGAATCCTGGTCTCAGTGTCTTTCTTCATGGCATTCCTTAGAGATCACAGTCCATCCTTCTCTCCCCATTGTGCTGGCTTGTTTCTGGTCCCATTTTACTCTTTTAGTCCCTCTAAACTGATTGGCTTTAAGACTTACTATATACATATGGAAGGCTTCCTTAACCTAATAAAGCCCTTGGTTCAACACATGACAGCCACAGTCCCGGACTTAGAGCACGTGTCTTGCGGCGGACACACTGGCCAAACCCAACGCTGCGGCAGAAGGCGAGGGGGTCCGTTGAGACAGTCTATGTAGGCCCTGGTGGCTTAGGGATTATGTGTTGGGTTCTCAACTGCAAGGTCAGCTGTTCGAAACCAGGAGGAGAAAGAAGGGGCTCTTGACTCCTGTAAAGAGTAGCAGGCTCAGAAACCCACCGAGGGCAGTTCTACCCTGTCCTATAGGGTAGCTCTGAGTCGGAATGAACCCAATGGCCGTGGATGCTTTTTAGGCAGGAACAAGCCCCAGGGTCAGGAGCAGATGAAAGATGGAGAACCAGTGCATCAGGTGACGCCCAGAGGGCTTCATGCTTTATGATTCTCCACCTTTGCTGTTTCCTGACAAACCGTGAATCCTGCCAGGTTGGAGGGCGACCACTTTCTGGGTTGACACACTGGCCTTGCCCACTTACCTGCGGGCATCTACATCTGGGGACATGGTCGTGGGCATCCGGGGATCTCCACGCTTGCCTAGGGCTTGGTATGTGGAAGGTGTTCAAGGACTGGTTGAAGGAATACTGGTAGCATTGAAAGAAAGGTTCATTGCCAGGCAGCCAACCATTTGCATGCTTGTTTATCCCCCCTCACACGTATTTACTGAGGGCTGGTGACATGCTGGGCACTGCTCTAAATAAGGAGGAAATACTGGGCCAAGACGAGGGCATCTGTCCAGCTGAGAGTAAAAAAAAGGGCACAGTCTTTGTTTTTTTAATAGTTCTCAACTCACTGCTGTTGGAACCCTGGTGGTGTAGTGGATGCCGAGCTGGGCTGCGAACTGCAAGGTCAGCCGTTCAAACCCTCACCCCTTCAGTGGGAAAAAGAGAAGACTTTCTACTCCTGTAAAGAGTTACAGTCTCAGAAACCCACAGGGGCGGTTCTACTCTGTCCTACAGGGCAGTATAGCAAACAAAATAAAACAAAAACAAACTCACTGTAAACAAGTCCATGCTGACTCATAACAACCCTGTAGGGAGGGCAGAATTGCCCCTGTGTGTTTCCGATTCTGTGACTACTCTTCATGGGAATAGAAAGCTTCATCTTTCTCCCTCAGGGCAATGGGTGGTTTCAAACTGCTGACCTTCTGGTTAGCAGCCCAGTGCGTAACCGTGGTGTCAGCAGGACTGGCTTTTTCACAGGGTTGCTATGAATTATGAAAAAGCTAGTTAGGCCTGATGGACATCAAGCAGGTTGCCACTTGAGGTTATGGGAAACAATCCTCTGGACCGAACGGAAGCCAGAGCTTGGGGGAAATGTCATTGCAGGGCACCAGTGTCCTTGTTAGCCGCACATCTGATCTCCTGGCACTGGATGGTTGGGCTGGGTCCCATGTGAAAAAGAACAACAACTTGAACACCTCACCCTTTTCCAACGACAGGACTTTGTACACAGTGGGTCTTCAAGTAAATTCTGTGGATTTCCATGGAATTTGGCAGCTTTTCATCAAGATGCGGCTCCCCAGAAGCCTGGCTTGGAAGATGAAGAGCTAGTCAGCTGGGTAAGCCAGGAGAGACCTGGCAGGGGAGAGGGGGCTCGCATGACCTTGTTTAGATGCCGAGAATGCTTTAGAGCCTGTGTCACTCGACTCTGTATGCAACAGCCTGCCATTTCTGGGAAGCTTACGAGCGGATAAACCCAGCTCTCCACCCGCCCCCCACCCCACACTCTAACACGCTCAAGTCTTGGCAGTTCTGTCTCCGTGTTATGGGTAAACACCCAACTGCTGGGCAAGTGTCATTTCTCAGGAGGTGGAAGCCTGGGGCATGGCTTCGCATTCCTCCCAGCTTGGTGACATTACTCAGGGGGTAAGTGATCTCTTTCAACGTGGGCATTCTTGCTTTGAGGTCCTTTCCTTGCTTCCAGAGTGGCTGAGTCAGGCTGCTCCCTCTCCTGGGGGCAGCCCTGGCCACCAGAGGAACTGCTGTGCATCTGCCAGCTTGGCCAGGGGCACCGGGCTTTGGAGACAGCAGTGTACCCAGCGTGATGTTGCAGGCTCGAGGAAGGGACTGTTCTTGCTACACGTTGCAAAGGAGCTCCTCAAGCAGTCTCTTGATGGTTGGGAGAGCTCTGCCGTGCACAAAGCCTTCCATGCCACAATGAAGGACCGGAATAGAAACGGACACCTACAGGTTCGGCACTGTCCCCAGCAAGCTGTGCTTGGCCTCTGAGCCGCTGCCTATGCTGTTCCCATCCCCAGAAAGACCTCCCACCCCTCTGTGTGAGTCTGGGGACATTAGAGAAACAAAGCCACAGAAACTCATTTGTATAAGAGAGAGTTTTATATAAAGGGTAAGTGCACACCAAGGAAACATCCCAACCCAGTGCCGCCCTAGCCCACAAGTCCAACATTAACCCATATGTGCCACACCAATCCACAAAGTCCTCCTCCATCTCACAAAACACACACGATGATGCCGACTGCAGGAGGAAAACTGAATCAGTGAATGTGTAAGCATCTCAGCGCTGGCAGGGGTCTCCACACGGCTGCTCCAGCACCCAGGGCTGCATCGGGGTAGGTCCCTGCAGCTTCTCCTTGGGGATGTCTTGCAGGAAGTGAGCCTTGCCACCTGAAGCAGGGAACTGGCCAAGGCAGCTATACCGTTGTCTGACCATCACAAAGCAAGAGACCCGAGAACTAGAAAGGTGAGGCTCACTGAGCCATTTATCTCGCCACCCTTCAATTAACCCCACGTGTGTTTTTTATCATCCAGGTTGGCACAATAAATGAACTACCTCCCCTTCCCCCATGCCCGCATTTCCCTTCTACGGAACCTGTAAGAGTCGGTTCAAGCACTGTGCACTCAAGGAAATGCTGTAATTGGTTTCTCTTGATTCTACGAATCACACTCAGTCCAGGGCAGGTGGGGAGATGGGTGTGTCTCAAAGATAAGAGTTGAAGCAATTAGGAAGATAGACTCCGGGAAACCACTTGAAGGAGACCTATGTAATTGTATGCCTCCATCGTTTGTTTCCCCCAAATAGACTGGGAGATCTTGATGGAAAGCACGGTCATGTTCCCACTTGGCCCAGGTCCTAGGACCCAGGATATATTAAATAGATGTTTGTCTTAGGAAGGAAGGAAAGATTGCATCCTGAGTCTAGGTGGAGGATGTGGGCTCTGTCTTTGAAGAACTGAAGAGTCTTATGGGGGAATTAAGAGACAGGAGAAATGTAAAATAGTCTAAGAGATGAATGGTTCTCAAACAATGGTTGAGAACTGCCACAGAGCTTGGGAGTTGAATACAATCTCATTGCCAGATGAGATTTAGTTAGCAAATAGCCCTGAGAAAGACTTGATTCACAATAACTTGCAGTTGATTGATGGTAGGCTGTTTCTGAGTGCAGGCTTTTGGTGGGAAAAATTGGAGCGAGCAGGGGATTTAGGTCCTCACAGAGAATGGGACAAAGGGTCTGGTAAGAGTGATCAGAGAAAAGTCTCAGTGGACCTCTTGGGGACTAAGTGTAACACTGGGTGAGGGACCAGTGACACCCACGGTCTCCCAGAGTGGAAGAAACACTAGGGAGAGCAAGGCTGTACCCGTTGCTGGTGATGGATCAGCAGAGAGGCTTCTAAGTGGTCCTCAGGACTCCCAAGTGAGCAAAGAATCACCCTGATGCTACTGACTTCACCCACAGATCAAGAGGAGAGAGGGGGGCAGATCTCCTGGTTTGAGAGTCCAGCCCTGGGTTGAGTTCCTTCCTATTTACTTCAGTCTAGAAGAATTTCTCTGAACCTTTGTACAGAATTTATTGCTCGTTGGTAGGCTTTGTCAGCTCACCAAGGAGAGCGGTGAGCAGCTGTGAAGGATTTCTGGGGCCTCCGCTCCCTTAATGTCGACTGCCCTCTCTGTGCACCTAGAACTCCATCTTTTCTTGTGCTCAATAGCCAAGAAGCCAGACCCAATTGCTCCCAACCCTTTTAATGGGAACACCAGGGCACACGGATATGAATCTTTCTCGATATTTGTGTTGTGTTTTGGCTTTCCAACTAAGAGCCCGGGAGGTGATGTGGGTAAGGCACTGGGCTGCTAACTGCAAGGTCAGAAGTTTCAGTCCAAGAAAGACGAGGCTGCCTGCTCCTGTAAAGACTAAGCCACAGAGCTGACAAATGGCAGTGGGTTTGGTCATTTGGGTTCTTTGTTTTGACTCGCTGATTTCTTTGGCAGTCAATGGCCACACCTCTCTTAAGGGGCATCTCTGGGTATCTCTGGGCGAGTTCAAATGCCTATGAGACACTGGAGTGCATTCAGTTAGCCCTGCCTACTTCACTGTGTCCCCTTGGTTTTGCATGTCATGGATTAACGCGATCTTGACAAAGGCTGTCCTCTTTGTTCGGGGCACTTCCCCAAGTGCTAGAATATATTGGGAAGGCTGCAAGTAACAGAATGCTTACCTCCTAATGGCGGACACAAGGCCCCATCTGGAACCACCGCCATCAAGTCCATTCCGTGTTGTGAAAAAAGCAAACACACTGCCATCGAGTCAATTTCAACTGCCCAGGACCCTATCTAGATAGGGTTTCTGAGAGTGTAGGTCTCTGTGGGAGCAGACAGCCGCATGCTTCTCCCACACAGTAGCTCGTGGGTTTGAACAGCTGGCCTTTCAGTTAGCAGCCCGATGTTTAACCCACCTCCTCAGTGAGGTTCCCTATAAACAATGGAGACACTTGTCATCTCATTAAATAGGAAGGAAGTCCAGTGGTAAGGTCGACACAGGTTGTAGGTTCAACTTAGTAATGTCATCACAAACCCAGACTTTTTTCACCAAGGAAGATGTTCAGGCAGCCAACAGACACACGAAGGAATGTGCTTATTAACCATTAGAGAGATGCAAATCCACCCCTGATCAATCTCATCCTGGCAGTAACAGCCAAGTGCCTCCAGACAGAACACAATAGATGCTGGCAAGGGTGCGGAGAGACTGGAACCCTCACTAACAGGATTCTAAGATGGTGCAGTCACTGCAGAAAACAGTACGACATTTTCTTTAAACGTGGGAAGTAGTCATAACAGGTTATCCAGCCAGCCCACTGCTAGGTCTGCATCCTAGAGAAGTCAGAGCCCCGTAACGTGAATAGATCTGAGCACATTGATCACAGCAGTCTCCCCATCACAAGGGGATGAGGACAATGTGAATTCCCAACTACGGTGCTTACTCATCATGGTGAACTATGCAAGGTTCAAGAATCTGGTAAACACATCATGTGAATGGTGGTGGAGGACATCATTCTGAATGCAGTACATCAAGCACAAAAGGACAAATTTTCTGAGTCCATGATTATGAAAAGTCAAGGACAGGTTTATCCTCAGAAAGCAATGCATTTGAAAGATTACCATGGTGGGGAGATGTGGTAGTTACATAATCTGGTGTCAATTTGGCACTTGAGAGGATTAAGAGTGAAGGGGTGGAGTCTAGATTGTCAATCGGGTCATAGTCAGTGAGGTCTCTGTGTGGGCATGGCCTTCCCCTGAGGATTCTGAGAATTCCTGTATTTCCTACTTGGAGGTGGAAAACACTCTCTCTGCTCACTCCCTGAGAGACACATGGCACTGTGTGCCTTGAGAGCTGGAGAAGCCACGTGGAGACCCCTGGCAGTGTTGAGATGCTTACAACATCACTGGATCCACAAGACTTCCAACTTCCTGGCCTATGCTCTGCTTGCATTTGGTGTTAATGCATATGTTTTGTGAGTCTGAAGAGGAATTTATAGATTGGTATTGGGCATATGGGCTAATATCGGACTTATGGACTTGATCTGGACTGGGCTGGGATGTTTTCTCAATATTCAACTGCTCTTGTATATAAAGCTCTTTCCTATACACATATGAATGTCCATGAATATGTTTCTCTAGTCTACCCAGACTAACACAGGAGGGGAGGGGAACCACTAACGGGCTGTCTGTTTCTGTAAAGATCACAAGCTAGAAAATGCTATGGGACATCTCTCTTCTGTCACATGGGGTCACTGTGAATGCATCCTACAACAACACATACTGTACTGCCTATGTACATGCTAAGCAGTAGGACGGGAGCCTGCCGCTGTAGTGGGTTATGCATTGGGCAGCTAACGTCAAGGTCAGCACTTGGAAACCACCAGGTGCTCCTCGGGAGAAAGGAAACTTTCTACTCCCCTCGAGCGTTACAGTCAAAGAACATAAAGACATTCAAGGAGGCTGACTTAGAAAGACAGATAACTCCACAGGGGAAGTTCTACCTTGTCCTGTAGGGGTCGCTATAAGTGGGCATCGACACAATGGCAGTGAGCTGGATCGTTGCATTGGACTCAGTAGGGCATACTTACAAAATGAGATCCAGTATGGTCCCCAAACTTGATTCCACACCTGGTATGAGATAGGACCCCAAATGCTGCATTTTGAGTGGAGATCGGGAAATACTCTCATTAGTGGAGCAAACTCTGGGGTGAGGGCGAGGCACAGATTTGCCAAGAGCTAATGGAGTGAGCTAATACCGGGATATCCGCTATAAGCAGAGCGCCATTGAGAGAATCAGATAAAGAACTCAACCAAGAACAGACTGGACAGAAGGGTGAAGGCGTCTATAAAATACTCTCCACAGCCTAGGTTCTGGAGCCATTCTCTCGCTTTCTGAAGTCGTTCTCCTCAAATGTCCTTATGGTTTTTGCTAAGTAGCATAGTGGAAAGAAAATGCGTAGATATTAGAGCCTAAATTCTATGTACCGGGTTTACGGAAATCCATGGTTCAGTGTGGGAGCCCTAGACCCCTTGTGAGTTTCTACATACATTCAACCTTTATCGAGTTCTTTCTGACCATTGACTCACAATTTAAAAAATTTGCACTTAGGCAAGCGTGTGCTTGAAAGTGACCTTCCAAGCCCGCCCAGTCTTGCCTTCAGAGACTTGCCTCTCCAGGTCCTTGGTAGAAGTTGGGGAATGAGAGTCAAACAGTCCTGATCCCTACCCCCGCCAACATGGTCAGAGGGGTCCAGAAGCCAT
This sequence comes from Tenrec ecaudatus, assembly GCF_050624435.1. Taxonomy (NCBI): domain Eukaryota; kingdom Metazoa; phylum Chordata; class Mammalia; order Afrosoricida; family Tenrecidae; genus Tenrec; species Tenrec ecaudatus. The sequence continues at coordinate 131,109,063 of NC_134536.1, forward strand.
CCTGTGAGCTTTCCTAACCTGCGACAGGGTCAGTATCCCAATCCTGGCCCCTTTCCAGTTCCCGCAGCCCTGCCTAGAATGGTGAAGAAGTCATCATGATTTTGTGCCTGAATCTCTCGGTTTCCCATGCAGGACATATTAGCTAGGTGCCTGGAAAGCCTTTGGGAACCATGATGGCCTCATGCTGAGGGTCTCCCTCATCTAGATGATTTGGTTTTGTCTCTGTCCTGCTTAAGATGTAATGAAGGGGCATCTAAAAGTTATATTTGATTTTGAGATCATTTTTACCCCCTACCTGTATGGTGTAGTTGGCAGGATTCAAAGACATTTTTCCTGGTATGATATCAGGGGTGTGGGGTGGGGTGGGGTGAGGATGGGTCCAATATTAGTGCTAGAGGAAGGGTGTTTTACCCCTCCATAGTCCACAGTTCCCAGGGAATCTAGAAAGTAGGTGGTCTTAGATTTTTGAACCTGTATATCAGGACTTTCTGAGACTCATACTAAGTCTTTTTTGTGTCTTTTTGCCTCTATGAACTGTCAAAAAGTGTTCTCTGCTTTCTGGCAAAAGTTATCTCCAGGTGCAGGAACCTCTTTGGTGATCTTTCAAAGAGTTCAGACAAAATAGCAGGTCATCTTGTAAAAAAGCAAAATTAGAGTTGAAGATAAGGCTTACATCTCAGGATTGCTTTTCAGCACCAATAGGAGAGCTTGTTATAATTGTAGATTTAAAATTTCCAAGAGAAATTTCATCTGCTGAACTCTGGCCTAACAAGTTCTTCTTTGCCATTTCTCTTTGACAAGATTTTTTTTTACCCTCACTACACACACACACACACACACACACACACACACACACACACACACACACGCATTTGGTTCCATTTCTTGCAAGGGGTTTTCATTGTTTGGCTCATAAGAGATTCTTTCAGTGTAATTTATTGTGCTAGAAATGTTAACAATCAGTAGGGGCAGCCAGGAAAAAGTGATTCAAGACACAGTAGTCAGGATAAGATGGTTCAGAGGAAGGGCTAGGTGTTCAGGCTGCCTGCTGTCATGAAAACAATTGCTGAAACTCTCTCTGGGCACATATGGTTTAAGGGACCTTCTGCCCATATCCCAGGGACATCCCCATCAAGATTTCATTGGGCTTAAGCATCCTAAACTTTGAACTAACCCTAAACTCTGAAATTGGGAAATTCCTTGTCCAATGTATACTGCATTGCTCTGCCATCGACTGGGACCTCTCTGCTTACCAAGGGATCATCAGAAATGGCTTGGGAAAAATGATTGTGGCCATTTTCAAATTCCTTAGTCAGTAGAGTAGAATCTCTGCTAAGAATTTTATTTAATTCTGGGTGGCCAAATTTTCAGATTAATTGTTAAGATCTTCAACAAATGAATCTACATATATAAAAATTTATATATGAGGGGGTAACCACCCCCCACTTTAAAAACATGCTTTTTAAAAAATGTGAGGGGGATAGTGTAGTTCATTCCACCAGGTCAGACTGTTCATCAAACTTTCTTTTTCGAGATTCTGCAAAGACTGCATAACAGTGCGTAACAAAAAAGGCCTGATATGTGGCAGACCAGGGCCTGGATTTTCTACCACAACAATGTACCTGCTCAGTGTGCCAGGTTTGGGCAAAAAGCAGCATGTCTCTCTTGCTCCACCTTACTCACCTGACCTTCCTCTGTGCGACTTCTTTAAGTGTCCACAAATGAAGAGGGACATGAAAGGACAGCGATTTGACGATGTAGAAGAGGTGAAGGAAAAAAATGCGAGAGGTAGTATCAGTTATCCAAGCAGATGAGTTTGGAAAATGTTTCCAAGAATGGAATCACAAATTTGACCAATTTTTCAGGGTAATGGAGAGTCCTTTGAAGGTGAGAAGGTTGTTTTGTAAAGAAATTTAAAGACACAGCTTTGGGAAAATTTTCCGTTTGGGGAGGCAGGATACCCCCTCATTTCTACATATTCCTCTCCCATATTAAGAGGCTGATGTGGGGATCTACACTTTCAACCAAATGTATGACAACTCGTTGGAAATGTCAGTGATTCCTTGGAGAAAGCGAGTTTTCATTAATGTCTTTTCTTTCCCCCGAAAACCATATTTAATGTTGTATTTTGTTGACAAGAAGCACACCTGCGCCTGTCTATTGTGTTGGGGAGCATTTTGTTCTCTCGCAGAGGGAGTTTGGTCCAGGTTTCTGGTCCTGTATGTCTAGGCTTTTGACCCAGAGGAAATTCAGAAAATAGTGTTCTGTTTGGGCATTTAAAGCAAGAGATTGTCTTTTTAAGAAGCTCTGAGTCACCGAGTTTGTGTGTATGTGGGTGAAAGGAATCTCATTCTTTTGACAGAAATTCTGAGAAAGCTGACACATGACTTGGCTGTTCCCAAGTGCTGCCATCCAGGTGGGGGCGCATGCTTTACGGGCAATCGCTAGATCTTACAAGGAATTCCCAGGAGGAACAGGTCACTGTTCCTGGCCTGTTTTGGACAACACACAGCTTATTGGTAAGAGGGGACTGTCACTTCTAAAGATGATGTTACACCTATACTCATGAAGTACATATTGGCATGGGATGGCCAACGATTCTTTACAAATTGATGGCTTCAGAGGAATTTTTGGTAATTTAAAAATAGACCAGTGTAGCTGAAACAGCTTGCTGCTGTTGGATACTGTCAAGTTGGTTCCCATTCCTAGTTACTGCAGGCAAAACAGAGGGGAACATGGCCCGGCCTGGCCTCATCCTCACTGGTGCAGCCACCATGTCAATGCAGCTTGTCCAGGAACTTCCTCTTGGTTCCTGCCCCTCTACTTTACCAAGCATGATGCCCTTCTCTGGGGACTGGTCTTTCCTGACATGTCCAAAGTCCACGAGACCAAGTCTCGTCATCCTTGCTTCTAAGGAGAATCCTGGCTGTACTTCTCCCAAGAGAGAATTGTTGATGCTTTTGGCACTCTGTGGCACTTTCAATATTCTTCACCAGCACCACAATTCAAGTACATCGATTCTTCTTCAGTCTTCCCTATTCAATGTCCAACTTTCACATGAATCTGAGGCGACTGAAAAATACCATTGCGTGGGCCAGGCATGCCCCGGGTCCTCAAAGTAATATCCTTGCTTTTTATCACTTTGAAGAGGCCCTGCCTGGGCAGCAGATTTACCCAAAGCAATGCATCATTTGCTCTCTTGGTTGCTGCTTCCATGAGCATTGACTGTGGCATCCAGCAAGACAAGATCCATGACATCTTCAATCTTTCCTCAGTTTACCATGATGTCATCTCTTGGTCCAGTTGAGGCGACTTTTGTCTTCTTTAACTTGGGTTGCAATCCATGCTGAGGGTTGCATGCCTTGATCTTGATCCGCAAGTGCTCCAAGTCCTCCTCACTTTCAGCAAACATGATTGAGTCACTTGCATTTTATAGGTTGTTAATAAGTCTTCCTCCAACCCTGATCCAGCATTCTTCCTCATAGAATCCAGCTTCTCTGATGGTTTGCTCGGCATACCGATTGAACAAGTATGGCGAGAGGATGCGATCCTGATGCATACCGCTCCTGATTGTAGAACAGTGTTTCCCTGTTCTGTTCTCACCACTGCTTCTTGATCCATGTACGGCAGCGGTTCTCAACCTTCCTCAGGCCGCGATCCTTTCATACAGTTCCTCATGTGGTGGTGACCCCAACCATAACATTATTTTCATTGCTACTTTTTAACGGTAATTTTGCTACTGTTAAGAATCAGGAAACTCCTGTGAAAGGGTCATTCGACCCTCCAAAGGGGTCGCGACCCACAGGTTGAGAACCGCTGATATACAGGCTCTGCGGGAGCGAGATGAAGTGTTTTGGAATTCTCATTCTTCCCAAGGCTACCCATGATTTGCTGTGATCTAGACAGTTGAATGCCTTGGCACCGTCAATAACACGCAAGGGAATATCTTTCTGGTATTATGTGCTTTCAACCAAGACCCACCTGACATCAGCAGCGATATCCTTCATTTCACGTCTGCTTCTGAATTTGGCCCAAACCTCTGGCAGCTGCCTGTCAATGTACTGGTGTCACCATTGTTGAACGATCTTTAGCAAAATTTTACTTGCATGTGATATTAATGGCATTGTTCTACAGTTCATGTTGGGCCACCTTTCTCTGGAGTGGGTGTAAATACAGATCTCCTCCAGTCAGTGAGCCACGTATCTGTCTTCCAAGTGTGTTGGCATACAGGTAGGGGCTTCATCAGCTTGCAGAGCCATTTCAGCTGGTCTCCCATAAATGCCTGGAGACTTGTTTTCGGCTAACACCACCCATGCAGCTTGAGCTGCTTCCTTCAGTGCCTCTTGAAATGGTTGAAAGTCACTAGTTCTCGTTGGTTAAAGTGCCTCTGTGTATGCTTTCCATTTTCTTCTGATGCTTCCCGCAACGTTGGATATTTTACCCAGGGAGTCATTCAGCACTACGACTCAAGGCCTGAGCTGTTTCTTGAGACAGGTCAGTTGCAGAGACGCTCAGCAGGTTCTTCCTTTTGTTTTTCTCATTCGAGGTCGTTGCACACTTGAGAGCAGCGGCGCAGCTTCCAGAATTACAGCCACCACAGTAAGGCTAACGGACAGGTGAAATCAGCTAGCTGCTTTGCATGTGTGTGTTGCTTTCTGCTCTGCTACGCTGAATTGAGAATGCTATGTTCTTGTTAGCCTATCACAGGCAATGACCTTGTAAGCACGCTACTCAAATGGACTTCAGGGACCCAGTCAGTAAGTGAGTCTCACCTGAGACAACATCCATTGACTTGAATACAGGTGGGTTACAAATCGGACTGCTAAATGGAAGGGCAACTCTGAGAGTCCACCAGCCACTCCTTGGGGTGGGGGTGGGGGGGAATAAGGCTGTCTGCTCCCATAAAGTATTATACTCTCAGAACTCCAAAGGGGGTAGTTGTAAGGTTGCTGTGTGTTGTCAGTATATCCATGACACAGGGTTTCTTTTTGGTCAGAGGTGAGATTCCATCTTGAGTCCCTCTGTTTTCATCTGGAGAGCACTCTGCCAGGTTAATCTCAGCCTCAGTTGCAAACAAACAGCTTCTCTTGACTATCAGGGAGGCTATTGGAGAATGCACTGTAAAAAATATGTTTTTGATCAGTATCACAGGCTTTCTAAAGCAAAAACGTTTATGAAAGTAAATCTTTTTCATCCAGATGGTGTTATTAAATTAGATAATTTTTCAAGAAATTTTCTTTTGATTCTATGATGTGGGATGTGTGTATGCTGATGAATTAAATTGCTTTGATCATATGAAGAATTAATGAAATGAATTCATTTTGACAGTGTGTCGTGTTTACAGCAATCTTAAAAGCAAAATCTTTACAAGCAACTCAAGTTAGATATTGCAGAATACAGTTCAGTTAAGGAATAAAGGAGATTTTGAAAATGAAATTAGTTTTTTTTTTTTTCCCAGGAACCCAGGACAAGCCTTGAGTCTTGAGATTTTGGGAACTCTTTTTCTTTTCTGGACCTGATCGACTTCATGCTAAGGTGACTCAGAGGGGCAGCGAAAAAGAAGACTCCCCCGCCAAGAAGGATTGACACAGTGGCTGCAACAATAGACTCACAGACTTGAACAATTGTGAGGATGGAGCAGAACAAAGCAGTGTTTTGTATATAAGGTTGTGATCAATCAGGACTAACTCCACAGCACCCGACAACAACAGTCCCGGTAGAGAAAACAGCTCACCTGAAGGATAGCAGAAAAGGAAGGAATTGGTTGCTTCTTTTTTTTTTTTTTTAAAAACTCGAGCCATATGAAACACAAGTAAATGCATTTGTAGACTCTGTTAGGGTTAGGGTTTAAGCTTTTTTAAAAATTGTAGACTTTGATTGTAGCCAAAGACAAGGAAGGGCTTCATCTTAGCTTATATAGCCTGAGGAAGAGTTCAACAAAAGGCAAATGGAAACCCCTTCTACAAACCAGATGGTGTCTGACTATCCGAAAGAATAACATCTGGGGTCTTAAAAGCTTGTCTTAAAACAAGCAGCCGTCCAAGTGAGGCATCAAGCAAGTCCACATGGCCAAAACACATGAGCCTGTGTGATTAAAGGATTGAAAATAATATGATCCAAATCCACAGGAGGGAATGGTAGCAGAGCTTAAATTGTGAGCACTTAGTTTTACAGAAGGGTGTGAATGACAGTGGAAACCAAAATCCATTTGCAATGTCTCCACATGGATTCAGCCTCCAGTGACTCTTCTCTGATCTTGGGAGAGGTGTGTGAACTGCCTTGCTGCTGTCAGACACAGAGTTGTCAAGACGATATGGCAGAGGTGGTGAGGTTACAATGTAGTATTTTATCACTTACTCTCCTTTCTGATCCACTTTAGAGAGTTGCTCCAGTTTTTTTAATATTTTCCACTTTCATTTCAATTGAGGGTTTTTAATAAATGTTTTGTCTCGTCATTGTTGTTGCTTTGCTTACTATTTGTATTTCTTATGATTTTCTGTACTTGGAATCCAGCATCTATAGAGAAAGCATCTGGGCTGATAATTGCCTAGAGACACGGCAGGGGAGAGGGGGTTGAGGTGGGGTGAGAATGAGCAGCTAACAATGACTAGGAGAAGAAAAGGTCATAAAATTGTGGGGATGATTTCACCACTCTGCTCAATATGATTGAACCAATGAATTGTATGATAAGTGAACTCTATGCCCCAAAACTATATTTATAAAAAAAACACCCTTCTAATTCAGGGTAGGAGAAATCCTTGTGGTACAGTGGACTGAGTGTTGGAGGCTAAGTTAAAGTGGGGGGGCAATTTGAGCCCACCAACGGCTCACAGAAGGATGAACCCACGTGTGGCTCGACATCTTTGCTGTCTCAGACATCCCACGGAGTGTAGTTTTACAGTGTGGATATGAGTCAAAATCAACAAGATGACAGGTTTTCAAATATTAAAAAAAAATCCCAACAGTTTTATTGGCACATAAGCCACATACCATACAATTGAACAGTTTGATCATCCAATCGCATTAAGGGGAGTTTATAATAACCACCACATCTATCTTCCCTACACACAACACGCCCCCCCCCCAATCACATTGCCTTCAAACTGAACTGTGCAATCACTATCAGTTCTAGTGCCCCCTCCCCCCTCCTGCCCTCGCTGTCCATACCCGAAATCCCCCTTCCTTGCCCACCCCACCCCTGCATTTACTACAGCACCTGTATCAGTGGTTGTCGTCCTACATCAATTCCTCCTGTGCATTGAAAAGCGAATTTTGAGGTGTAGAAAAATAGGCAAACATTTCTAAGAAACAGAACATTTAAATAAACTTTACTTCAGGAGTAGTTATCTTCTGTGGTATACAGAAAATTTCAAATTCCTTAGGTAATGTGTTGGTGTCGAGTTAGTAAATATATGTTATAATTTGAAGCTCATGTGCTTTGCTTTGTAGAGAAAAGATGTACAGTCTTTGTTCATTTTTTCCATGGAAAGGGTTATATGACAGGAGAAATGCAGCAGGAGATATGCTTAAAAGATTGATTAAAAGGGAGTTATTTGAGATTGTCTCAGTTTGACCCATCTGGCTAAAATTGAATACTCAATGCTTTTTTTGGAGGGAGCTTTAATATTAAATGTGGAGCCTGGTGCTATCATGGGTTATATGCTGACCTGCAAGGTCAAGTTTGACTCTGTAAGTTTCTCTTGGGAAGAAAAATGATGCTAATTCCTATGAATATTGATAGGCTTGGAAACCCCAGGAAGCAGTTCTAGTCTGTCCGAGACTGTCCCTATGAGTCAGCCTCGACTCGATGGCATGGGGTTTGGTTTGAGTTTTATCGAGAATTAATCTAAAATGAGGAATAGGGTGCCTTGCTATTGTGGTGACAAAGTTATCTTTGAATAGTGGTTTGATGGTCTAACTTATTCTTTGGAAACTGTTTATTGCTGGATGGCATTGTTCAATGAGATAATATTCCAAGACAAGGATGGATTGTGGTTATCCAGCACATGATTTGGAAAAAGCTGATGCTCAGGTGTTTCTGAGAAAATCACTATACATTCCTGATCATCTAAAACGTAATGAAAAGTCACAAAGTATTTTGACTTTATATGTTTATACTTTTAGTAATTTTAACTTCTAGCTCAGTCACAGCTTTGTTCCTTTAGAATCTAGCCAATTACCCATAAACTTAATAAAGATGGCTAGTAACTTGATGATTTTATATTATCCCTGAATTTCGAAAAATAAGGTTTTCAAACTTTTTGAGATTATTCTTTTTTCTAATATTCCTTCTGAATTTAAATTGACTTAATTTGTTCTGGTATATTAAAGAAGATGACACCAAAAAGGAAGTAAAATGTAAAATACCATTTACAATGACTACTCAACTTGTAAAATAGTTAGGAATAAATCTTACCACAGAAAACGTATTCCAAAAAAAAAAAAATTACAAAACACTTCTACAAGAAACCAAAGGAAGAACACAAATGGAAGAATGTTCCATGCTTTCAGATAGGAAGACTTAATATAGTGAAAGTGACAATATTACTAAAAGCACTTTATAAATTCAATGCAATTCAGATCCAAATCCCAGCACAATTCTTCAAAGAAAGGGAAAAAAACAAATCACCAACTTGATATAGAAAGGAAAGAAACCCAGGACAAAAAAAACCCAACAAAAACGCTATTAAAAAACAAAAACAAAGTGGTAAGCCATTCATTCCCAGATTTTAAAACCTATCACATAGCCATGGTAATCAAAAAGCGTGTCACAGCAATAGACATGTAAACCATTGGATTGTAACTGAAAACCCAGAAACACACCTAAATACCCGCAGACGCCTGATCTTTGATAAAAAGGAAAAGCACATAAAGTGGGGGAGGGGATCGCCTTTGAATAATCACTGCTACGGTAATTGGATCTCCACCTGAAAAAGACGGAACTAAGACCCATACCCCACACCATGTACAAAATGAACTCAACATGGATTGAACACTTAACTATACACCTAGGATCATAAGGACCATCAATGCAAAAATAGGGTTAGGAGTTGCGGAAAAATGGTAACCCAATAACACACACCAGAGAGACTGGGAATCAGCACAGGAGAGCCACGGAAAGGACAACTCAACTCTTCCAGGTTACAGGAGGAACAGCATAAAGAGAAGAAGACACATAGCCACTAGGTTTTGAAGAGCTATGGGCTTTTGACTTACCCCTGCAGAGGCTGGCTGGCACTTAGCTTTTGCCCTGTCACAGACTTGGCCAGGCTGCTTTGGCCAGCCCAAGGCCTTTCCTTTAACACAGCCACAGCTTGCCACTGCCTTTGGGCAGGGTTTAAACCCCTCCAGCCTTTCAGTCCAGCGATTGGGACTCAGCTATATCTTTATTTTTCCTTTCGCTTTTTCCTGCCACAGTTTCAGAGGGTGCAGTTTTTGTTTTTATTTTTCCTATTTTCTCTTTCTTTTCTTTCACACACCAGTGCCAGCCTCTAGGCCACTCCCCTCTGCCTAGAGCAACTCTGCCATCCAGATGGGGGAGGTGCCGCCCACCCTTGGTGGCCTTACACGTGGCTTGAGGAATCCTCCCCACCTTCTGCTGCACCCCAAACAGCTGGAGGATCTCCCCTTCAAAGGGCTGAAGGGGCTCACCTTCCCCCCCACCCCCAAGGCCCTCTAAGCATCTGGGAGAAATCCTAACTGCCCTTTGTGGTGCTCCATGCGGTTGGGGAACCCCCTGTCCATCCTCTGTGGCCCTACATGTGGCTGAGGGAAGTTCCTCCTACCTGCCACAATGCTTCACATGGCATAGGGCAGCCACACCAGCCCTAACCAGCACGGCATGCTGCTGTGGGAAACTCCACCTGACCTCTGTGGCTATCTAACTGACTAGGGAAATTCTGCTCACCATATCCAGCACTCTACACTGAAGCAGGCACACCCACCCTCCCTCCTGGCACTCCAGTTATAGTGGGCATCCCCGTATGCCCTCTGAGGTGCTCCAAGCTGCTGTGGACCACACCAGCACATCTACCTGGAAGATCATCCAGTGCCATGTCATCTCGCAGGCCCACAATCACCTGGCCAGCGTCCCCTGAGAGGACTATCCAACTTGCCCTCCAAAAACAGAATACATGTTGGATAGGGAAAGACTAAAATGACAGGAGGATAAAGTGGTAGCCCAACCTCCCAGTGCCGTTAGCTTCAGGCAGTTCAAAGAATCACTCCTACCAGTCTCCCACAAAGAGAGCCCAGTGCATTTTGACTCCCTGGAAAATGGTGCCAGGCTCCTCTATAATTACACATAAATAACAACCGATTCCAACAACTTAAACAATAAAACAGGAGGAGTGAAAGGCAATGTCGAAGAAGATCTGAACCTAAAGACATGCATAGAAGAAGTAGACATTGATTCTTCACAGAAAGAAATCTTCATAATGCTGCTTGGAGTCATACAGGATATGAGGGAAGCAATACTGAATATGGATGAAATAATGGAGGAGATAAAGGCCATGCACCAAAAGGAAATACAAGACCTAAGGAATGAAATAACAAAAGCCAGTAGCAAATTCATGGATTTCCCAACAGACGTGAGGAGACAGAGAATCTCACCAGTGACCTAGAGGATAACCAGGCAGACTTCAACAAACAGAAAAGACAGTCAAATAAGATAATCATAGACATTGATGAAAACCAGAGAGCTATGTCTGATGCTATGAATAGGAACAATATTAGAATAATTGACTACTGGAAGAAGACACAATGAAGAATCAGCTGCAAAAAATAGCGAGGGAATTCTTAGAGGAAAACTTCTCCAGCTTAATGAATTTAAACCAGGCAACCATTCAGGAGGCTGAAAGAACACTAGCTAGACTGAATCCCAAGAAGAAGCCACGAAGGCATATAAGAGTTAAACTATCCAACTTTGAGGAAAAGGAGAAAATCATGAAAGCAGCTAGGGAAAAACAAGCAGTCACCTATAAAGGCACGCAGACAAGAATATGTTTAGACCTATTAGCAGACACGATGAAGAAGAGGAGAGAGTGCAGTAACATATTCCAAAAAATTCAAGGAAGGTAATGCAAACCCAAACTACTCTATCCAGCCAAATTATCTATTAAGATAGATGGAGAAGAATCTTCCCAGACAAGGAAAATCTCAAAGAATACATTAAAAGAAACTCAGCCTTACAACAGACCCCTGATGGCCCAACCCAGTATGGGCAAAAGAACAACACTCACTCATAAGAGACTGCCACATGGAACAACTTCACCCAGAGGGGAACAAAGAGAAAACAGCCCACAAGATAGCATTGACTCAATTGTGGAAAGAAGATAAGAATAAGCTACATACATACACATATGCACAACACACTAATACGAAAGGGAAGTAGGAAAACACCCAACACAAAAGGTACAAGATGATATCACAGAGTCCATATGAATATCAATGGTCTGAACTCAGGCATTAAAAGGCAGATGCTAGCAGACTGGCTCAGAAAACATAAACCATCGATCCTCTGCCTATAGGAGACATATCTCAAGATTACAGACAAAAATAGGCTGAGAATCAAAGGCTAGAGAAAAAGATACCAAGCAAATGGCGATTCAAAAAATTCAGGGGTTTCAAGCCTAACATTAGACAAAATTGATCTCAAGGTGCATGCCATAACAAGAGATAAGAGGGGCACTATATAATGCTCAAGAGAACAGTAGACCAGAATGAAGTGAGCATAATAAACAGAATTGACAGACTGCTGGCAAACCTAACCAAATAAAAGAAGGAACAAATTCCAAAAGCAAGGATGAGGGATGAAACAAGGGACATTACAACGGACCCTAATGAAATCAAAAGGATAATTACATAGAGCTATGAAGGTCTGTGCTCCAATGAATTAAAAAACTTGGAAGACAAGGACAAATACTTAGCAAAACAATTCCTTCCTAGACTATCCCCGATGAATGTCAAGAATTTCAACGGACCCATAGCATTAGAAGAAATATACAAGGTTATAAAGAGATTGCCTACAAAAAAATCCCCCAAGTCAGATAGTTTCACGTGAGAATTCTACCAAGCATTCAAAGAATTGACACCAACCCTAGACAAACTCTTCCAGACCACAGAAATAGATGGCAAACTCCTGAATTCTTTTTATGAAGCTAGCATAACTCTGATACCCAAACTGGGCAAGAATCCAACAAGAATCAAGAACTATAGGCTAATATTCCTAATGAACATCGATGTAAAAATTCTTAACAAAATACTGGCCAATAAAATACAAAAGTGTATAAAAATTCAGCACGAGTAAGTGGGATTCATACCAGGGATGCAGGGATGGTTCAACATATGAAAGATCATTAATATTATTCACCACATTGACATGAAAAACATTAAGAACCATGTGATAATATTGATAGATGCAGAAAAAGCATTAGACACCATCCAACACCCATTCCTGTTTAAGATATTCAAGAAGATACGAATAGAAGGAAAATTCCTGAAGACAGTACAAGCTATATATGAAAAACCAACAGCCAAAGTGGTAGTTAATGGAGAAAAGAAGAAAATAATCCCATTGAAAAAGGGGACCAGACAAAGCTATCCCTTGTCCCCACTCTTATTTAACAACGTATTGGAGGTCCTAAGTAACAGTATAAGGCAAAGAAGAGACATCAAAGGTATTGCCTGAAGAATGAAAAGGTGAAATTATTGATATTCGCAGATTATATGATTTTATATATGGAAAATCCCAAAAGCTCACCAAGGGGAGTCTTGGAAGCGATAGACAAATATGGCAGAGTGGCAGATACAAAATTAACAAACAAACGTCTATCAGACTGCTATACACATCGGACAACGCCACAGATGAGGGAATCAAAAAGGCAGTACTCTTCACAATAGCCAAGCACAAATGGAAATATCTAGAGATACACCTAAAAAAATGCAAATGATTTTTGTATGAGGAAAACTACAGAACACTATTACAAGAAACCAAGAGTGACCTCAACAATTGGAAGAATATCCCATGCTCATGGATCAGGAGACTCAATATAATAAAGATGTCAGTTCTGCCCAAGGCACTATATAAGTTTAATGCAATCCTGATACAATTACCTTCACCTTTCTTTAAAGAAATGGAAAAACTGATTACCAACTTCATATGGAGAGGGAAGAAACAGAATTAGCAGAGAACTCCTCAAGAAGAAGGACACCGTGGGAGGGCTTGCTTTACCTGACTTTTGCACGTACTATACAGCCACAGTTGTCAAAACTGCATGGTATTGGTATAATGACAGATACTCAGACCAATGAAAAGAACTGAAACCCCAGAAATAAAATCATCAGCATACAGACAATTGATCTTTGAGAAGGGCCCCAAAAATATCAAATGGGAAGCAAATGCCCTCTTCAAGAAGTGGTGCTGGAAAAAAAATGGATATCTACCTGCAGAAAAATGAAGCGAGACCCTTATCTCACTCCATGCAGAAGAGTAAACTCTAGGTGGATCACAGACCTGGAGGTAAAACTCCAAACTTTAGGACCATTAATGAGGCAACTGGTACAAACCTGAGAACTTTGGTGCAGGGAATACATAGACGATTGGAAATAGGGAAGGACACAAATACAGAAGAGGCAAATTGACAAGTGGGATATGCTAAAGATAAAACACCTGTGTACATCAAAAGAATTCACCAAGAGAATAATGAAATATTCCACAGACTTGGAGAACATCTTTTGTAATGACACATTAGACAAAGGCCTTATTCCTAAAATCTAAATACTCTGCTAGCTTCCCAAAAGAAAAAAACTAATTGCCCACTGAGGACCTGAACAGAAGTTTCACAGGGACAGAAATCCAAATGGCCAATAAACATGAAAAAATGTTCCTGATCACTAGCCATAAATGCAAATTAAAACAACTATGAGATACCACCTAACACCCTCAAAGGTAGCCCAATTCAAAAACTCAGAAAGCAACAAGTGTGGGAGGGGCTGTGGTGAGATAGGAATTCTCGTCCACTGCTGGTGGACCTGTAGGTAGGTACAGCCACTATGGAAATCAATTTGGCGATTTCTAAAACAGATGGAATTGAGCTACCATATGACCCAGCAATCCTCCTACTGGGCATATACCCAGAAGAGGCAAGAAACAAACTACGGCCGACATCTGTGCTCCTGTGTTCATTGCGGTACGGTTCACAACTGCAAGAAGTTGGAATCAACCCAAATTTTCATTAATGGACAAATATATTTTAAAAAACTAGTACATACACACAATGGAGTACTACGCATCGCTAAAAGGCAGTGATGAATGCATGAAGCACATCGCTGCATGGGAAGGATTGGAGGAAATTATGCTAAGTGAAGTAAGCCAAGCACAAGAGGACAAGTACAACATGCGTCCACTGAGGTAAGCTTAAAAATGCAAAAGGGGCATAGGGGAAAAGCTTCTGTATACATACATTCCTGGGGTGAGGTCCAGGTACTATGGCAGGGACCAGATGGAATCCAGGGATACATATGGCAGCCAACTAAGAAGGAGGGGGAAAGAAAGAGAGAGAGAAAAAAAGACATGGGTAGTGGGGGACAAGGGAGGGTAATGGTTATATCTCCACAGGAGAGGGAGAGAGGGACCTGACTTTAACCCGGTGGGCCAAGATGTGAATACAACACAGCATATCAGTATGAAGCAGGCATCCAATAGAGAGGTGTGTGGGGCTACCCCACCCCACTTCAGAGGACAACACTGAAGTTATAGTTCAGGGAGAGGGGGCACATCTGCTCAGAGCACACAGGAGCAAACAATGAGGGAACGGGAGAGAGTGTAACACATCCTGACTCCCCAAACCCCGAGGACGATATTCCTGCACAGAGCAGACAATGCACAGAGAGGACCATAGGGCCAGCCCCACCATGAGAAAGAGACATGATGTCCCTCATTGGCCCATAGCGCTACGGGGGACAACACTGGAGACACAATGTGGGAATTGTGCCTGATCTTACCCCACCCCAACTGGGCCCACACACTAAGGGCATTTAATAGAGCAGCAAGGGAGCGAAGCAATGAAATTCCCGGGGAATAACAAAAATAGACTTTGGGGCCAGGGCATGGCACTCCATCAGACTTGACTGGAAAACCCTCCTAAAAGTCAACAAACAGGCCTGGAACTAGTCAGAGGCTTCTTTTTGGTCATCGTCATCTTTGTTATGTTTCCTGTTTTTCTTTGTCTTATTTTCATGCTTATGATTGTTTCTGCATGCCTGTCTAGAAAAGATGGGAGGGGTAAACAATCCACAGGAGAAAACAACTGGATGGTTCCGGGGGGACAAGGGTGATGGGGAGGCAAGGCAAAGGAAGCGGGTGTTAACAAACCCAGGGACGAGGTAACAACAATTGATGTAAAATTGATGGCAAGGAGGGTGTAGGATTACTGCTGGAGCTTAATCAAGGGCAATATAGCCGAGAAGAGTTATGGAAATCCAAATGAAGCTGAACATGATAGTGGTACAAAAGGAAAGTACAAGGAAATAGAGGAAAGAACTGGGGGGGGGGGTTGGCAAAGGACATTTGTAGATGTCTAAATACAGGCATGTACATATGTAAATATATTCTTATATAATGATAAGGAAATCTATGCACATATATTTATAGATTTAGTATTAAAATAGCAGATGGACTTCGGGCCTGTACTCAAGTACTCTCTCAATGCAAGAACAATTTGTTCTAATAACCCGGAATTCTGTGATGCTCACCTTCCCTGACATGATCGCTAAAGACAAAGTGAGTACATAAGCAAATGTTGTGAAGAAAATTATGGTGCCCAGCTACCAAAAGATATATTGTCTGTGGTCTTAAAGGCTTGAAGATAAACAAGCAGCCATCTAGCTGAGAAGCAATAAAACCAACATGGAGGAAGCACACAACCTGTGTGATCATGAGATGTCAACAGGTTTAGCTATCAGTCATCAAAGACCCAGAACAAAAATAACATATCAATATGAATGAAGGGGAGCGCAGAGTGGAGACCCAAAGCTCATCTGTAGACAACTAGACATCCTCTTACAGAAGGATCACAAGGAAGAGATGAGCCAGTCAGGGCGCAGTGTAGCACCCATGAAACACACAATTTCCTCTGACCTCTCTACCCTACAAATCCAGCTAGACCAGAGCATGTACACTGGTACAGATAAGAGCTTGCCACACGGGGAATTTAGGACAGACAAACCCCTCAGGACCAATATTAAGAGTAGTGATACCAGGAGGGTGAGGGGATGGTGGGGGGAGAAAAGGGGAACCGATCACAGTGATGTACATATAACCCCTTCCCAGGGGGATGGACAACAGAACAGTGGGTGAAAGGAGATAGCAATCAGTACAAGAATTGAAAAAAGAAATGATAAATTATTAAGGGTTCATAAGGGAAGGAGGGTGGGGGAGAGGGAAAAGTGAGGAGCTGATACCGAGGGCTCAAATAGAAAGAAAAAGTTCTGAAAATGATGGCAACATATGTACAAATGTACTTGACACAATGGATATATGCATGGATTGTGATAAGAGCTGTAAGAACCCCCAATACAATGATTAAGAAGAAAGAAAAAATAGGGGCAAACTTAAGGACCCTAATACAAGACATAAATGACTGAACATAATGAAAAACACCCATCCTATGGAAAACAACATGAAGGACTGGGCCCTTCTAAAAATATAACTTTCATGTACATCAAAAGACTTCATCAAAATAGTAAACCGGGGACTCACAGTTTAGGGGAAAGTACTTCGCAATATATATCAGATAAAGGGCTAATTTCAGACATCTGGAGAAAAATGCAAAACCTTAAGAAAAATATGGACAACCTACTAGGAAAATGGACATAAAATATGAATAGACAATTTACAAAGGGGACATCCAGGCAGCCACCAATCATAGGAAGAAGCATTCATGTTCATTGGTCATGAAAGAAAGACAAATGAAAACGAGACATAACTGCACGCTGATACTCACTGATACGAACGAACAACAACAAATCCCACAGAAACCAGTCAATACTGGAGAGCATGTGGAGAGATAGGGAGAGAGAGAACGAAGCCTTAAAATCCTTCCAGATTCAGTACCTGTCAGACCTAAACACTCCCCTGGGTGGCTATGAAAGGAGACAAACTAAGTGAAACTCACTTGAATTCTTTTGTGACACACAATTTGTGTTTGTTTTTTTTTAAAGTGACTTGATTTGGTTTTGCATTGGTTCTATAATCAATTTCCATCAGGTCTAATCAATTCCCAGGACCATATGAAGTTTTATCATCTACAGATATGTTTTCGCTTTGCTGACACGCTGAGATGCTTGACCAAAATTCCCAACAGAAAGGTGGGCCCAGGTACAGGACTGATTCTTTGAACTGGGAGCTTACCAGACTCAATCAAGATGTTCAGAACGCTGCCAGGTGACGGGGTCGCCAAATTGCAACGAGTTGCCAGGTTAAAAAGCTAGCCACTAAGCAGACTGAAATGTTACTGAGCGTTTTTATGTGTTTTAAGATACTATTGTCAGGATATAAGAAAGCACTCTGCTCCTTTCCCCTAAATTATCTAACTAATGGGTTTAGATATTACCACTCAGACGAAAGGTTTCCGTGGGTACATTTAGAGAGAAGATAAAAGGCACGACTAGAGAAACGAATGAGGTTCAAGGTGGAACGCCAGGTTACAAAGTAGAACTTCTTGCCAAGTGGCCAAAGCAACAACTTTACGAATTGGTAGGTGAACGTGCTGTGTCATGCTCATACTCAATCTGAAGTTTTACAGGATGAAATAGCTGTGACCCTGCTGCTTCCTCAAACCTATCGGTTTTGACTCAGCCACCCTGCCTTGGCTTTCCAAGGCTGCAAATCTTAATGGGAGCAGATCATCTTCATCTTCCTCCCAAGAAGGCGGGTGGTGTTGAACCGCTGACCTTGTGGTTGCCCTGACCTGGCAGCAGCACCAGGTGCTATTTAGGTATTTGATAAAGTGTCTTCTCATGGTACTTGTTATTCTTGGTCCAGAGACCACATTCTGTGGGTGACTTCAGACAATTGGCCTTAACTGTGTTAAGGTTTCTGTCCTGGCTCTGGCTTTTGTGGAACCCTTGCAAACCATGGCCTCTAGCCATCCTTTCAGCCTGGAGTCTTTGCAAAGACAGCTGCTGCCTAAACGCCATTTTGAGTCTAACAGTGGTCTCCAGGAACTCGTGAGCCCACTTTACATTGAGCACTGTGCTCTTTTGAAGAATTCCGTCTGTCTTGAAGAAAAGGAAGCCAGCCAGGTGTTTAGGTTTAAGGTGAATCAGTAACCACTCCATCGGGTCTTTCTCCTCAGCCTTTGGAGGCGAGCCCTCAGGCCTTAGGGTGCTTGGATTTTAGATTTATCGTGGCAAAGAAAATTTTCATCCGTGGAAGAGCCTGGGGTTGTAGTCTGCCTGATTTCACTCCAGAATATTATATATTGGAGAAAACATTGAAAGGACGTTGTCGTGTTTAACCTGAAACACACTTATCGCAGATGAAAGGGACAGAAAAAACCCTTTTGGGCTTGCAGCTGAAATGCCCGTAGAGGGCAGAAGCAGAGAGGCCAACTACCCAAGGTCGTGGGCTTTGGGGTCATTGAAGTTTGTTCAAATCTCCCTTGCTTTTGACGTTGCCCAACCCTCACATCTTGGGTCTATCATGAATTTGTTTTCGATTTTTATACTCTTGGATTTTGTGTTACATGCCTTGGGTTCTACAGATGAATAGTTTTGCTTTAAAGTAAATGCCTGTTATTGAAATCATTGTTTGGTGCCTACATTTTCATTGCTTTTTAGTCGTCTAATTCCATCGCCTGCATTTTGTTCATTTGTATTAGTGAACCTCTCCGTGTATTTTAACTGAAAAGGTTTCCTTTTCCCTTCTCCCCCACTTTTATTCCCATAGTATTTTAAATTTGTACTGTTGGCTAGATTAATGATGCTATTATTGTGAGAATTGTCGAATGCTGTGCGGAGGTTATTTATAATGTAGTCTCTCAGGAAACTAATGGGCTGCTTAGGAGGTGGACCCGGTATATAAACAATGGATTTGAGCTCCCACCTAATAAGCAAAGAGCAAGTTGTTGGTAGGATGAGACGCCCCTCTGTACTCACCCTCATGAGTGAGAGAACCAGACGGTGTCCTGCTGTCAGAAAGCAGAGCATCCGGAGTCTTGAAGGCTTGTGTTTAAACACGGCCCTCTCCACGCGTCATCCACCAGCCCACGTAGGAAAACAGCACGGGGACCTAAGTGAGATCCAAGGACTTGAATCGATAAAGGAGGCAGAGGACTCAAGGTCTGAATCCCAGCTTTCTCATTTCACGACTCGTGTGATCCTGAGTTATTGAATGTCTCTGTGTTTGTCTGGGTACTTTAGAGAAACAAATCCACAGAAACTCATGTATAAGAGAGTTTTATATAAAGGGTAAGTGCACACCAAGAAAACACCCCAACCCAGTGCTGCCCAAGCCCACAAGTCCAACATTAAGTCCTATGTCTGACACCAATCCACAAAATCCTCCTCCATCTCACAAAACACACACTATGACGCCGACTGCAGGAGGAAAGCCGAATCAGTGAGCGTGTAAGCATCTCAGTGCTGGCAGGGTCTCCACATGCCTGCTTCAGCACCCAGGGCTGCATGGGGGTAGGTCCATGTGGCTTCTCCTTGGGGATGTCTTGCAGGAAGTGAGCCTTGCCAGATGAAGCAGGGAACTGGCTAAGGCAGCTGCACCTGGTCCAACCATCACAAAGCAAGAGACCTGAGAACTAGAGAGGCGAGGCTCACTGAGCCATTTATCCCTCTGCCTTTCAATTAATCCCACATGTGTTTACTGGCCAGGTTGGCACAATAAACTAACTACCTCACTCTTTCTCAAGTGACTCATCTGCAAAATGGGGCCAAACCCACGTGAATTGGTCTGAGGTGGAGTGAGTGAGATAAGTGCCTCTATGCCAACTGGGACAACGCCTGGCAGAGAGTAGGTGCTCAATAATCACGTGAGCCTTATTTCCCCTGTACTGTCAGGAAAGCAGCTTCTCTTGCCTTCAAGTTGTCCATAGCTGACTCATGGTGACCCTGTTTTAGTCCTGTGTTTGACTAGAGAAACAAATCCTGAGACATTCATATGTGTGTAAGGGAGAGCTTTATATCAAAGAGTAATTGTACATTAAGAAAACGTCCCAGCCCAGTCCAGATCAAGTTCATGCATCCAATATTAGCCCATATGTCCAATACCAGTCCATAAATTCCTCGTAAGACTCATGCAACACATGCAATGATGCCGCATGTAGGAAGATCATAGGCCTGTGGGTGGAAAGTCTTGTGGATCCAGTGGTAGAGGAAGCATCTCACGGGTTCTGGCTGCCATCAGGTTGACTTCATATGGCTTTCCAGCAGGAAGAGGAAGCAGAGAGAGAGTGTATCAACCTCCAGGGATGAACAAGTTCCTACAGTCCTCATGAGAAGGCTACCCACAAGGGGAGACCAATCAGGCTGTGACCTGATGGACAGGCTAGTCTGCACCCCTTCATTATTTTATCAAGTTGACATGGAATTGTGTAACTACCACAGACCCCTAGCACAATAATCCTGGACCACTGTGACCCATGGGGTTTGTTTGCATGGACTGATTTTTGGAAGTGGATTTCCAGGCTTTTCTTCCTAGTCTGCCTTAGCCTAGAAGCTTTGCTGCGAGTTGTGTAGCATCACAGCAACACACACGCCTCCACTGACAGGTAGGTGGCATTGAGTGCGAGGCTCGTTGGCTGGGACCTGAGCCCATGTCCCCTGCTTGAAGGTGAGACTCCCACACTGAACCTCCGCTGCCCTTGCCCTCCAGAAGAGGGACCTAAAAGTGCATCTTTGGAAATAAAGAAAGTCCTTTCTGAGGAGGGAGGGAGGAGCTGAGGGAAGGAAGACTTGAAAGGACCTTATTTCCAGTCTGGGGCTGAAAGAAGCGGGCCAGAGCTCTGGGGGAAAAGAAAGGGCACAGGGGACGGGCCCACATAACCAGTAGACCCAACAGGTTCTGTGGCTTTCTGGCACTTTGCTTTCTGATATCAAATAGTGAGGAAAATAGCTATCTATGATCTTGGCTTTGTTTGCCTTCTCCCGTGGAGTCTAGAAGGAGACCCAAGATGCCTCAGGGTCATCCCTCCATAGCACCTCCTTTGCTGCCCCCTGGAGGTCACTTTGGGGATGGTCATTGTGTTCGTCTGGGTTGACCAGAGAAACAAAAACACTGTGTTGGTTCTATAATCTGTTGTCAATTTGAGAGGATTAAGAGTGTAGGGGTGGAGTCTAGCTTGTCAATTATTGTATAGCCAATAAGGCTTCTGTGTGAGCATGGCCTTCCACTGAGGATTCTGGAAATTCCTGTATTCCCTCCTTGGAAGCAGGAATGTCTCTCTCTCTCTCTCTCTCTCTCTCTCTCTCTCTCTCTCTCTCTCTCTCTCTCTGCTAACTCTCCAAGAGACACTATTGACAAGACACATGACACTACACTGGTTGATAGACCCCGTTCCCTGGGAACTGGAGGAGCCACGTGGAGACCCCTGCCAGTGCTGAGATGCTTCTACCACCACTGGATCCACAGGGCTTCCCACCTACTGGCCTGTGATCATCAGTGCATATGTTTCATGAGTCTGAAGCAGAATTTACAGACTGGTATGGAACATATGGGCTAATATTGGACTTATTTATGGACTTGATCTGTACTGGGCTAGGATTTTTTCTCAATATTCAATTGATCTTGTATATAAACCTCTGTCTTATACACATGTGAGTATTTATGGATTTGTTTCTCTAGTCTACCAGGACTAACACACACTCATATGTGTATAAGAAAGAGCTTTATATAAAGAGTAATTGTATATTAAGAAGACATCCCAGCCCAGTCCAGATCAAGTCTATTAAGTCTGATGTTAGCCCATATGTCCGATATTAGCCCATATGTCCGATACCAGTCTGTAATTTCCTCTTCAGACTCAGGCAACACATGCAGTAACACCGAATACAGGAAAATCACAGGCTAGCGGGTGGAAAGTCTTGTGAGTCTAGTGGTGGTGGAAGCATCTCAGCGCTGGTGTGGGTCTCCATGTGGCTCCTCCAGCTCTAGGGATCTGGCTCCATCAGCTTGGCTCCATGTGGTTAGTCAGCAGGAAGACAAAGCAGAGTGAGAGAGTATCTGCCCTCCGGTGAGCTACTTATTGCCTTTGAGCCTCCAAATGAGGTCATCAAGCTGCGACCTGAATGACAGGCTAGACTCCACCCCTTCGCAAGTTGACAGGAGATTAGGTAACAGCCACAGTCATCCAAGCCAGATACTTCCAAGCAACACATACATGACCATAGGGCTTCGTGCCCCTCCATGGCCCCTAGAGGTTGACCTGGAGTCTGGGGGAAAACACCTCTCAGGGGTCTTTCCCGTCCTCCCCAACCCCACTGTATGTATATGGTACAGCTGTTTTCACGTCTCTGCGATGGAAGCTATTTTGCAGAGAAGAGCCACTGAGGAGTGACTTGCCAATAAATGGTTACTAATAAATGGTGGGTGCCACGGAAGTCAAGGTCCCCCAGCTCAGGGCCGTTCTGTTACGAAGTCCCAGAGGGCAACTTGGGAAAAAGAATCACAGGGAGACATGCCCCCTCCCTCCCTTCCTCCTCCCTCTCTCCCTCTGAATTGTGGATGGTGGTGGGCTGAGCTCCAGGCCATTTGTGGCACTCCAAGGGAATCGGCCTTCCTTCTCGCCGACCTCTCTTTCCCTCCATGGTTCCTGGAGCCCCTAAAAGGTGTTCCGGAGGGTAGCCCCCACCTCCATCCTTCTAAGACTGGTCTTAGGTAGCCTCGCTGCAGATGCTTCTGCATAATCTTCAGACTCTGGAAAGGAAGCCGTTTGCTGCCTGCTTAATGGCATTGCTGGGCACTTGAGAAAGCTGCTCTTGCAGGTGACTCATTGTAATGCCCATCCAGGCGGACAGTCCCATCCCCTCTAGCAGCGTCTGCCAGGGCAACGCGCAGCTCGGAAGAAGGCAGGCAGAAATGTGTCTGTTGCGTTCCATTAAAGAGCAGGAAGAAGTGGGCAGCAGTGATTGAAATTCTCAGGTAGAGCGAATCCGGGTGGCATTTGAAGAGGGGAATTTAATTTGATCGTTTATATTCCACTTAAGTCCCCCCTCGGTCTGACTGGTGGTAAACAGCTACACGCTGCCGTGGCTGTCTCTGCGGTGGAGAGAAAATAGTCAGGAGATGGAGGCAGAAAGGAAACAGAACAAAAGGCCCAGGGGATGCTCATCCCAGGGGACCGTGAAGAGGGGGCCCAGCGGGTGTGTGGGCCAGGCTGGCGGGGCACAGGAGCCCTGGTGATGCTCAGCTTCTGAGAATGACTCCCTCCTTCCTGGGTCTTGATGGCAAAGCAGTGGGCTCGGATGAAATGGTCTTGAACACCTTTCCTGCTCTGAACGTCATACCATCGTCACCAGGTTGCTGGGGGTATCGTGGGCGGGGCAGGGAAGACGGAACTGGATAACCACAGCTCAAAGCCAATCTTGTAGAGCCTTGGCCAGTCACCGAGGAGTTCTTGGTGGGCAGACAGGGTAAAGCACTGGGCTACTAACCACAAGGTTGCTGGTCTGAACCCACCCAGGGGCACCTTGGAATAAAGAACTGGCATCCGCTTTTAGAAAGGTCACAACCGTGAGAACTCTGTGTCTTCTCTCTGACCCACACGGGGCCATCGTGAGCTGGGATCAGCTGGACAGCCAGCGGTCTGGTTTCTTTTGAGCAAGCTTGGCGGCCCTTCCTGAACGTCTCCTGACCATGCGGTCATTGCTGCCTCCTTGTAGGACTGATTCGCAAGGGGGTCAGCCGAGGTAGTGGGGGGTGTGACAGCCTCTCAGGGATTGGAGGCTGCACAGGGGTTGCTGTCAGCACTGCTGGAACAGCAGGTTTCCCACCGGTCCCTGGGGCTCTAATGGACCAGGCAGGCTCTCATCTGTAGGAGGGTCAGCCCTGTGCTTCAGCTGAGCATGCAGCCACCCTGGGATTTGAAAAGAGCCAGCAAACCTGTCCTCAGTCATCCTCCAGGCACAGCGGGTCTCCAGAAACCAACCCACCCACTGCCAGAGGCCGAGAGGATGGAGCTGAACTGCTCCTCCGGGGTTCTGAGGCTCTAAGAGAGCAGACAGCCTCTTCTTTCTCCCAAAGAACAGCCCAAGGCTGAATCCTCTGAGCCCCCAGGGTGCCTGGATGATGCCCATTACAATGCGTCCTTGAAGGCACGATAAGATCCCTTCTGTTGATTGCGTCCCCCTGACCCATTGGTTAGCGAACTCACACCTAAAACAAAAACTCAAATCCACTGTCATCAAGCTGATCCGGACTTACAGCCACCCGCTGGGACAATGTAGACATCTAGGTGTCCACGACTTTAAAATGTAGGGTTTCCAAGAAGTTTAGCTCTTTACAGGAGTGGACAGCCTCATCTTTCTCCGGAGGAGCAGCTAGTAGGTTCACAACACTGACTTTATGGATAGCAGCGCAATCCGTCACCCACGATGTCACTCATCTTCATCTTAGAATGCAATATATATATTTTTGCCTCTTTACCACGAAAAATACAACCCATTCTTTAATGTGATTATACCCATAGGCATAGAGGTTAGGGTTCCCAACACCTGTTTGGGGAGGATACAATCCAGTCTTTTGACATCCCACTTTTTGTTGTGGTTAGGGACCATCCAGTCAGCGTCCAATCAGATTAACCCTACATACAATAGAACAAAATAATTCCTGGTCCTGCCTCGTCCATCCCATGTTTGGAGACTATTGTTGCAGCCACGATGTCGATCCATCTCCTTGAAGAGCTTCCTCTTTGTCACCGACCCAGCACTTTACCACAGGGTGAGGTCCTTCTGCAGGGATGGGTCCCTCCTGATGACAAGTCCAAAGTCCACCAGAAGAAGTCTCACCAGTCACACTTCCAGGGAGGATTCTGGTTGTACTTTTTCTAACATAGATTGCTTGTCCATGGTCATCTGCCAGTCCATGGTCATCTCAACATTCTCTGCCAACTCCGTGATTCAAGTACATCAACTTTTCTTATTCATGGTCCACTTTCAAAGTCATACGAGGCTACTGAGAATATTGTGACTTGGGTCAGGCATACCAGGCTACTAAGAATACTGTGACTTGGGTCAGGAAAACTTGATCTTAAAAGTGACAGCTCTTTAACGCTTTATGTATCGCTTTATATATCTCTCATGCAGCATATCCACCCATTGTAAAACACCTTTTAATTTCCCGACTACTGCTTCCATGGCCATTAATTGTAGATCCAACTAAAACGAAATTTTTGGCAATGTCGATCTTTTCTGTTTATCATGGCATTGCTTATTTATCCAGTTGTGAAGATTTTTTTTGTGGCATTTTAAAATGATTTGTTAAAAGATCATTTTGGGGGGGCTCTTACAGCTCTTATAACAATCCATACATCAATTACATCAAGCACACTTGTACATATGCGGCCATCATTTTTTTCTAGACATTGCTTTCTATTGAGTCCTTGGCCCCTTGATAAATTATAAATTGTTATTCTCTTCACATCTTACACTGACCGCTGTCTCCCTTCCCCCGCTGTGTCTGGTGTTCGTGCCCTGGAAGGGGGTGGTGTGGTGGTGTGGTTGTGTGCCCATCATTGCGGTCGGAGCCATCATTTTGACGGTCTCCAGGAGTCCCCGGATATTGCGGTGGTTAACCACTTGCCTACTAACCCAAAGGTTGGCAGTTTGAATGCACCCAGAAACACCTCAGCAGAAAGAGCTGGTGAAAAACCAACCACGAGGAACCCCACGGAGGCACAATTCTACTCTGAGACACTTGCAGTGACATGAGTCAGCGTGACGACAGCTTTGTTGTTGTGCCCCTGCGCCGTGTGGAGCGGCACGTGTGAGTGGCTGCCCCCTCCCTTCCTGTATAATTCCATCCACTGGGCAGACACTGAGCGACCACCGGCTCTGCCAGGAGCTGCGGGTGGCGAAGTGATGTGGGTCCTGGGGAGTTTCAGGTTTGGCTGGAGGTGCAGACACACCGTGTCTGATGGATCCAGGTGGGGGAGCCCGCCCATCGGTGATTCAGGGATCCAGTCAGGAGAGAGTCACCCCGTACAGGGTGTCCTGTATGGGCGCAGATGGCCTTCACTTTCAGCTGGTGGGTTTGAACCAAGGACCTTATGGTAAGCAGTCCACCTGACAGTGCCATGGCGGGTGGGAGTGGGTGGGGGGACCTAGGGCAGCGATAAACTGACACACGGATTCCAAGAGTGCAGACGAAGCAGACGCCCATAGAGTGGCTTGTGAGAAGCAGCGAAGCCCACAGAGAGCCCCCGCCATTTGCCGCATCATCTCCGGACCCTGAAGCGGTGGCTGGGGCCATGGAGCAGAGAGGAAGGGGAGTGAGAAGTGTGTGTGTGAGTGGGGGGGGGGGTGTACCCCGGTCAGTGTGGCCCACACCTCTGTTCTCCGTAGAGCTCTCCAAGCTGAGTTCATTCTCATTTTTCCCATTTCCCCTCATCCCTTCTCTCCGGGCCCCTCTGCAGAACTAATGGATAATGACAGGCCTGTAATTAGTGGCACTGAGCCTTCCTGTCCCAGGCAGTCAGCTCTGCGTGTCACAGGTCTGGTCTCCACTCCTTCCCCCAGCACCTGACCTTCCACCTGAAAGCCCTTGCCCTCACCTTCATTTCATGCAAAGGGACTGGCTTCCCAGGACCCCGAACCACCAGGAAGGAGTCAGGTGGGATGTTCCGTCTGAAGGGCCAGTGCAGAGACAGGGGCACCCTGCGGCTGGCAGTAGCAAGTGGGGAGGAGCTGGGTTGTGATGCTGGTGGTGCTCTGTCACCCTTCGCTCTCCTGCTTCTCCTCCCTACACCCTGGGAGAGGTGGACAAGGCTGGTCACTGTCATTCTGCATTTGAAATGCCCCGGGGGAAAGCAAACGGCATTTATTTGAAGTCCATATGGAATCAGAGAGGACAGGCCACCTACATCACCTGGTTGAGAGGTTCTCACTGGGATCTCTGGATGCCGGTGGGGTGGTAAAGGGTAGAGAGGATGAAGTCAGCCCCCCAGCTTAACTGCAGCAGTCCCACTTTCGTCTTTGCATCTGTGTCGAATAAGCAAACGAACAAACAATGCACGGTGGCTGTCAGCTTGATTCCAATGCATGGCGACGCTCCGTGTGTAGAGTGGAACTGCGTGCTTCATGGGGTTTTGAGATGGTGAACTTTCTGAAGCAGGTTGCCAGGCGTTTCTTCTGATGCTCCCTGGGTGTGTCCAGATGGTCACCCTTGACAACTTACATCACCCAGCGACTCCTAACAGCTGGAAGAAAGGCTCCAAGAGAGGTTGACGGCCCCTGCAGCAGATGATCCTTAAATTCCCTTCCCTTTAGCACATACTGTTTTCACTTCCTAAATCCCTGGAGGTGGAAAGGGTACAAGCTGGGATGCGATCTCACAGGCAGCAGCTGAAAACGGCCAGCAGCTCCTTGGGAGAAAGACTGGGCTTTCTACTCCCAGAAGCAGAGACAGTCCCAGAAATTCATCATGGGGGATGCTATGAGTCAGCACGGACTAGATGGCAGGGAGTGGGTTCTTATTTTTAGGAGCTGAAGAATAAGAAAGAAGGGGTGGATCTCCAAAGAGTGCGCTGTTTCTCCCACTGTGTTTTGAGCACAGTAGGTGCTCAAGCTGACGCAGGGAGGTCAGGCTGCGCGCCCCTCAGGGACAGGCCTGGCTCAGTGCCAGGTCCGTGGTAAGCACTCAAACAATACTGATTCCCTTGGCTGCAGGGAAGGGTGAGAAGTCTTTCCATCAAGCAGCATCTCTGGGAAGGGGGGTGCCAAGGCTGCTCAGAGCCTGGGGCACTTTTACAGACAGCTGAGTCATTGCACTGGACTCTGTAACTCCCAAGTCTGTTCTGACACCTCCTGGGAGGGCCTGGCAGTAGCAATTAGCAAGGGGCTCTTGAGTGCTCCCCTCTCCAGCTCACTCCTCCCTTGGTGGCGTGGCGGTGGCGCAGGGATGGACAGTGTTTTGTCTGAATGGCAGCTCATTCAAATGGGAATGAGTTTTCTGATCTGATCCAGACAGGAAGAAGCATTCCTTATCACTTGATCCGGCTATTAAGGCCATTCGCATCTCTCTGACAGCCAACTCGGTCCTGGTCTTGATGAGGGAAGGAGATGGGGTGCAGCTAACAGTTCCAATGCAGAAGCGAGGTGGGGAGCAAATGCCACCCCAGACCAGGAGGGAAGGGTAGGCAGATAGGGCAGAGTTAATCCCAATGGAAAGAAATCAGACATCACAGTAATGTGCCATATGCCTCCTGAGGAGTCAGGACTTAGGATGGAGCCCTAATGGGAGTGGTTGATGTCACATAATGAGTCTATTTATCTGCAAGTTACAGAAACTGGACTCCTGCTGCTGACATGATGAGGACATGTGCGATCTTGTGGAAGGAGTCGGCCACAGGGAACGTGGGCTTCAAGGTCACCCCGTGGTGAAGTAGACACGGCAGGATTTAAAGTCTGCTAACAGGTCTGTCCGCCACTCCTCTGCCTGCCTGCTGTCCTCTGGCGCCTTGTGTGCTGCTACGATACTGGCGACTGCGTCACCGGTATTCCAAATGGCAGCAGCGTCACCCACGGTGGACAGGTTTCAGCAGAACTTTCAGGATAAGATGAGGAAGAAAGGTCCGGTATTCCATTTCTGAAAATGAGCCAAGGAAAACCAGGTAGATCCCCACAGATTATTATCTGACTCGTTTGCTTTGGACACGCCATCGGGAAGGAAGGGTCAACCACGGAGGAGGACATTGTGCTTAGTGAAGCAGAGGGCCAACGAGGGTGAGGTGAGGTGGATTGGAACAATGGCCAAGACAATGGACTTGAATGTGCTGAAGATTACCCAGGACTGGTAGTCGACTGGATGGTATCCGTCCGTCCATCCATCCATCCATCCATCCATCCATCCATCCACTTTGTGGCCCCAAAATGCAACGGGGAAGCTGGGAGTCTGTCTCAGCTCACCCCTCCCTGCAGACTCCTCCTCTGTGGCCTCCTCCGTCAGGCGAGGGCAGCAACAGAGTCTGGCTGAGAGGGCCGAGGGACCATGGTGCTGTGGACCTCTGGCTATAAAGAGAAGGGGTTGCTGGGGTGAAGAGAGGCAGCCTTCACGGAGACCTCGAAGAGAAGGCTTCTCTGGAATAAGGAGTGGGTGTGTGAATGGGGAATGGGACAAGGGGTGCAGATGCCGAACTCCAGGCAGGAAGTGAGTGGCAGGCATTTAATCTACCACTTAATCTGCCATTTCTTGTGGTCCTTAAAGTAACCCTGTACATTAACAGAAGAGGAGGGAGGGAAGGAGGGAAAGAGAGAGAGACCAATTAACCTGACATTTCTTATACTCCTTAAAGCAACTCTGTACATTAACAGAAGAGGTGAGAGAGAGAGAGAGAGAGAGAGAGAGAGAGAGAGAGAGATGACTCAGTCAACTACAAAGCAGCTGAGCTTGGACTTAGACCCAGGTCTGAAGGGCACCAACAATCAATGTGTTTCCACTTGCAGAATGGACGCAGGTCCCCCCCGACACTGAAGCTGGGAGGGCAGGGGAGTAGCACCGTCAGCCCAGGTGGGCAAGCTGGCAGAGCAGGGCTGTAGCAGCCGGCGGGGGGAGCTGCCTGAGCCATCCAACTCTTTGTCTCAAATCAGTTTGTGCCTTTTGTGACTTCCTCGGCATTCCTGGGCCCTGAATCAAAGGTGGACATTCATTTCTCTTTACGCCCAGGAGCCGGGATTCATTTTGTGCTCTTCCTGGATGCATTCTTCCTCTTTCTCAGCCTCCAGAGACCTCTGGGGTGCTGTCAGCCTTTGCTTGATTTTTCAGTCCCTGCTTGAAGTGCTTCCCGGTGAGGATTTTGAAATGACATGAAAAAAAAATTATAAATTATCAAGGGTTCATGAGGAAGGGAGGGTGGGGGAGGGGAGGGGAAAATGAGCTGATACCAAGGGCTCAAGTAGAAAGAAAATGTTTTGAAAATGAAGACGGCAACATATGTACAAATGTGCTTGACACGATGGATGGATGGATGGATGGATGGATGTATAGATTGTGATAAGAGCTGTAAGAGCCCCTAAGTAAACGATTTAATAAAATAAAAAAGAAAGAAAAGTTGTATTACTGTTATCTGTTCTGTGCTTTGACAGGAAAGGAAGCAGGCTGTGCTTTGGCATTATGCCAGGAGCCCTGGTGGTGCAGTGGTCTAAGCACTTGTCTCTAACCCCAAAGGTCAGTGGTTCGAACCCACAAGTCACTTTGTGGCAGAGAGAGGCTGCAGTGTGCGTCTGTACACATGCCCCATCTCAGAAACCCCCTGGGGGCAGTTTGACCCTGTGCTGTAGAGTCCCTCTAAGGCAGTGGGTTTGGTTTTGGATATTTTGTGCAAAGCCCCCCGCCCACCTGTTAGTTGGGTGGACTGCTATTAGTCAAGTGATGGGGTTCTCGCACGCTTGAAGCTGCAACCCCAACAGCAGGAGGCCATGCCCCTGGGCCGGACCTGAGTGGGTCCGTCCGAGCGTTGTCCTTGGTCCTGTCCCTGTGGACAGCATTGAAGTATCTGCAGAAACCTGCTGGCCCTGTGACAGGACTTTCTATTGTCCAGACGTGCTCTGCCAACATAGAGCAATGCTTACCACGACGGGCCCCCTCAAGGGCCAGCGAGGCTTCAGAAGGAAAGTCATGTTGCTGTTGACTGAAGTTATTTTCAAGTGTTGCAGGGAAATAGTCTTCCTCCAGCAAGGAGAATGTAGTGTCGCCAAGACGGAACAAGCAGCTGTGGAAGACAGGACCGGGCGCTGGGCTGCCAGGCTGGACGGGGTCTTAGAAAGCTGTGAGTCTGGGGGCCGCGGGCAAGGTAAGGGGACAATGTGATCATTTGTACCAAAGTTGCTAAAATGTACTACCATGAAACAAAAATTGCCGAGGTAAAGGATGCACCAGTTAGTGTCACGGGAGCTCTGGTGGTCTCGTGGCTGTGCGTTGGGCTGTGATCCGAAAGGTCTGTAGTTCAAAACCACCAGCTGCTCTGTGAGAGAAAGACAGGCCTCTATTTCCACAAACAGCCATCGTCACAGAAACTCACAGGGGCAGTTCCACCCTATCCCAGAGGGTCACTATGAGCCAGCATTGACTTGATGTCACAGAATTTTTTTTTAGTTAATTCAGGTATAGGTGAAGCTGCTAGAACAAAGAGACCATACAGCTTCCATACGTTGACCTTTTCTCTTACGTGTTCATCCAGAGATCGGGAGGCAATCCAGACAGGGTAGGTAGCCAAGCTCTGCTAGGTCACCACAGCTCCTACACTCCATCTAGAGAGCATCCTCCTCATCTGTCTGTTGGCCCATCAGGTCACTGCTGGCTCACGAGCATGAATCATGCTGGGGTGACGTGGGATATGAGCACCTAAACATTTCAAGAACCCATGCCTTTAGGACTTATAAGCACCACTTCTCCTTAAATCCCCTGGGCAAGAACGTGGCCCCATGGGAGGCTGGAAAATGTACTTTATGGATGGGAGGCTGGAGCAAAAACTTTGGAGAGTCTATTGCTGGTATGATGTGAGGAGAAGAGATGCTAAGGACTAACTAGTAGATTCTCTTACAGCAGATGAGCACCTGGGGAGCATACCTGGGAGGCATACCACACTCTTCCCCAGCTGACAGGTGCCTTCAAAGATAGGCTTGGTGGTCAACTTCCAAAAGGTCATGGCCTTGAAGACCCTATGCTCAGGTCTACTCTATGCACCTGGGATGACAGCTGACAGCAACCACCTGCAGAAAAACACCCAATTCACTCAGGCAATCCAACCAGTCCCTCACGTCAAGTTTATCTTTCAAAACCACTACCACCACCACCACCACCACCACCTCCACCTCCATCTCCTCTACCACCACCATGCACCTCTCCTCTCTTCCCCAAACCGCCACTTCAAACAAGCCACTCTGAGGGGTTACGATGGCTTCCGGGAAGGGAGGATGCCCCCACCAGCTAATCACTGATACAATGCAGCCCGCTGGTTTGCCAACACCCCATGGGGTCAAGATCGAATGTCTTCCCTCCGAGGAGGGAACAGGCACCATAAATAACAACACACTAAACAATACACATTTTATTCTGCAAAGGTGTAAAAATTTCCCCCAGAGGCTCCACTGACAAGGCTTTCCAATCCTTCCTGAGATTTAATGCAGGGAACACATCCAATCTCGGCCCTTGAGCCCGCGCTCTGGCAAAGGGTTGTTGAGTAAATGTTTGACAAAGTGGCTGTCCCCATAATGTTCCAGGAGACCATGGAGTGGGGGGGTCAGCGTTAGGAGCGTATCTGGTTTGTGCTCCTTTGCCACACAGCCCAGTCCCTGGGGGTCACTCCGAGCCTTATTTGGAATGACTGCTAAGTTCTGGGGAGGGGACGGTGGGGGGAAGAGAGCAGTATGTCGGCAGAGTCTTTATTTCTCATCACTGTTGTTGACAGTCAGACAAGTCAGTCTCACAACAGTCACGTGATGGAGTGCTAACCTCCAGGTGGGAAGTTCAAATCCACTCCACGGCTGCATGGACGAGAGTCCTGCGGGTCTGCTTCCCTTCAGGTGACAGCGAAGAAAACCCCATGGAGCATTTATGTAACGCACTGGGTTGCCATGAATTCAAACCAACTTGATGGCAACCTTCACTACCACGGCCTCCTCCATCGACAAGATAGGAAATGTCTTAAGACAACCAGAGACTCGCTCAGTCGCCAATGGGCTGGGGCGCTCAGCAGGTTGTTGGTTCAGGGCATAGAGCAAGAGTGAGGTCATAATTCAGAGAGAGAAGGTGGAGAGACAGCCAAGAGATGGGTGGACACCAACTTCAAAGGTGAAGGCGAGGCAGGGGTGCAAACTCCAGGACCATGGAAACCAGGTGCTTTGCAGAAGCTATCAATTGTCCGGGCAGGCAGATGTGTAGGAACAAAGAGACGGACAATACCAACATGTACAAACCATGAAACTTAGAGCCAGCCATGCTCCATTTTATACATAAGGATACAGGCAGACAAGATTAAAGAATTTGTCCAAGTTCACAGAGACACAGGATAGCTGAGCCACGATATGGTGGACTATGACCCCCATGTGTGTTACCACCACTACACCGTTCTTCCTTGCCACATGGATGCACTGGACCATATGACTGTCAGTAAATACCAATGGTCTATCACTTGTTTCTTGACACACAGATATAGCCATCAGCTTCGGGAGCAAGAGCCCCCTCGCCCACAGGTGTAGGCGTCACCTAGCTAGAATGGTGAGTGAGAGAAAGCGGCTTCCAACAGTCAGTGGAGACGACATGTGTGGACCACAAAATTGGAGTGGAGGATCTCAAGGGGAAAAATCTGGAAGGGGTTCTGTGGAAAGTCTGTTGGGGAACCAGGATTGAGAGCAGGCTCTTTCTGCCCTCATTGCCCATAGAAGTGTTGTTTCCCCAAGAGACCGACTCACTTTGTCTTCTCTCCCTTTTGCTCGCTCCTTGGGCCATCTTCTCCATCCTCACCAGCCGCCTTCTCCAGGATAAAGACCCCAGACTAGATCTCCAACTCAGATTCCCTTTCCAGGGTGCATTTTGTCCGTTCAACTGCTCACAAAACAACCCCCCCCCCACCCAAAGGCAAAGTGTTCTGCCAGAATTGGTTCTCCATTCCCCACCTCCATAAGAGATGATTTAACCTTCCCAAGAAAAACCCCAGCATCGCACGAAGTACCTCCTTTCAACCAGACACAGATCCATGCCGATTCTACCTCCTAAATACTCCCAGAGATTTCTGCCCCCCTCCCCCTCCCCCCACCACCTTTGCTCTGGTTCCGACTCCTCTCCTCTTTCCCTGGGCCCTTACAATCGTTGTAGCTTATTTTCCTTCTATTGGCCCCCACCTCCAGTTCTATCTCTCCAAGGCAGCTGATCAAATGTAGGTCTCTCAAAGTCCCTCTTCCCTGGCATTTTTTATCTGCTCCCCTCCCCTACCAGCATCTCTGAGCCTCTGATTAGAGCATCCCCCGCTCTCCATGACTACCCTCACTCCTCTCCCGTAGTCTCTAACTGCAGCATGCATCCTCGACCTGGCTTCTCCCTCCGCGTCCTCACTTCTCGGTTTGGCTAATGCCTGCTGGCTCTGAGATGGGCCTGTCATGCGGCGGGAAATCTCCGATTCCTCCTGTCTGGTCTGCTACTTGTCATCTGTGTTCCTCTCCTTCTTCCTCCCCCCTCTTTCCCTCTCCCTTCCCTTTCTCCTCTTACTTTTACTATAAAAACGTCGGACAGTGTAAGATGTGACAAAATAATAAGAGTTGATAAATTATCAAGGGTTCATGAGGGAAGGGGTAGTGGGGAGGGAGGGGAAAACGAGGAGGTGATACCAAGGGCTCAAGTAGAAAGCAAATGTTTTGTGAATGACGATGGCAACATGTGTACGAATGTGTTTGACACAATGGATGGATGGATGGATTGTGATACGCGTTGTATGAACCCATAGTAAAATGATGTAAATAGATCTGCATTTCTAACAGGCTATCTCTGTGGGCCCTAAACTTCCCCGTCTGCACAGAGAGGGCCCGCCCACAAGGACCCTGACAACGCCAGCATTCTGAAAAGCAAGTCCAGATTCTCTGATTCTGAGAAATGAGTTTCTCCACAAGTTGTCCTTGGGCCAACAAGAAAGCCTGGGGAGCTCCCGAAGCCAGCCCTCAGCGCTGTGTAATGAACGCACTCAATCTACTTTGCTGTGGGTCTGTTCCAGAGCCCGCTGCTGCTCTCCCATTCTCTCTGGATGGGTGACATACCCACTAGGCACCCAGCCAACCGTTGGCGGATTCCACGGGTCGCCAGGCCCCCGGTCGACCCCTGTGGAGGTCAACCCTCCCCAGATCCCACAGAGCAGATCAATTCCACACCTCTGCCCACTTCCCATGCTAACAGAGCAGAAGGCGGGCTTGCCCGCTCACATATCGCCCCCTCTTCTCTCTACCTTAAGGCTGTGGGCTTTGGTTTCCCCTTTAATCATTATTTGTTTGTTTATCTTTTCACTGGTTTCCAACCCCAGGGACCGTTCTCCTCCCCAGCCCAATTTGAATTAATTTTGCAAGGACAATTCCACAAGACAATGTATCAATTGCTGTATTAAAAATCAAGATAGATTGCATCTCTCCCATCTCTCCCTTCCCTTAATTTCATAGTTCCCTCAAAGGCACAATCAAGTGTGTCTGGCATAATTTGTTCTTTATAAACCCAGACTGCTCGTTGCATGCGCTTGCAATTCCAGGAAGATCTTGGCAGTGTTTTATTTCCACACTGCTTTACTTTATTGCATTTGGTATCTCGATGATGAAGATGATGGCAAGGTAGGCCTCGGGCCCCTGCTTCCTCACAGAGCCCTTCTCCCAGACTGCGGCCACCCCATGCTGCCTTCTTCCCTCTGGCTGTGATCTAGTCGCGCAGATGGTCAGAGGCACACCAGAGGCTGCCAGGGCCACTCTGACTCGTGACGCCCCTGTGCGTGGCCAAGAAGAACTGGCTTCTGCCGGTTCTTCATGGATGACATTTTGGAAGTGGGGCACCCGACTTTTCTCTTGGAGGACCTCTTTGGGGGCCCCACCACGGCAGCTGCAGATGGAGCTCAGGTGCTCTTTCTCCAGGACACAGGCGACAAGCTCAATGGGTACCCAGAGGTGGGCAGAGCAAGGTGAGTGGGTGATGAGAGGTGACAGGCAGGATGATGGCTGAGACGGTGGCTTTGCAGGCAGTCAGACCTCGGTCTGGCCACGGCCCCACTCATCATCCATTGCATGGACTCCAAACCTCCTGCAGCCTGGATTGCCTCCTCTGAAATGAAGACATCCAAGTAGCTTCCTTGGCAATGACTGAGCGGCAGAGCGGATGCTGCTGATGTCCACCTGGTGTCCGCCATCTTTCCAGAGGCTACCTACACATTGCTTCCCTCCCTGCCATCTGATGCCTGTGCCAGACAGTGCTGTCTTGGTGTGGAAACCTCTGGGCTTCAGAGAGGCAGAACATGCCGAGGAGCATCTTGCATCTGTCTCAGAAATCCCCCGGTGTCCTCTCCTTTGAGCGAGGGACAGCTCTGAATGTGCTCCCTGCCATCTTCAAGGGCCACCCCATGCCCTGAGCCGCCCTGCATTCTTTACCTTTATCTTAAGTGGGCGTTTCTCACTTTGCTGTCTTCCCCATTCTCGCAGAGTAAGCCCTGGTAAACTATTTGCTCCCTTGTGTTCACCTCGGAGTTTGCTTTCGTTGGAGGCCAGATGAAGCAGGAGTGCGGGGAGAGCTAACGGGTAAAAGCCTTCGGCACAGTATGCAGCTCATGACAAGCTTTAAATCTTGTGGGGGGAGGAAGTGCCTCTGGGGAGGTACACAGGCGCAGTCCCCTCGATGTTATTTATAAATGACAGGGAGAGGGAGGTTGAGAGATGCCTGAGTGTGCACCACCACCAACTAAAGTATCTGTGTTAGTCTGGGTAGAGTGGAGAAGCAAATTCCTAGACACTCATATGTATAGCAAAGAGCTTTATATAAAGAGTAACTGTACATTCAGAAAACACTGCAGCTCAGTCCAGATCACGTCCATAAGGCCGATATTAGCCCATGTGTCCAGTATGAGTCTCTAAATTTCTCTTCAGCCTCATGAAATACATGCAATGACACCACATGCAGGAAGATCATAGACTAGTGGGTGGAAGGTCTTGCGGATCCAGTGGCGGTGGAAGCATCTTAGCGCTGGTGTGGGTCTCCACGTGGCTCCTGTAGCTCCAAGGCTCTGACTGCCATCAGCATAGCTCCATATGGCTTGTCAACAAGAATGTCTTGCAGGGAGTGAGTGTGTGTCCTGCCTCCAGCGAGCCATTTATCTCCACGCTTCCAAAGGAGGTCATCAAGCTGTGACCCGATTGACAGGCTAAACCCCACCCCTTCATGCTTAATAGTCTCAAGTTGACCACAGATGATGGAACTACCCTAGTATCCCTGGATCGACACAGCATTTCTGGAAATTCTCCCTGCTATAGCCCAGTGTGTCCACCAGGACTGAGTGGAGGTTGAAGGGGCTGAAGGGTGCACTCTGGGTGTATAGTCAGAGGGAGCTGTGCAGGTGCTGGCTGAGAGTACAGAGCCTTTCCGCTTAGGCAATGTGTGCAGACACACCTGTGCAGTGTGCAGGGCGTGGCCACCCACCGGTATTCATTCCCAGGTGGGCATGTGTGGACCTCTGAGCAGTGTTCACACCGGCCTGGTCAGCATGTGGCTCTGAGCCATCAGGTATCTGCTATTGGGGAATCGCTTAATTTAAGGAAAAGGCCCGGTCTTATCCACACTGGACCCCCAACAGTCAATCTGTCCCCGCCCCTCACCCCAGGGGGGTGATGAGCTCTCTCTGGCTCTGTGCAGCAGCATGCCCTCCCGTGTACTCCGCCAAAGGCACAGATTTGCTATGAAGCTCCCCTGCTCCCAGTGGAGGCACATACTGAGTGGGGGAAGGAGCCTCCGTGTTTCATTTGAGTTGACCACCATCATACAGGGGAGAAAGCAACTGTGCTATTTACAGAAAGCCACGGCTTTCCAGTCTTGGGGCAGTTAGCATCTTGTCGTGTTGTCGTTGGGGGGGTGCCCTGTGTGACAGGGTAGAACTGCCCCCAAGGTGGCAGCTTGCTCTCACAGACACACCGAGTGGGTTTCAACCACCAGCCTTTGGTTAGTGGCCACGCACTCACAGTTTGGGCGGGTAATTCTTTCCCCAGGAGGCTGCCCTGTGTATTGTAGCAAACTCAGCAGCGTCCCCAGCCCTTTCCCGCTAGACGCCAGGAAGAGCTCACCTCCCATTCCGACAACCCAAAGTACTCCCAGACATCGCCCGATCTCCACGAGAGGTCGAAATTGTGTCCTGCCGAGAACTCCTGCTGTAGAGAGCCTAGCACACGCGTGTACCAGCCCACGCCAAAACAAAATGGACAAGCCACTTGCTGATCAAGGCTGCGTGGAGGCAGCTTACACCGCTGTTGAGCAGAGCGCTCTGTCATGCCATATTTCAGGTTTCAAATTTCTTTTCCACTTTCAGCAGCTTTGTGACCTTGGATGTCAAGGAAAACTCAAATCGTACCACGCCCCTGTTTAAACCCTCCACGGAATTCTCCTGGCTTCTACAATCGTTGCTTCTTACTGTGCACGCCAGCTCTCCGCCAAAGCCTCCTTTGAAAATGTGTACTTTTCTTTCTTTTAAAATGTTTGCAAGGATTTTACAGAGTCACTGTACCAAAAAGAACTGGCGAACAGTCAACCCTTTCAAGAGGAAGCATATGGTCAGGGGCCAATGGCACGGAAAGAAAAGTCCTGGCTTCACGGAAATGAGCATTAACAAGCGGAAAACAAGGCTCCAGGAATTGACAAAATATCAAGTGAAATATTTCTACAAGCCGATGAGGCAACTGGAGGCACTCACTCTTCTATGCCAAGAAATTTGGAAGACAGCGACCTGGCCAGCTGACTGGAAGAAATCCATATTTGTGCTCATTCCAAAGAAAGGTGACTCAACAGAGTGCAGAAGTGATCAAACGACATCATGCATGCTGCATGCAAGCCAACGGTGTCTGAAGATCATTTTAAAATGGGTGCAGCTTGACACCAGCAGGGAGTTGCCAGAAATTCAAGGCAAATTCAGTAGAGGGTGTGGCATAAGGGCTATGTCATGGCTGATGTCAGAAGGGCCTTGGCTGAAAGCAGAGAAAACCAGAAAAGATGTTTACTTGTGTTTTATTGATTATGCCAATGATGTGTCGATCATAACACAAACAAACAAAATGCTATGGATAACATCAAGAATAGGAATTCCAGAACACTGTGGTGCTGTGCTCCTGTGGAACCTGTACACGGCCCATGAGGGAGTCGAGCCAACAGAATAAAGGAATGTGATGTGGTTAGAAATCATGATTGCATATGGATTGCATAGTCTTATTAGACTTATTCAATCTGTATGTTGAGCAAATAATCTGAGAAGCAGGACTACATGGAGAAGAATGCAGCCTCAGGATTGCAGGGAGCCTTATCAACAACCTGCAATATACAGAGGACACTCTTGGTTGCCAAGAGCAAGGGAGACTTGAAGCATTTGCTGATGAAGACCAAGGATTTCAAGCTTCCCTGCAGATTGCAACTCGCTGTCAAGGAAATCCACATCCTCACAACTGGACCAATAGACAACATCATAATAAGTGTCGAAAAGATGGAAGCTGCCAACGATTTCATTTTGCTAGAACCCACACTCGGTGACCAAGGGAGCAGCAGTCAAGACATCCAATGATGTGTTACATTGATCACATCTGCCGCACAAGACTCCGTTGAAGTATAGAAGAGCAAATATGTCAGTTTGAGGACAATAGTGGGCCTGACCCAAGCCATGGTACTTTCAGTTGCATGTGGACGTTGGACATTGAATAAGGAAGACCCAAGAAGACTCGGTGCATTTCAATTATTGTGCTGGCAGAGAATATTGAACG
The DNA here is from genome assembly GCF_050624435.1 of Tenrec ecaudatus. Classification (NCBI taxonomy): domain Eukaryota; kingdom Metazoa; phylum Chordata; class Mammalia; order Afrosoricida; family Tenrecidae; genus Tenrec; species Tenrec ecaudatus. The sequence continues at coordinate 131,148,753 of NC_134536.1, forward strand.
CATTGTGGGCCGCTGGGAGAACAAACATGGCTTAGAATAGCCAGAGTGCTCCTGAAAATTGAGGCTGATAAAGCTTTGCCTCACAAACCTTTGGCCTGCTATCAGTAGAGACCCGTTCATGCAGAAGGACATCAGTAGCAGCAGAAGGTCAACTAAAATGAGTAGACCCTCAATGAGTTTGATGGACACAGTGGTTGTACCAATGGGCTTTCTCACAACAATTGTGAGAGTGGCGCAGGAGCAGACTGTGTTTCCTTCTGTTGTGCATAAGGTCGCTGTGAGTCACAACCAACGTGTGGTACCTATAGATAGCAAATACTATTAACTCCATTGTGGTCTAAATATACACAGCAGAACACACACCAATGGAAGAGTTTCCTCCACGTACAATTTAAAACCAGGCAATCTTTCAGTTTTTTGTACACAGGGCCACTAAGCATTGGAACGGCACCTCACAATGTCAACAACAAGGGATGTAACCTAGTTGTTGCCATCGTAGTAGTAAGTTATCATTAGACCTTACAAGTTTATGTGTCATGAAGTTTAGACACGTCTGCTATTGTGGTTGGCCCAATCATCAGCGCCTCCTCTCCATATTTTGGTTGAGTCCTGCAATGTGAGCCACATCTTTCCGATGTAGAATCCTTACAACATTTCCTAGCAGTAGTGATAGCCTTGCATGGGACTTTTTTCTGGTTTTTGCATGGGAGGCCCTGCATCTCAAGGAACTCTCAGTCCTGGGCACCAATTCCCAGCTTCCCTTGCGGCTGTGTATGGAAATATGACATCTCCTTAGCTGCACGAAGGCTTTTTGGGCCAGGGCTGGCTACCTTCATCCTCAAAAATGTTGCTCTTCAACACTTTAAAGAATCTTGGGTAGCAGATGTGCCCAATGCAATACGTCGTTTGATTTCATATTCTCTTTTTAGCATGAAACAAGCCAGGGCCACCCACACAAGGCCTGCCAATCCACAGCTCATTGGCAAATTAAGAGTGTATGCCAGTCTGGGTCAGGTTTGCACATCAGGGTTGACCTCATGATGGTCTGTCGGGGCGATGTCAGTGGTGTTCTCTGCAGTGCCACTCGCCATGGTAGCCTCGAGGGGAGCCAACCTAGGTGTTCATTACTAGAGAAAGGGAGACGTGGCAAGTGGTGGGCCTGCTGTGCTGTTTCTGTGCAGTGATGAGAGGTGATGAATTTATAAGATTGCCTGGCTCAGTCTTTTACAATGGTGTTGAGAGGAAAAGACGAAGAGGAGGAGGAAAATGAGCAATGTCTATAAAGTCACATCACACGTATGAATGTGATAGGCACAGACACACAGAAATACAACCCCAGGCACAGCATGCACATGGGTGAGGTTGCGTGTGAGAGGATAGGGCTATAGACATGGTGGGGGGAGGGGGGACAGCAGGGACTGGGGAAGATGTGCCATGGTGGCTCTGAGCAGTAAGAATACTGGGCCCTCTGCACCTGGGCATGCACACAAGGGAAGAGAGGAGCAGAAAGAGCGATGGCAGGGAGGCAGGGATGGAGAAGAGGAGGGCAGTGCAGGGAGGTCCCTCTCTGACTCTCAAGGTGTCTTACTGGGTCTGGGCAGCCACAGACAAGCTTGAGCTGCTGCGCTTTCTCCCAGGGACAGAAAGGGTGGAGGAGCGTGGTTCCTGCTACCCAAGGAGGAAGGACTCAGCAGCACTCTCCTCTTCCTACTAATTGAGCACTCATTTGGGCGGGTCTGGTTTTATTATGTTTCCGATTCATCAAGGTTATGGATGGGGTTTGCCTCCTTCCTTTGGAGCAGGTGGAGATTTATACCACGTCCTGAGCAAAAGACTGTGGTTCATTTCCTTTCTGGGGCGGATTCCATTGAAGAGGTGGGTTGGGTCCACTCCCTAGAGGATGCCCAAGTTTGAGTGTCTTCCAGTCCACCTCCTGTCTTCAAGCAGGAGTCTGTCCAGCAAGAATATAGCCTGACGGTGAGCTTCTCCTTTGTCTTCTCCCATGTCTCCCTCTCCAGGGCCTCTTCTCTCAGAGTGCCCTGTCCTAACTCCCCATCCCTCAGGAAGGCATCCAGCTGTCCAGAGGAGGGGGATGAAGGCAGAGGCCAGAGGCTGGCTCCCATGCTTTGTTGAAATCTCACTTATCATGCACAGAAACCCCAAAGAGGGGAAGAAGAAAAGGGGATCCTGACCGTGTGGCCTTGAGCCTCTTGTGCTGTCACTTGTACCCATGTCTCAGGGCTGAGCGTCCTGTAAGGTCATTTGATCTGACCAACTCTGTCACCACACATGTGGGAAAAGGAAAAGGAGAGGCATTTGCTAGTTAGGCGCTGACTGTGTGTGTGTGTGTGTGTGTGTGTGAGAGAGAGAGAGAGAGAGAGAGAGAGAGAGAGAGAGAGAGAGAGAGAGAGAGAGAGAGAGAGAGAGAGATGGGGATCTTTGTGTGAGGAGGCCAACCTGCCTCTAGGAACACCCAGCTTGAGATGGGAGTGGTCCCCTATTACACAAACCAAGCTTGGAGACTAGAGATGGTAGGTTTTGTCACCACCATCGAGTCAGTTTAGACTCAGGGTAACCCAGTGGGGCAGAGTGGAACTGCTCGATGGAATTTCTGAGACGGTCCATCTGTAAGGCAGCAAGCAGTCTCATCTTTTCCCCATGGAGCCACTGATGGCTTTGAACCGCCAACCTTGTGGCTTGCAGTCCAATGCTTAACACACTGCACTACCAGGACTCTTGTGTTTAGGGATGGAAGGAGGGAAAAAGTGAGTGAGGCCGAGAGAAAGACAGAGAAAGAAACCAACGGGACAAAACGTTAAACAAATCGTCCTTTCAGTGGGCAATATGGAGAGGAGCAGACACAGGGATGGGGAGACCTAAGGAGGAGACTGGGGCAGAGGGAGGTGAAGGGAGACTCACAAACACCCTGAAGTCCGGTGGCCTTTGGCGGGATGGCTTTTCCCCATTGTCCGCCTACTCTGTGGATGCCAGGTGGGAGTTCCTGCTGCACCCACAGCTCCGAGGAAGGGGATGTGTGAGTCCATGGCCTGCAGATAACGCCTCCCCTCCTGAGCTTCTTCAGTCTGAGGCAGAGGCCCAGAGTGGTGCTTGCTCTGGTCTCAAGAGTCCCCCAGGTACCACAGGAAATACAAAGGTGGCAGGATGCCAGACCCGGGCTCTGTCTTCAGTAGCTCTGGGTGGTACATCCAGCAGGTCTGTGGAAGGGCTGTTTTCTGCCGTTGGACCACACAGTGGCTGTGTTAGCCCAGAGAGACTAGAGGAACAAATTCATGGACACTTATATGTCTATAAGAAAGCTTTATCAGGTCCCTAAGTCCAATATTAGTCCATATGTCCAATACTAGTCCATAAAATTCTCTTTAGACTCATGCGGTTTTACAATAATGCTGAATGCAGGAAGATCACAGGCCAGTGAGTGGAAAATCTTGTGGATCCAGTGGTGGTAGAAGCATCTCAGCACTGGCCTGGGTCTCTACGTGGCTTCTCCAGCTCCAGGGCTCCGGCTGCATCAGGCTCCATCAGGCTCATCATCAGTAATGTCTCGCAGGGAGAGAGTGTGTCCGGCCTCCAGCGAGCTATGTATCTCCTTAGCGCCTCCAAGTGAGGTCATCAAGCTGCGACCTGATAGACAGGCTAGACTCCACCCCTTCACTCTTAAGTCTCAAATTGACAACAGATTATGTAACTACCACTGTGGCCAAGCCAGTTCGCTCTCAGGAGCAGAAGCAGGAAAACCTAGAGCCCCCTCCACCTCTCCCAAAGAGTCTGAATCATCCGGCAGGCACCATCCTCCTCAGGTGTGTTGCGGCCCACTGCTGGACAGGCCAGGGGACTCTTCTCCTCATGTGCAGAGAGCCAGATGCCCAAGGTGCTGACCCCAGTCCCACCGTGTGTAAGCCATGCGATGGCAGGTTAGGCACTTCAACTTCCCGTACCTGCAAGGTGGTGGCATGAAGAATAACACGCTCTCAGGTTTGCTGTTGTCTAAGGAAAGAGTCTGGTGAGGTTTGGGTTCCCTAGGGAGCAGTTGGACCATTGCCTTTCCCTCAGTGCCCTTGAGAAGGCAGGGTTAGGGTGCTGTGCCCGCAGGGGCACCCTGGGACAGACAGACTGGCAGGGAGTTTTCTGCAGCACCTGGGCCAGCCAAGGTGTTCAGGAGGCAGCCAGGGCTTTGGTGACACTCTGGGAGACCCCTGGGGGTCATTGGTGGGAAGACCCAGAGCTTTTCCCTTATTAGATTCAGGTGTTTTTCCAAAAACAAAGCACGCACACGCAAAACCCTCATTGGCTTTAAGTCAATTCCTACTCGTGGCAGCCCTCTGGGTGGAGGAGAACTGCCCCGTGAGCTGCTGAGACTCAATACTGAGGAGCAGCTGGCGGTTTCAAGTTGCTGGCTTTGCAGGTAGCTGGCCAAAGGGTGACCCACGGAGGGGTATGCTGAGGCAGGCCGTGCGTTCACGACAGGTGACACATCTTACGCTGGGAAGACGCCATTTCCTTGATGGGAGGGGTTGGGGCAAACCCAGGGAAGTGTCGGGAGGCTAAGGGGCAGGAACCTGGAGTGGGACCAGTGTCACAGGCAGCTCCTGGGTCAGTCTAGGCAGTAGCTGCCGCAGCCAGGGTTCTAGGCCGGCGGCACTCACCCGGCCCAGAGGCCTCATTACTCATTCCTTGCTTCTTGCTCACACTCTCTGTCTTCATCTCCGGCTGTCGATTCCCGTGTCTCAAAACGACACCTGTGAAACATCTTAAAGAACCAGGGATTCATCATGTAGCAACATCCCCCAGAAAGTGGCATTTCTTGTGGCCTGTTGAACATGCAAGACGTTTTATTTCCAAAGGGGATGATGACTGGGTCCTTGGCGCTGTGGAAGACCGGTAGCCTTCAATCTTATCCAATTCCCAGGAACACCCAACATATCATGCTGGCCCACTTCAGTTCATGAGGCTTTGCTTTAATAGCTTCCGTTTCGACTCAAGAACATTCCGCATGTTAGAGTCGCATGGCTCTGGTGGTGCGGCGGTCAGTGGTCTGAACCCACCAGCTGCTCCGTGGGCAGAAGATGCAGCCATCTGCTTCTGTCGAGAGCAGATATCTCAACTCCAACTCAGTGCTGTGGAGTCCATGTTGACTCATGGCGCCCCCATAGGGCAGAGCAGACCTGCCCCCAGGGGCTTCCAACCTGGTAGCTCTTGACTGGAGTAGAAAGCAGCTTCTTGCTCCCGGGGAGCTGCCGGTGGTTTCCAATGGTTGGCCTTGCAGTTGGCAGCCTGATGCCTCTCCCATGGTGGACCAGGACCCCTTTTACAAGGATGCCAGCCTTGGAAACCCACAGGGGCAATTCTGCTCCATCTTATAAGGTCCCTCTGGGCTGGAATTGACTCCCCAGCAATGGGTTCGGTGTAGAGTTTATGAAGAGGAACTCGGAGGGGGCGGGGCACAAATGGTTAAGCTCTTGGTTGTCAACCAAAAGGTTGGCGCTTCAAATCCACCCAGTGTGTCACGGGAGAAAGGCCTGGAGATCTGCGTCCATCACGATGAAGTCAAGAAAACCCCATGGACAGCTCTCCTGTGTCGCACGGTGGCTCTGAGTTGAAAACCAGTGGGTGATGCCCATCTTGATGGAAGCAGGTTGTCAGGGCTGCCTTTCCGGGCGTCTCTTGGTAGATAGAGACAAATCCCCCATCTGTGTGTTAGTAGTGGAGAGTCAACCTGTTTGTGTCCTGCAGAGACCTTAACGTACGGCACCCCAAAAGCAAACCCACTGCCTTCAATTCGATTCTGACTCCTAGTGACCCCAAGAGAGAGAATAGTACTGTGCTAGTCTGGGTAGACTAGAGAAACAAATCCTTAGACAATCACATGCATATAAGAAACCGCTTTATAGACAAGAGCAATTGAATATTGAGAAAACATCCCAGCCCAGTCCAGATCAAGTCCATAAGTCTGACATTAACCCATGTGTCCGATACCAATCTATAAAGTTCAAGTCCAGCTGGATTGAGTGCCTTGGAAGGAAGGCCTGGCGACCCCTTTGCTAAGAGCGGACATTGAAAGCACCAGTGAGTGCCTCTGTATTTTGGCACGGCGGGGTTACATGCTGGGAGTCGGAGTGAGCCTCGCACAGACCAACCAGCCTTTCAGAGTCTCCCCTTCCTCTCCTAGTCTGCATCATATGCATCCGAAGTTGCTGGCCGCTGGGGGGTGGGGGTGGGAATGGGGACAACTATCTCCCTTCCTCTGGGTACAGGAACATGCCATGTTGTGGGAGACTGCTTGGCAGTGGAAGTTGGCTGCTAGACATGCCTTATGTCAACCCAGCCTCGGTCTCATTCTGGTTGGCTTCTGTGGCAAAGCCTCTGCCCATTGCCTCCCATGAGGATACTGCCTCCATTTCCAAACCTTGGGAGAGTCCCCACCCCTATTGTGTTGCCTCTGTCATCAGTCAGTGATGCTCTCTGTGGGACATGCACTAGGTGGCATTTAACCTAAAGCCCAAAGGGAACCCCAGGGCCTCCAGGTGAGGCTGACTCTGAGCGACTTCCTAGCAAAGAGTAGAGTGGCCGCCCAGGGCTTCCGAGGCTGCAGTGTTTCCAGAAGCACACTGCTTCCTCTCTCCCCCTCGGCATGACTGGTGGGGTCAAGGCACGGACCTTTCAGTGCGCAGTTGACTGCTTAACCACGGCACCACCAAGACTCCTGGTTTCCCCCTACCGCATCCTAAGCCTCAGTGAGGTGTGCTACCTTGTTCCTGCTCAGTAAGCCTACATCACGGCAGGCAGGGTGGCCAGTGAGCTTCAGGATGGGTGCCCAGAAAGGGACCCCAGGCTCATCAGATTATTGGGTAATAACAAAATACTGATTTGGGAGGTGGGGCAGGACTCAGCCACTGGGGGTACACAGGGACTTGGACACACACATACATGTGCAAAAAGGGTGTGTTAATCTGGGTTGACTGGAGATACAAATCCAGAGGCACTCATATGTGTGACAGAGAGAACGTCTTATCAAAGAGCACTTGCACATTAAGAAAACATCCCTGCCCAGTCCAGATCAAGTCCATAAGTCCTATGTTACCCCATGTGTCGATACGAGTGCATAAATCCCTTTTTAGACTGACGTAGTCAGGCAATGACACTGTGCGCAGAAAGATTGACCACAGGTCAGGGGGTGGAAAGTCTTGTGGATCTAGTGGTGCAAGCATCTCAGCACTACCATGGGTCTCCACGTGGCTCCTTCAGCTTCAGGACTTGGTTGCATCAGCATAGCTCCACCTGGCTTGTCAACTGGAGTGTCTCACAGACAGGATCTGTGTATATGAGGTCATCAAGCTGTGACCTGATTGACAGGCTAGACTCCACCCCTTCACAAGTTGACACCAGATGATGTAACTACCACGAGTAGGTAGCCTTGGTTGTCTCTGAAACATTTCCCCCGAGTCTGAGCCCCATCTTCACTGGCAGCTGCAAGGCCCTTGTCCATTCTGGGTAGACTGAGTGGGACAGGGCTGACACCCTCTGCTGAGGGGGTGTGCACAAGGTAGATGAGGAAAGGGGTTAGGTTGAGCAGGTTGAGCCCAGGTGGGATACTACTAAGCCTGGGAGATGCAGAAGCAAGGGAAACAGAAGCAGGATGATGCAGGACAGATGCAGATGCAGAAACAGCTCCTGACTATTTTAGAGGGGGTGGGGATGGGGTGGCACCTGGGCATCCCAGCCTCTGATGCTTCCTAAGGCAGGTTGGGCTGGTTGGGCTGAAATATGTCAGCAGGTTTTAACTTCAGCTGGTAGGACACACTGATGGGTACCCATTCATATCACACACACACGCGCGCGCACGAGGAATAGAGACACAGTCTCCACACACACCCAGCTCACACATTGGCCCAGATGGAGAATGAAGAGGGGGCATGCCCACTGGTGGGCAGCCTCATTGATGACGATTGATTAATCGATCCATTCGTTAAGGGCACATTTACTGTAGCGCCTCAGTGTCGGTGTACTAGGATGGTACAGCTATCAGTAGGATTCAAGACACCTCCGCGAAACACTCACCTATAATCATGTCTCTTCACGGTCTACCCCCCACAGACAGGTGTGTTTAAAAGTCGGCTACACTGGTGGTATAGTGGTTATGCGGCGGGCTGCGCCCTGCACTTTGAAACCATCCGAAGCGCTGAGAGAGACAGACTGAGGTTTCTAGTCTCATAAACAGTTTGAAGAGACTGAGGTTTCTAGTCTCATAAACAGTTTGAAGTCTCGGAACCCCCCAGAGGCTCAGGCTAGGAGTTAGTATTGACTCAATGGCAGTGGGTTAACGGAGCCTGGGTGGCATCATGGTTACATGTTGGGCTGTGATCTGCCGAGTTCAGCAGTTCAAAACCACCAGCCGCTCCTCAGAAGAAAGACGAGGCTTTCCACTCCCGTGAAGAGTTACAGTCTCAGCCAGTTCTAGCCTGTCCTTTAGGGTTGTTATGAGTCAGTATCAGCTTGAGAGCAATGACTTTGATTTGGTTTGAGTTAAGTGGTAACACACACACACACACACACACACACACACACCACACTTTTATAGCTGCTGCCTCAATGGTGGTCCTGCTGTCGTATCCCACACAGAATGGGCAGCTTGTAGCTTTCAGAGACCACTTCTGGACCCAGCACTCTTCCCCTATGGCCAGGGGCCAAGTGTCAGATGAAATGACTTTTTAATGTTCATCTGAGAATCCAGAAAGAAAAAGGGAGGCAGTAATGGCATTTCCTTTGTAACCTGTCAGTCTCTCTAGAACTTGAGAAAATTGGGTACTATTAAAATCTATTTAACTCCAAAGGGCAGTGAACGGTGGAGACGGGCAAAGGCCGTGGAAGCCCTGGAAGATGCCATGCGGGATAGAACCGCCCCATATAAGGGCCTGCCAAGCTCTCTCCGTGTCCTTTCTCCAGCAACTGAGGTGTGACCTCGATCCACACACATCCACCCCCCCCCATCAGCACTGCACAGGGACTGCCGTCTGGGGCTCTCAGGTGAACACAGGTAACGGGGGCCCTCTCCACCTCCCAGTGCTGCTGGTTCAGAGACACCACAAGCTGTCGGCTTTAAGAGATGGTGGCCTTTCATTTTCTCAAAGTTCTAGGGGAGAAAAGCCCAAATCGGAGTCTCGCCTCTGTTAATTCTTGCCTTGGGTCCCTCTCCCAGCTTCTGGTGGGCGGAGAGGCTGGATTTCCTTTTGCTTGTAGGCAGTGCACGGATGCCATCTGTCTCCCCTCTGTGTAGGCCACTGTGCCGACTCTGCTTTCTGTATGTCTCCAAAGAGATGAGGTGTAGATCCCACCATACTCAAGTATGGTCTCGCGAGCACAACAAGCCAAGACCAAGCTCACTGCCACGGAGTACATTCCCATGGACTCAGCAATCCTGTAGGACAGGGTAGACTGACCCCACGAGTTTCCAAGACTAACTCTTTAAAGGAGTGGAAAGCCATGACTTTCTCCTTTGAAGTGGCTGGTGGTTTCAAACTGCTGACCCTGCGGTTAGCAGCCCAACATGTAACCACCACACCACCCAGGCTCCTGAACATAAGAAAGCACATCCTAGTCCCAAACAGGATTTCAGGCACAGAAATAAAGGGTACAATTCCAACACTTGACTTTGTTGGTTTGTTTATTTGCTTGGGGGGGTGGGGAGAGAGGGGGTACTAATGCATAACAGGGCATGCTGGGTAGTGAATTATCTAATGTGGCTCCTGTAGCCAAAGTCTCTGTAACTCCTACCAAATGACCTTGTTCTACATGGCCCTGGGCAAGTAGGTGGGAGAAGACACAGCTAGAATTCACCTGTGAGTAATTGTCAGCAGGTTTCATTGTGAATGCCATCCTATTAGGTATAAAACGCACCCTCTGAGAAGCAGGGGGTGGGATCGCATGACCAGAAAGGTCCAGGAGTGGAGCATGTCTTCGGGACCAGAGATCCCTGTTCAGTGATGCGCCAGAAGACAGCTGTGCCATCTAAGCAGTGACAGCAGAACCAGGAGCCAGAGTATGAGACAGACTGGTAAACTTCCCAGCCTACAGAGCAAGTAAAGCAGGAGGCTGCTTTGTGGAGGGGGGATCCCGGGGCACTTAATTGAAAACACTGGGTTCGCTGACCCTTGGAGCTTGAGCTGCATGTATTGGAATTGAAGCGTATAGTGGAGTGGCATGCCCTTTGGGCACTTAATAGCAGCGCCGAGGGAACTTGGTCCTGCAGGAGCAACTGTATCCTGAGCATTTATTACCTGCATTGCAAACCTGTGGCCTTCTCTCATAAACCTTACAATTGTGAGCATGGCCTGTGAGTGAATTCTCAAACTCAGTTGTGGAAAAAGTAGAGAGTGTAAATGACAGAACTAGGGATTTAGACCCTGCCCTTAGATAATGCCCCAACTGGTGAGAAAGACGGAGTTCCTGATTTCCGGTAGTTCTGGCCTCATCTTGAAGAAAGCTACAGAAATACACAAACGAGAGAAAAAAAATAGCCCTAGAGAATCAAGTCCTATTATTACCATATGATTTGCATTTATCTAAATCATAAAGGTACAAAATTCCACTCCAAGTGTTTTGGGAGACACACGCATTTTCCCACAGGCGTAGATTTTAGTTATTGGGATTTAAACAAGTCACCTCCCCACAGCATACTTCAAATGTAACAGACCATGCGTCTGCACTGTGAGAAATTGCAGAAAGCACACACGGGGTGCCTAGTTCTTCATGCCACAAATCACTGTGTCCCTTACAGTTGTGCATGAGAACCAGTGACCAATCGCGTCACTCCTTTCAAGCTCTGTCAGCGATTGGTCACTACCCACCCATACTCGAGTTCCTTTGGAGACAGCCAAGAGTGTGATTGTGTTACGTCCTTGTCTCCCAGAAACCAGCCCACGTGACATTTGGCAAAAGTGGATAATCTGAAGAGGTGCGATGTCAGGGGAATGTAGATGGAGGTAGAGAAGAAATACCCGGCCATGGAAGTGCTGCCATTAGAGATGAGCGAGTCTATCTAGATACCAAACCAGAGAGAGGCATGGGGTGAAGCCGGACTTCTCACCATTAATGGGAAGTGGCTGTGAAGTGTCCCAGAGGAAGTAACCCTAGGCGGGACTTCCTATCACAGGGACTCGCAGAGAGATTTTGTGATATCAACAGTAGGAAATATGGCATGCTGGGAACTGTATGGCAGCTCACCCGCCACACCTTAAGTTATACAATGAGGACAAGAAGGCTTGCATTCTTACAACTACTCTAGACATATATACACATACATATATATATATTCCTCCCCCCAAGATATCACTCCTCAATTCTCAATGTCTTTCATGTTTAGAATGAAAACCTTAATGTTCTGAATATCTGTTTTCCTGCTTTTGAATTCTCATATATAAGCATTCATCCACTGGCCTGTGACCTGCCTGCATTCTGCATCATTGCACGTGGCTGTGTGAGTCTGAAGAGGCACTTATGGACTAGCATCATGGATTTGAGTTGAACTAGTCCAACTAGTCCATAGGTGACTAGCACTTATGGACTTGAGTGGGACTGGGCTGGAATGTTTTCCTGATAACAATTACTTCTTTTCTTTCTTTTTTTAAAATTAAATACCTTTATTGGAGGATATTACATCTCTTGTCACAATCCATACATTCATCCACTGTGTCAAGCACATTTTTACATATGCTGCCATCATCATTTTGAAAGCATTTCTCTCTACTTGAGCCCTTGGTATCAATTCCTCATTTCCCTCCTGTCCGCCCTTCCTCATGAGCCCTTGATAAGTCACATTATTATTTTCATATCTTATATCATCTTCTTTTGCCTTTCATCCACTTTTCTGTTGTTTGTTCCCCCCTGGGAAGGGGTTATATGTCAATCCTTGTGATTAATTCTCCCTTTCTTCCCGGACTTTCCCCTTATCCTCCTGGTATCTCTATTCTCATTGTTGGCACGGAGGGGTTGATCTATCCTGGATCCCCTGTGTTGCGGGCTCTTCTTACACATATGAGTATCACTGGATTTGTTTCTCCAGTCAACCTGGCCTAACACACTCATTTAAAACTTTGTAACTCTCCAAAAAAAAAATGATTCCAATTTGGGAAACACTGGTTTGAACTTGCAGTGAGTCAGTTAGTTTTTTTTTTTTTCCAGAAGACAGAAGCATGCATTATCTTACAGAGATGATAGCAGACAATAGAAACTCATTGGCCAAATGGAAACCCTCTTACAAGGAGGGGGGCAGACTGCCTGGGTGGAAGAAGTAGGCCTCTTGAGAGATATCATGATTACCCAGCCACTCTTCATTTCATCGCAGCACCGGGCATTGTGTTAAGTGTTTTGCATTTAATCCGCACAACAATCCCCGAGGTGGGTCCTATTCTTAGTCTCCTTATTGTACAAGGCTCTGTAACTTGCTTAAGATGGTGCAGCCAGATAGAGCCAACCGAGTGTTAACTGTGGGCCTCCAGGAGAATAAGCGGATCGTTGGATGGCATCAACGAATGCGTAATTAATACATCGATGCCACGTTTTCCGTGGTCATTGAGCACATTTTGCTAACCCGTTGCCACCGAGTCACTTTTGCCTCACGGTGACCCTCATGTGTGTCAGAACAGAATGGGGCCCCATAGGGGTTTCTGTAGCTGGTGTTTGGAAATCAGTCGCCAGACCTTTCTTCCGAGTGCCTCAGGGTGGACTTGCTAAGCATGTTAACTATTTGTACCACTCAGGGACACATAGTTTACCACCACCAATGTTCCCTCACTCATACCCATTGCTTTCCTGCCAGTTTCAACTCTTAGCCGCCCCGTGGGGCAGGGCAGAACTACCTGCCCTGGGAGGGTTTCAGAGACTGTTGATGGAGAGAAAGCCTCGTCTTCCTTCCCAGGAGTGGCTGATGGTTTCAAACCCCGACCCTGGGGTTAGTAGCCCAGCACTAACAGGGCTCTAGCCTGCTTTCTTGAGACTCAACCGAACATCTCCAGAGACCCTTCCCAGCCCTGAGTTTCCAGGGTTCCCTCTGCCCGAGGAGGCTGTGGCCCAGCGGGCCCCCGAGCATCATATCACACACCTGCCTGCTTGCTTCCCGATGGGGAAGCAGAGGGGAAGCCGACTCTCAGGCCTGCAGCTGCTGCTTTAGACTTCCGCAGACTGCATTCCTCAGTGACTCTGCACCCCTCCCCACACCCCCAAACTGGCTCTGTTTTGCAGCAAATCAAGGGAGCGCGTGGGAGTTCCTAGCTGCCTGTCCTTTGAGGGATGTCTTCACACCTCTGAGTGCTGGGTGGGAGCAGCCAAATGGCATTTGTTTGATCTCCAGAACCCCCACCCCACCCCTGTTTGTCCCCCTTTGGGGCATACACAGGACCATCAATGGCTTTGTTCTGACCTGGGAAGGTGGCTGCTGGGGATGTCTGCACAGCAGCCATCCATCCATGCTGCTCTGTAAACCCTTGTGTCTGTGTCTCTGGAGGCCAAAGCAACACCTTGGTGGCCTGAGAGGACCCAACCTCATGGAGGTGGCAGCCTGGTCCATGGCCTCGGAAATTCACATCTCCTCTTGGGGCCTCACTTCCCACATTTACACTAAGCCCATGCAGCCCCCTGAGACTCGCCCACCTCCAGGGTCTGAGAGTATATCTTACTCATGCGTTGGCTTCGTTTGTTAGTCCAGGTAGACTAGAGAAACAAATCCAGAGACAGTCATATGTGTAAGAGAGAACTTTATATCAAAGAGCAAGTGAATATTGAGAAAACATCCCAGCCCAGTCCAGATCAAGTCCCTAAGTCTGATATTAGCCCATATGTCTGATACCAGTCTATAAATTCCTCTTCAGACTCATACAACACATACAATGATGCCGAATGCAAGAAGATCACAGGCCAGTGGGTGGAAAGTCTTGTGGATCCAGTGACAGTGGGATCATCTTAACACTGACAGGGGTCTCCACATGGCTCCTCCAGCTCCAGGACTCTAGCCTAGCTCCATGTTTCTTGTCAGCAGGGATGTCTTGCAGGGAGTGAGCATATCTTATCTCCAGGGAGCTATTTATCTCCATGGTGCCTCCAAATGAGGTCATCAAGCTGTGACACCAGATTGTGTAACTACCATGCTTTGTCTCTTCACTGGGCCGTGTAGCCCAGGCATATCTACACTGCTCCAACACTCGCTGGAGGGACATGCCCGCACAAGCTGGACAGCAGGGTCATTTGTTATCAAAGCATGTGTTTGTGAGATAGCCCAGCCAAGGAAAGGCTGGACCATAAGGGGTACACACACACAGCTATACACCCGAGGTGGGGGTGGGCAAAGCACGTACATATGGGGGTGGTGGGGGAAGGGACGAGTGGTTTGGATTGCCTAAACCACAGATTCTTTTGGCTGAAAATGTTGCTTAAATGAATAATTTCAAAAGATTGTGGCTGATGGGATTAAGGGGCTTTTCCAATTTCATTGAGGACCCTGTGGGACCTCCCTAAAATTTCATTTAGGAAGAGACCAATTTGAAGATTCACTAACGTAAGGAGATGCTGCGATCTAATTAATGGTAGCAAGCCCGTGTGGCAATGATGGGAGGGAGAAGCCTGGGAACTGCTCGGGCCCCCAAATAATTAATTAAATAAAAAAGGAGCCTGGCTTCTCCCATAGTCCTCCCATCCATCTGCGGGGTGCCAGGTTCCCCTCCTAACGACCAGTCCCCGTGGTGCAGAGCTAGAGTGCCCTGGACACTGAGTCAGCCCTCTCCTTCCAGAAGGGATGGGGATAACCTGGACCTGCCATTCAATTTCCTCTCACGTCCTCACACTGCCTTAATAACCTTTGCAAAATAATGTACTCTATTTGCTGTTGTGGAGGACAGACCGCTCTCTGGCAGCTTCTATACACACAGTTCAGTGGCACCGATTCCGTTCTTCAAGTGGCGAAATGACTGGCACTCTCCTGTTCCCTCGTCATGGCTTCTCCCCCATTCACATAAACTCACCGCCTCATAGCTTTCTGTCTCATCCTCCCAGCTGCTGTTGTCCATTTGATCCCACCAGAGGCAAACCTGTTTATTTTATACTTTATTTTATTTGTCTAAGTTTTGTGGGCATATAATTCACGTGTCACGCCGTTCCACAGCCCAGTCGTGTCCCGGTGAGTTGTCCAGCCGTCACCACTGTCAGCTTTAGAACATTTTCTTCATCCCCATACTCCTTGTTCTTAGCTCTCTAAAGCCCCCAACCCCCCACCCCTGCCACGCTCTTCAGGAACCCTTAATCTAATTACTTTCTCTAGAGATTTACATATCCTGTATTCCATACACAAACGAACACGAAAAGCAAACTAACAAAACGAACAGGAATAAGAAAGCAAAACGGATGAAACCTTCCATTTCAAAGGAAGTACAAGACATTAAACAACTAGAACAAATGCAAATGGCTCATCAGGAAGAACAAAGGATGGAGCCCTAAATTTCACCCAAGCTGCACCTGCAACAACCCACGTTTCCAGCGCGAATCTTAGAAGAGCACGCCCCCCCTCCCCCCCAGCCGGGCATTCTTTACTAGGTAAGCGGGACCACGGTTTGGTTTTAGGAAGACTTTGAGGATATTTTTGACGAAGCATCAGGGGAATAGTTGGAGGGCCTTCACTGGCCTCTAGGGCTCCAGAAAGTCTAGGTTTCTTGAGCATTTGAAATTCTGGCCTGCCTTTTCTCCCTTGTGATCGTCAATCGATTCTTTGATCAAAATATCCAGCATGGGTGGCGGGGCACCATCTAGTTCTTCTGGTCTCCTGGCAAAGGAAGTAGGTGGTTAGCGACAGATTCCATTTCTTCTCCCTATTCCTTACATTCCTCCATTCTTAATAACCCGTTAATAAAATTTTATCTCTGAGCAAAGCTGGCTACAGATGTTACAGTGCCTACTATATAGAAAGTGCTTCATATGCAACTAACTGTAATTGTAAAGTACTGCTGGAAAGGAGGGTTAGCCTCTCAGACTGTATATGCTTGTTGGCTGCACTGGACAACTCTGAGGATTCACTCATTTTGGACTCCATGTGCACAGTACCGTCTGCAGGCGAGCAGTGTGCGGACTGTGCAGATGGAACCACACTAGTGGCATTCCCCCCGCTGTTGGGTCCTGCTCTAAGCACTTACATACAGTCGGTTCACTTCACCCTCTTGCTCATCATGCAAGGCTGTCATTGTTGCCCCCATGTCACAGACGGAAGAGAGAGGGGGAATCACATTGTCTCAGATAGAGTCCCCTATGTGGATGACAATGCCCAGATTTAAACAGGAAGCTGCCTAGATTCGGAACCTACTTTCCGTCATTCCATAATACCATTTGGGAAGTTGTTTTAATATGCTGCCGTGTGGTCTTCACTTGGACACGTTGCCTGTGACTCTACTGCGTGATTCAGAGAGTGACGGCATCGAGCTCCTTGGACACGTGAAGCTGAGAACCAGGTTCCTGAGCACTGTGACCCACTGAGTGAGATATTTGGATCCACCAGGGAACCAGTCTCCGTATACCTCACTGTGCCTTATTGAGAAAGCAGTGGAAAGCCCACGTTAAAAAAATTAATAAATCATTTTATTGAGCCTCTTACAACTCTTATAATAATCCATACATCCATTGTGTCAAACTTGTTTGTACATATGTTGCCATCATCATTTCCAAACATTTTCTTCCTATCAGCTCCTCTTTTCCCCCTCCCTCCCCTATCCTCCCACCCTCGTGAACCCTTGATAATTTATAAATTATTTTTATTTTCATATTTTACACCATCTGCTGTCTGTTTCAGTTGTCTGTACCCCTGGGCAGGGGGCTGTAGGTCAATCATTCCCCCCTTCTCCCCTTTTCCTCCACCTTCCCTTTACCCTCAAGGTATAGCTACTCTCATTATTGTTCCTGAGGGGTTTGTCTACCCAGAGGCACCTCAGAAAAAAAACAAACAAACACCTGGTTATCTGCTTCCCGCAAAGCACCCACTGAACTCCCCACCCCCACCCCGGAGCACAGTTCTACAGTGATTGGTACACATGGGGTTGGCTTGACTATGAACCACCTCAGTGTAACTGGTAATGGCAATAAGAGACAAGTGGGAAGAGAGGAGAAGCCATCTATTGACAAGACAAGATAATTCTCCAATCACTAGGATGGAAAAGACTGATGGCTGGCTCAGCTCAGCATACAGTGTCCTCTGTGTAGGAGACAGGCCAGGGTGGCCCTTCAAGACCCCCTGACCTTCTCTTTTCTCACTCACGTGACAGGGTGATGGTCTTGCCCCACAGGAAGGTGGAGGGATAATTTTGCAAGCAGAAACCACACGTCAATCAGTTCCTTCAGGAACAAGTTTTCCCTCCCTGTAACAGTCAGGCCATGGCTCACTCCCTGTGCAATTGACGTCTATGTCCTTCTCCTCCACTGGCCATGCTGGTCACCTCTCAGTATGGCAGGCAGTCGGACACACGCCCTCAGATGGGGAGGGCTTCTCTCCTCCACAGGGCTGCAGAGCTGCCCGAGATCTCAAGCCATCTCCCGGTTGCTACGGTAACTCCATCCTGTCAGCTTGCTGCACATGTCTGAGTGCAGATTGTGCCCTGTCATCTTGTCCAAATGCCTGGAGCCAGCTTGATTTGGGAAGCGGGGAGAGGCGATTCAGGCAGATTGGCCAACTTCATGTCTCCCAGTCACTCTGACTCGATGGGAAATAGAAGCACTCACAGCTCCGGTCATATCTTCCATTCCTCACACACTCACACCACTGGACTCTACCTGCCGAACCTCTGTGGGCATTCTTTCTTCTCCCAAAGCTTCCTAGGCCCTTTCCACCTGCTGAACGTCAGCCTCAACCCGTCCAATCCAGCCAGAATTAGACCCAGAGGTATGCGGGGAGCGGTGTTGAAGTTTGAACGTAAGAACATAAAACATGGCTTCCCTGGGAAAACCTCCAAACTCTTCCTGCCCAAGATTTTCTCTCTTGACTGGGGCATCAGAGACAGCACATACATACATCATCATCTCTATTAAACCCAATTGTTAGAGGTTCATAAGGAAACATAATGTCGGTGTTAGTTGCCATTCGTTTTCACCACCTCCAACTGAAGGGGACCCCAGGCAACTGCAGAGCAAACAGAGGCTGGTCCTCGGTCCCTATGCTTGAGGCCACTGGGGCATCTTTTCATCATCCGACTTAGAGGGCACATCTTCAAGTGCTGCATCGCACAGTACCCTGTTGCGGCCCACAGGTTCAGCAGCAGATAACCATGCCTTTATGTGTTGGGCTGCTACCCGCTAAGGTCAACAGTTCAAAACCACCAGCCCTTCTGTGGGACAAAGAGGAGGCTTTCCACTCTCCTAAAGGGTCATGGTCTCAGAAACACACAGGGGCAGTTCTACACTGTCCTTTGAGTCGCTGAGTGGCGACTGACACAATGGCAGCGAGGCTTCGTTTTGTTCTGTTTCTGAGGGTTTCTCCCTGGACGTAGTCTGGATGCTTCAACGAGACTTGTTCCCCAGGGGTGATGATTTCATAAAGACCCTGGATTTCCCTCAAGTGGTCTGTAGCATTCTGGGATATTTACATGAACTCTGTATCTTTCTTTTTCTGAAACCTCAAGGGTAAGCATTTGGCCAGAGTTTCAGTGCTGAAAACGGAATGGGTTTCTTCTTTAAAATTCGCTCAGCAGGATCTTAAATTTGCAATCCTTGGTGTATAAATTTCTGACCATGCTTCAGAACCAAGGAAAATCTATTTCTCTTCCTCGGCCCCACCGTGGCTTGTTTTCAACAGCCCCCAGCATCTTGGTGTGCCCGTAAAGGGGATTATGAGGCCTTTGGAGAGGACTCCATGCTGGCTTCAGAGCTACGGTCGGATTGCTCAGCATTGCAGTCTTGCTGTTAATTGCCTTTGAGTCCGCGCCCTGAGTCTCGGTGACTGTGCGTGTCACGGAAGGAGACATCACCAAGCACTGCTCCGATTCAGGGCCATTGCTGTGACTGAGACTCTGCTTTGACGACTGTGACTTTCAATGAGCTCTCTTCGTTTGAGCTCACTCTCTTCTTTACCAAACCTGATGTCCTCCTCTAGGCCTTGGTCTTTGCTGTTGGCTTGTCCCAGCGGAGTAAGTCAGAGTCTTCTCATCACCTCCAGGGAAAATTCTGTGCATGTTCTTCTAAGTCTGATCTGTTCATTGTCCCGGAAAGTCTGTGATACATTCAACAGTCTGCCAACACCACAAGCTGGGCACATCAATTGGGTGGCAGCCACACAACCAAATCCAACCTTACTCTCATCGAGTCTGTGTTAGGCCGGGTTGACTAGGGAAACAAATCCAGTGACACTCATATTTGTGTAAGAGAGAGCTTCACATCAAGAAGGAATTTTACATGAAGCAAACATCCCAGCCCAGTCCAGATCAAGTCCAGAAGGCTGATACTAGTCCTTAAATCCCCCTTCAGACTCACATAGTCACAAGCAATGATGCAGAATGCAGAAGTATCACAGGCTGGTGGGTGTAAATTCACCATGGTGGATCCAGTGGTGGTGGACGCATCTCCAGGGCTCTGGCTACCATCGGCGTGGCTCACCAATAGGAAGGTGAAGGCAGAGAGAAAGAGGAAGTTCCTGGGATCCTCCTTATGAGAAGATCGTACTCACTGGGAGGTACCATCGGGCAGTAACCTAATTGAAAGGCGAGACTCCACTCATATTGTCTTACAGGTGCCAGGTTAGCAGAAAAAAACTAACCAGCAAAGTGTCAGTTCCTATTCATAGTGACCCTATCGGACAGAGTAGACCTGCTTTCGGTGGGGTTCTGAAAATCTCATTCTTTATGGGAGTAGAGAACCTCGTCTTTCTCATGTGGAGCGGCTGGTGGTTTCTGATGGCTGACCCAGTAGCCCCCAAATGCATACTTTCGAAGCATTTGAAGCTGGCTGCAGTTAGCAGTTAGACAGTGCCTGCATTGGCCAGCACCACCTCTTATGTGTCAGCCTCACCATGCCAGTCGACCCTTTCACACTCTGACACGTCACTGAGTGGTCCCTTTCATCCACAAAGACTTTCTCCTCTGGAGCTGGTCTCCTGGTCTCCTCTTGGTAAGATGCCCACTTGCCTAGTAAGAACCTTTGGTTTTTGTTAGGCAGTGAACACCTGGGACACAGATATGATTCATATGCAGGGCAGAGAATGAGAGAGGCTCAGCTTTAAATGGGGACAGGTTCTCCTTCAACTTTATTAATACACAGAGATAATTACCAGGTCTCCTGACAAAAATCTAGGGGAAGAGTAATTGATTGAGGGCCTTTGCTCAGAGTCAAAGTCAAGCTGTCCTAGGATATAATCTCCCCAGGAACTTGATGCAGGATTGTCCCAAAGACCATCCTCCACATACTGTTGAGGGTAGGGCCTGTCTGGGTGGCTCCGATGGGCTAGTCATAGTGTCTGGCAAGAGCGGGAGGAAGGACCCAGCCAAGCTAGGAGGAACAGAGGCATAGAGTATACACAGCTGGCTGGAATCTGGAAGGAAGAGGCAGAAAGCAAATGCAAAAGGTAGGTGGCCAGGTCCCTAGGCCAAGGGCTCTCGAAGGGAGTCCATGGATAGAATGCAAGGGATCTGGGAACCAAAATGGGGGGAAACAGAGATATCCTTAGTTTCACACACTCCTACCTCCATTAATTATGAATGTGGATGCCCCTCAAGAGGGCTGGAGGGGTTCTGGAATTTTCCCACTCATGGCAATCAGCTGTTTGACATCATGTGTGATGTGCCGAGGCCTGGAAACGGTAGCACCTGGGCACGGTGCCAAGTTGTTTGTGAGACCAAGCTCGGGATCTCATTGAATGGGCGAAGCACACTGCGCTACACGTTTGGTGACTGTTTTGGAAGGGTGTTTTCTTTGTGACTGTGTATACTTGACTTTAAACACCTGCAAGCACTGTTCTGAGAAAGAGACCCGCACGCCTCACCACAGTGCCAGAAGGGTCCCTGTCACAAAGACCAACAACTCCAGTTTGATCAGGGAAAAGCCCCACGACTCATGGTGTCCCCATGTGTATCAAACACACTCTATGGTGTTCTCAAGGGCTGGCTGTTGGAAAGCAGGTCACCAGAACTTTCTTTCACAGTGTCTCCTGGGGACTTGCCCTCCCAGATCTTGGTGAGCAGGTGCCGGTACTAATGGTGGGCACCAGCCCTGCACTTACCTTCTCCTTTGAACGAGAACTAGATTCTGGCACTTGGAGGTTAGACTAGACGGGAAGGGAAAAGTCTCAGAAACATCATTTGGGGTGTCATGTAGGTAAGTCAGAATGTATTGCTACTGGGGTTCCAGTCCATACATGCCTGCTTGTTCCCCAAATCAGACGTGTTATACTATGTCTCTGTGAACAGCAGATAAGCAACACAAGCCTAAGACCCAGTCCAAGCAGGGGCTTCTGTGGGGCCAGTGCAAGGTAGACAGGTCAGCTCACAAGGTTATGATGACTGTCTGGGGGCATTCCAAATGGTCACATTGACAGATTTCCTTGAAGAACACAAGATGATCATGGGGGGTGGGGGTTGTTGTGAAGACATTTTAAGTAAATTGAAGACTGCATTGGTTAGGACCTGACCAGGAACGTTTCATCAGGGTTTTTATTTGGTTTTCCCCATTGTGATCATGTATCTGCTCATTCTTCAAGGATAGCTGAGACTTAACCAATCCACCTTACAGTTCCCTTTCGGACCTCTGTTTGCACACAGCCGCACCTCAATCTCAAAGAACATGGAAAAGGAACACCATCTGAAGTCGTCGAGAGTGCCCAAGCTCATTTTCCACGTGGTCAAATTGAAGCGTGCAGAATTACTTGGAGAAGAGTTTGGACAGCGGGAAAGGCTGCCTTCGGAAGTATCTAGGCCTAGTTGAAGGATGTATGGAGGAAGCATAGCTCCACATTTTAATGCTTTCGTTTAATAAAGTCTTCTGTGGTTTCGTAGTGCTATGCTTTGAGTCAGCCTTGTAGAGAGAAGACTCTTAGGAAAGTAAACCTTCTCCATCAAATTCCTTTGAACGAGTTTGCCCAGAGCAATGTTGAGAATAGGCCTTGAGAATATGTCTGTGAAAACATTGCCCAGGTGAATCTTCCTTGTGTCAGCAGAAAGCTTGCTTTCACTTCTGATGGGGTCAGAGGGTGACGGATGAGGCATCTAGGATCAATCAGCATACTATATATAGGATGGACAGGAAGATATCTGAGGAGTTCTCCAGTTTGTGGAGCTACACAGGGATCCTGGGTTTCACCTTTGTAAGGTCTTTCAGAGACAAGAGACAGAGCGAGGCCTTTAATTAATAGATTTATTGAGGGAGGTGAAGTTCGTAGAGAATAGGAAATCAAAGGAAATGAAGTGAAAGTAGTTTAGGATAGGCAGGTAAAGAAAGGTTAGAGCTGGCCCTTTGCCTGGCGCCAGGGAATTAGCTAACTTGAAAGGTATAGAGACCACGAGAGCCGCTATTACAGAAAGGAAGAGAAAACTAGGTTTAATACGGACCCACCAGCAACCTACAACAGAGCCTGGCCAGGAGAGAGTTTAAGGGCTCTGGTGCCACCGCCCCTGCTTCTGCTGTGGAAACCGCAGAGAAAGGGTGAGGGCGAGGGCGCGGGCGCGGGAGCGCTCAGCTGCGGCGTTTTAGGTAGAGAGCAGGGGTGAGAGGCAAGAGGAGAGAGACAAAGGAAATTCCACAGTATATATCCTTTGGGGGCACTTATAAATTTTGTAGGCATGATGCATCCCACGCGTCTTTCTGGTTGGTGTCGGCAACTCCAACGGGCCAGGTGCCAGCTTTGGTGAGCTAACTTCACTTAATTGGGGGATGAGGGATAGGGGTGGAGTAAGCTTTGTAAACAGAAGAGAGATGCTTGCTGCTATCCTTAGTAATGCTGCCACCGGACCCTAGAACCTGGACTTCACCTTGCAGCCCAGAGCCCCTGGTGGCCAAGAAGTTCCTACTTGAGCACAGAAGGAAAGGTATGGTAAGTGAATTCCCAGGAACGAAAGAGAAGTCAACGCTGGCATTTATGGGTAAGACGAGACAGGAAGGGAAAAGTCTCTACACTAAAAGGTCTATACCCTTCTGAAGACAGCGTTTCCATCTTTCTAAACTTCCATGCTGCCAATACCGCAGCCCCGGTCTCAAAGGAGAGGCAAACGAATGCAAGATGAGGCTTCCAGAACATTCTGCAAAGGATCTTTATTATTTTTCCCCCCAATTGCAAGTAGTAACTTACCCCGTGGGTCATAAAATCAATGTAGTGGCTCACAACAAGCATTAAGTAAACAGAAAGAAACTAACGGGTGTCTCATCTAGTTTAAGGATTATTTTTGTGAAACTCATTTTGCTGTGTGTGTGACCATGTGCTTTATTCGTACTGTGGATTGTAGACAAGCGTTTGAAAAACAACCCTGTCAAGATGGCTCTGCAGACACACCGAGAAATCACAGTGATGAGAAAAGAGGACAAGATGACAAGTGTAGCCTGAAGTTTGGTTTCAGACAGTACTTAGAACGGGGTTTAAGAGCTTAATGACTGCTTTAATGTCTGTGAAGCGGAAACTCGGCACACCAAACCTCTGGCATGGCCCAGGATTAGCTTGGAAGTAGACTGAAGACCTTGCAGAATGTGCCTTGTGTGTGCATCTAGAGACACAGTGCACCTGCCCGGGAGGTTTCCATGCGGTCTGTATGGAAACAAATCACCTTGTCTCTTCCCCTCTAGCACAGCCACGGTCACATTCAAACCTATGACCTTTCGGTTCACAGTCAAGCGCTTAGCCGTGATGTCACCAGGATCCTTACATCATGCTATAAAAACAAAACAGAAACAACACAGCAACAAAACCACGCCATTGGGTCCCCAAAGGGCAGAGCAGCACTTCTCCAGAGGGTTTCCGAGGCTGCAAGTCTTGACAAGAGCAGGCAGCCTTGTGCTCCTCCCTCAGAGCAGCTTGCTGGAGTCGAACTGCTGGACTTGCTGTTGGCAGCCCAACATGTGATCCACTGCGCTACAAGGGCTCCTCGGGCTCCTTGCTCCGAGGTCCTGCATGTAATGTATAGTGAAGAGAGGACGGGAATGCCCACGTGTTTGGAACCCCTGAGAAGGGAGGGTGCAGAGCTGAGGAGGGGGCAGATCATGACCTACGGTTTTGTCTCAATTCTTTCAACGTGCTTATTTGCCTTTAGAAAAATGTTTATTGTGGTGAAATAGATCTCGCCAAACAATTGCCATTTAACCACCAGAACAGGCTTTTCTGTTCAGTTCCCCCTTCTCTGAGTTGGAATCGACTCGCTGGGAGTGAGTTTTGCTTCTCCATCCCCGCTCCCTCCCGCCCGAGTGTTCTTTATGTCCCTCTGTCGGTGTTGTTTAGGACACACAGGCAGCACTGAGGCCCAGTTGGGAACCTTCTCACCAGCCTTTCCTGAGCCGTGTGTTCCTTTCCTGATCACATGAGTTCATTAGAAAACCGCTCCCACCGGGGCTCGAACTTTTGACACTGGTTACGCTAAACTCTCGTTCGGTGTTAAGCTGGCACCAGGTGATATTTTCCATAAAGTCTTGGGATAGTTGATTTCATGGTTACCGTGGATGCTCCACAGGAGTAGCCAAAGCCAAGCGGGTTGTCACAGAGGAAGAAAGATATTGTTGTACCAACACGTGGCTCAGTGGATTCCTACCCAAAGACTGAGCCCCACTCTTGGAAGGACCCCATCTAAGCGGCAGTGGGCTTCTTGGGGTGTTTCAGGAGTGGTGGTGGGAGATGTGCAGGGTTAGGATCGGATGATCCAGGTGTGTGGCAGGAAGGGGCGTGTGGGTACGGAAATGGGCCACAGACAGAAACAGGAGCCTTACGTATTAACCGTGTGGCTTTAGGGCTAAAGTGTGAACCCGACAGCTTTGTTCTCTTGCAGACCCCAGCAGCAGCAGGCTGTCAGCTGTAACAATAGCATGGGATTGAGGTGGTCTTTGAGCTCTTACCCCTGGAATGGGGTACAGTTCCTACCTCACCAGGGCCATCGTTTCAGGGGTGCACCCCAGCTCCATGGTGCCAGAAAATCTGGAGTCCATGTGCATTTGAAATTGTCCTCGGCATTTCCACCCCCACCCCTTTCTGATCAGAATCTGTGTATTGAATCATTACTTCTCTAGAGTTGTGGTGAAATATTCCTCCCCGCATATTTCCCGGGCCAGCCATTTTTGTGTGTATCCTTCAGCGGCAGCGATTACAGTGACCACGTTGTATGACCATCGCTACTGGTCCTTTCCAATTCTTTCCATCGCCCTCGTCAGAGACTGGGCCCCCTCCATCAGCAGGTCTCCATTTCCCCTCCCATCCACTCATGATGCTGGCACTCATCAACTTTGACTTCTGTGCGTCAGCCTATTGTAGCATTTCCAAATTCGTGGAGTGTGCAAGAGTTGTCTTGTTCACACACGTCAATTGTCGCAATGACTATCCTGGGTAATGGGATCATCGGCACCCACTGCAGGAATGCACCATTTTGTATTCCCATCAGAAGCGCGCGAGGGTTCCGATTTCTCCACAGCTCTGACGACACCCGTGATTGCTCGTTTTTCTGTCATAGACACCCGAGCCGGGTCTGCAGTGGAGTCTCATGGTGGTGTTGGACTTGTGTCCTAATCAGTAAAATGGGACGGGTTGCTTCAGGCTCACTGACCTCATGGGACTGGCTTCACCAGCCAACAGTGAGTAGAAAACAGTGCTGCCGGAAGTGGAGACGGTTGCCAGTAGAAGGAGGGGGTAAGTGTCCCTCCACAAACCAGGGGGTTTGGGGAGTGTCTGCATTAAAACCCAACAGAGTGTGGGCTGGAGGCAAACAGGCTTGTGACTCTCTTTCTCCTCTAGTCTCTCCCGGGGTTGCTTGCAGGTGCAGACGAGGTGGTGGAGAGGCAGGTGCCCACAAAGCAGTCCAGTCTATTGCCTATGATCGGGAGATTCTAAGAACAATGACCCAGCTTTGAGCCAGTTGTTCCTCTACGGGCGATTTGTCACCCTTCCCCAGGAGCCTGGGCCCTTGTTATCTCTGGATTGGCTAGGGAGTCCTGGGAGATAGGAGCTGATGCTTGTCCCTGCTGCACAATGAGCCTCCGTGTTATCACCTGCAGACCTGTCGGTGCCCCTTTGGAAAATGCTCAGAGGACAGCATCGAATGGCAAGAAGAATGGGGAAAGGTGGAGAACAAGGTGAGTGGGGAATGTCATGGCCCCCACCCCATGAGAAAGTGGATGAGACTGTAAGTTCTATAGTCAAGGAGGGATGGCTTTGGGGGCTGCCGATTCAGAAGGGGAATTGGGCGACAGGGTGCACTGAGCTGAAGAGAAGGAGGTCTCAGAGCGAATGGATTTGGCTCTGATTAGCCACTGTGTAGCTTTGAGTCCTCGCCTTAACCTGATGTGACTCAAAAGGAGACACTTTCTGGCAGTGGTTAAAGTTCCCATCTCCGCAGCAGCTGGCAACTTGTTAGAAATGCAAATTCACAGGCTCCGCTCCAGACCTGAAACTCGGGGTGGGACCTATCAGTCTGGTTTTAGAAGTCCTCCGGATGGTTCTGATCCACATTGAAGTTTGAGAAATAAAGCTTTAGCTGAAAGTTTTTGGTGATTAACCGAGATAGTGAGGTTGCCATTTGGAGTAAACCCACTGCCATCCAGTGGATTCTAACTCAGACTGATTCTCTAAGGCAGGAAAGAACTGCTTCTGTGGGTTTCTGAGGCTCTAAACCTATTTTAAAAATTATTAATAATTTTATTGGGGTGTGCGTGTTGGCGGGGAGGGGGTTTAGTCCAGGTATACTAGGGAAACAAATCCAGGGAGACTCAGTTGTTAGGGTACTTTAGAGAAACAAATTCACAGAAATTCATGTATAAGAGAGTTTTATATAAAGGTTAAGTGCACATCAAGAAAACATCCCAACCCATTGTTGCCCAAGCCCACAAGTCCAACATTAATTAACCCATATGTCCAACACCAATCCACAAAGTCCTCCTCCATCTCACAAAACACACACTATGACGCCGACTATAGGAGGAAAGTTGAATCAGTGAACATGTAAGCATCTCAGCGCTGGCAGGGCTTTCCACAGGGCTGCTCCAGCACCCAGGGCTGCATCAGGGTAGATCCATGTGGCTTCTCCTCAGGGGTGTCTTGCAGGAAGTGACCCTTACCAGCTGAAGCAGGGAACTGGCTAAGGCAGCTGCACCCTGGTCTGACCATTACAAAGCAAGAAACCCGAGAACTAGAAAGGTGAGGCTCACCGAGTCATTTATCCCTCCACACTTCAATTAACCCCACATGTGTTTATCGGCCAGGTTGGCATGATAAACTAACGACCTCAACTCATATGTGTATAAGAAAGAGCTTTAAATAAAGAGCTTACCATCCCATGGTAAGTGGATGGAAAGACATACCCATAGTAAAGACGTCATGTCCGTCCTTAGCCCAAGTTCTCCTTCCCTCCATCACAAGTAAGGACGTTGGCATGACCAAAGTCTCTTAGCCCTTGGTTCATTTCAGATCCCCTGGGTTCATTTCCTTTCTCATTCCTTTTCTGACCACATCTTCACGCAACGCTGGGATCGTCTTATAACATGATGCTGGTACCTCTCCACTTACACGCCGGGAAAAAGAAGGGGCAAAGGGGACAGGGAGGGGGAGAGGATTATAAAAAATGCAGGGAGTAAGGAAGGCGTTATTTGTTGTGGTGATGCTGAGCACTGTACAGAGATGTTCAGATCCGATGTCATTAAGTGGCTCAATCAATACTAGTTTCAGCTTCCTTCTTTCTTATGACTTCGTGGCTGGAAGCCCACCAGTGCACTGGAACAGATGACAAGGATTCTAGATACTACCCATAGATCTCCTTTATGGGGCATCAAATGACCAATGCTACCAGACCTCAATCCCAAAGGACTCAAGACGCAATGCTAAGCTGGACCCGAGAAAGCTTTGCTTAAAATGCAATTCTAGAAGTAACTTCTGACCATCTAATTAGACTAGGAGATTTTGGAGAAATGAATAGTTAGAATATATTTTTGAAACTCTAAGGGACATCAGTATCTATCTCCCTGCTCCACCCCCTTCATAATGCCCGTTGAGTTTCTAATGGTTCTGGATAAGCTATGGCACTTCCAGGACATCCACTTTTGCTGTATTCTCCACCAATCCTGGCAGTGTGGGAGGCAGGATGGGCCTTCAGTTAGGAAATTAATGCAGCTGGAAATGGGAAAGGACAGGTCAATAAGGTACAGGTACACGAGTTACGCTCTTGGTCAAACTTCAGTCCTTCCTTGAATTGAGTAGAACAGAACATGTTCATTTGCACTTAGCATAAAAGATGAGCCCAAAACTCTAAAACAGCGGTTCTCAACCTGTGGGTCACGACCCTTTTGGAGGTCGAACAACCCTTTCACAGGGATTACCTGATTCATCACAGTAGCAAAATGACAGTGATGAAGTAGCAAGGAAAATAATGCTATGGTTGGGGGTCACCACCACACGAGGACCTGTATGAAAGGGTCACAGCCTGAGGAAGGTTGAGAACCACTGCTCTAAAGGCTGTCTGTCCTGCAGTTGTGAAACTACTGCCTTTCTACTGGGTTACAATCACCCACGTAACGAAGGCTCCTGCGTGGAATAGCATCGTATTAAAGTGGTCCTGGGAAGAACTTTGAAAGAGGATAGTGGAAGCAAAGAAGGTGGAGCAGCTCAGTCCATCTCCATGCCCACTGCACGGGCCCCTCTTAAGTCCTTTTCCTCACCCAGAGAGTCTTAGTGGCAAACTGGATTATGTGCTGACCAGCTAACTGCAAGGCCAGCAGTTCTAACCCACCAGCTGTTCCTAGGTAGAAAGATGAGGCTTTCTAGCCTTGTTAAAATGTACAGTTTTGCTCTATCTTATAAGATCACTATGGGATAGCCCTGGCGGCATAGTGGTTTCTTACCGGGCTGCTAAATATAAGGTCAGTAGTTCGAAGCCACCCAGCCTGAGGCTTTCTACTCCAGTAAAGAGTTACAGTCTGAGAAACCCACAGGGGCAGAGCTTCCTGGTCCTATGAGTCAGAATCGACTTGATGGTGGTGAGGTTTTGTTTGTTGGTTGGTTTATAGGGTCTCTGTGGGTTGCAATGGATGTCAGTAAGTGAGACGGGTTCTCCAGAGGGGAGATTCTAGTCTCTCAATCCTAGAGTTTATTGTAATTCCTATGATCTATCTCAGAATAAGGGTCATTGGTGGCCGAATGAATGGCTAGCTCCGCTGCTAACCCAAAGGTTGTTGGTTCAAACCACCCAGGGCCTCCTCAGGAGAAAGGACTTGTAATCTGTTTCCATCAAGATTACAGCCCAGAGAACCATAGGAAGCGGTTCTCTGTCACATGGGATTATGGAGTCTGGACAGTCTGGCAATGTCTCTTAATGATTCTGCCTGTCCAGTCTCAGTCGCATGCAGCGAGCTTCTCAGCGCCCCCCTCCCCCTCCCCATCACATGTAGGAATCCTCACGGGCTGCGTGTCAGGGAAGAAAAGGCCCCTCTGGCATTTGTTGTTGTTGTTTTTAATTGGTGAATCAGAGGCATAAAACATATTTAAGGAAGATGGCGACGGAGTGACACACACCAGAGGGACTCCGCAGAATCCAGCCCAGGAGAGTTGCTCAGAGTGAAATTCAACGCCACTGGATCGCAGGAGGTGCATCATAAATATAAGGAAAGTGGGACCAGACTTCAACCCAGGGTCGCAAGGTGTGAATGCAATATCCCGGCGTGGAGGAGGGAACCGGTGGAGAGGTCTGGGAGGCTGGCCCCAGCACCATAAATTAAGTGGATTCCTGCCCCTCCCCCAAAAAGAATTTGTTCCAAAGGACGACATTGACTCTGCAGCTATGGGAGATGGACATATTTGATCAGAGCACACGGGAGCAGATGAAGGGGCAGGAGGAGAGAGTGGAGCACAGCCTGGCCCACCAGGCCGTGATGATGATGTTCCTGAGTAGAGCAGCCAGTTCACAGAGAGAACAACATGGCTGGCCCTACTATGAGACATGATGCCCCTCAGTGACTAAGGGCGATACAGGGGACAGCACCGGAGACACAGTGTGGGAATT
Organism: Tenrec ecaudatus; assembly: GCF_050624435.1. Taxonomy (NCBI): domain Eukaryota; kingdom Metazoa; phylum Chordata; class Mammalia; order Afrosoricida; family Tenrecidae; genus Tenrec; species Tenrec ecaudatus. Next base: position 131,178,944 of record NC_134536.1, read on the forward strand.
GCACCTGACCTGATCCCACCACACCGAGGCAAATCACTGGGGGAGTGCAGCGGAACAGCAAGGGAATGGAGTGGCAAGGTCCCCAGGGAATGCTGAAAGTGGACTTTGGGGCCAGGGCGTGGTGCCCCAACAGACTGGACTGGAAAACGCTCCTAAGGGCCAGCAAACGATCCCTGAACTAACTACAAGCTTTTCTCTTGTGAACTGTTTTGTTCTGTTCTTTTTCAGTGGTTTGTTTTGGTTGTTTTGTTGTCTGGTTGTATACTGTTGCTTTGTTTTCCTCTGTCTAGTTTTCGTGCATGTTAGTGACTCCACAGGTCTGTCTGAATAGGACAGGCTGGATGAACTATCTGGATGAAAAACAATGGGACCGACAGTTCCGGGGGGACTTGGGGTGGGGGGTAGGGGGGGTAAGGAAGTGGTGTTAACAAACCCAGGGACAAGGGAAAAACATGGGACCCCAAATGGTAGAGAAGGGGGAGTGGCAGGCCTGGTGGGAAATGATCAAGGGTAAGGTTGCTTAGAGAAGAGGTATACTCTAGCCCAGGTGGCGATGAAGCATGGTAGTAGGGCAGGAGGAAGGTCAAGGGAGATGGAGGAAAGAGCTAGGAGTCAAAGGGCATTCATGGAGGTCTAGACAAAGACATGTACATGCAAATATATATAGGAGGATGGGGAAATAGATCTATGTGTCTATATTTATAGGTCAAGTATTAAGGTGGCGGAAGGACCTTGGGCCTCTACTCAAACACTCCCTCAATGCATGAATACCTTCTTTTATTAAATTGGAACTCTATGATGCTCACTCTCCCAA